>NW_017728993.1:14230221-14235788 GCF_001723915.1 Gavialis gangeticus | reverse complement strand
TTTTTTTTTTTTTTTTGTTAGATTGACTTGCTCTGCCAGCTACTATGAGTTGAGATTTTCCAAAGGCAACAATGTTTAGAAACACTGAGCCCCTCTGCCATTTGGGCATTGTTTGGGTGCAGCATGAGTGGCCCAAATACTGATATATTCAAACTTACTTCTTTGAGGGAATTCATTTTTGCACTGAAGTGAGGAGACTTCAACATGCGCAACAGGATGTCCAGTCGTAGGTCATCTACTACAGTTACCAGGTCAGGCTGGAAGCGCATGCATAGGAGCTTGATGCCAGACAAGAGCTCAGGTATACTAACTAGCCTCTGTTAAAGACAAATTATCATTAATGCCTGCATGGCTTCTTCAATGTTTTACTTTAAGCATGTTTCAGACTTTGAAGATGATGAAACAAAGGGTACCACCCATAATTTGGGGCAGGCTGCTTTCTCTCTAATCTGTAGTAGTGTGTCTGTCTGCAAAGATCTACAAGAGTGTTACTTTCACTACTGGAATCAGCGGTAAAGAGGTCATTTCCACTGAAAATTCAGTGGGCTAAAGCATATGTCTAGCACACATAGTCTTTAACTAAAAAAGAAAAAGACACGTTGACCTCATCAGATGACACATTTAGTAAAACCTAGGGAAGCATCACAAGTCATAAAAATTAAAATCAACCATGTTTTGTAAATAACCAATGTGATATTGTTTCTGAAAGAAATGCAACAACATGTTTGATGCAACCAATACAGAGCAAATCAACTAAACTGAGTCTAATGCTGTTGGATATCAAATATCTGAAAGCCAGGTTAGAACAGAAGGCATTTAGTACTTTGTAAGACTGTGTTTATAACAGCGTGTTTTACAACTATCACGGGAAAGGATTTTAGGAAGGGAAATCTGACACTAGAGATTTTCTGAAGATTACGCAGGCCTTGGTAAGTGCACACAACACATTACACAGGATTCTATTACATATATTCCCAGTCTAAATTCAGGTCAGGATATACTGGTCAATGGAAATTAATTCAATTTGTTCTGAAGTTACTACTGTTCGGCATTTCCAACACATACAAACACGTTCACATTGCATACTTGATGAGCAGAAAGTTACCTTGTCTTTTAGGTCCTTTTCTTCCACATTTTGTACATATTTAATCATTTTATGAATGACTGGATCCAGCATGGGCTAAAGAATTTGAGAAAAATAAGAATCATTTTGTATTTCCTAGAGCCAGTTAAGTTACTTGGAAGATCTGGTTATGGTGAAATTAAATATAGAAGTTTCTTTCTGAAAAGGCTAAATGACTAAAGTTCACAATTAATTACTTTGAATACATAAGCCAAAACAAATATTGCATAAATCATCCAGCAACTATGAGCAGAGAATGAAGCTAAAAAGTCCACGTTAAAATGGTCAGTTCTGAATGACGTCCTGCCTTAGGTCAGGACAATATCTGACAGATCTAGGCTTTTCAACATACACCAGTTATCACGCGTACAACAAAGCCATCTTCCCATTTATTTCTTCCTACCTGCTTTCTCTATGAATGAAGAGTTACAAATATATTAGCCATAAATGGGACCAAAAGTGCGTATGAGGTTACCACTGATAAAGATTTCTCTCTCCAGCAAAATTTGTCCACCTCCAGTTCAAATACATCAGCTGTAGATCTTAGCTGCAAAGAACTGGGAGTCCAAAGCAAAAGGTACCCAACTGGGCCAGATTATCTTCTCATCTTTGGTTTACATTGGTTTAATCAACTTGATGTTTTGAACCTGCACTGAAAAGCTCATTCTTACTATATCTAGCTTGAATTAAGAAGTAGCATTTATACTGTTTTGGTTACAAAGTGATATATCCCATCTCTATGTCCCACGTGTTTCTCCACCTGCTTCTCTCACACAGCTTTGTTCACGGATAAACTCAAAACTTTCTTCACTTTCAATAACTGACATCTGAATTTGTTGGTTGTTAGCAATATCTTCTGAAAGGCACTACTTATAATAGATGCAGAAAGTGAATCTAGAGATTGCTTTTAAGACAACACATGGCATTCAGCCAACTAACATTTTGCATCTTAATGTCAGACATGTTTCAGTGCTTAAAAAAAAGAAAGACAAAACCAAGCAGTCAGCCATTTGATACATCTCAGAAAACTAAATTCAGCCTTCTGCATGACTTTTCAGATTCCTACACCAAATTTAACAGGTACCAACCAGCTGTGATGACTTTCAGATACCATACTTTAGAAATCCACTTAAAACAAAATCAATACAAAACCCAAGAGAACAACATTGCTGAGAGTTTCTGAGAAGAACTCACAACAGCAGCATTTTACCTGCACTACAGAGGAGTTGAGATACTCTGCACATACTCCGAGTGGCTGAACTAATGCAGAGACTGCCTGGAAGAAAGATAGGAGACACTTAGAGACAGATAAAAAAAAAAAAAAAGACTCTTTCAGGGGAAATACAGTAAAAGCTCTGTTATCTGGCATCCTCCGGGAATGGGGGATGCCAGTTAATCAAATATTCTGGTTAATCAAATGTGCACCATCTGGTGCGCTCCCTGGCGTCAGTGTGCTGGGGGACAGGGAGTGGGGCCCTGCATGCAGGCCACTTTGCCCTGGACCGTGGGCCGAAGAAGTGGCAAGAACTCTGCTTGCGGCAGTGGTGAAACCTGGAAGTGGTACTTCCGGTTTCGCTTTTGCCACGTCCCTCGGAGGCCGGTTAATGGAGTTTTCTGGCTAACAAAGTGCCGGTTAACACAGCTTTTGCTGTAATAACATTCTTTAAAATATAGGTGCAGGCTTACTAGTGTCTATCTATCCTGTATGCCCAATTTTACTCTCTTGCTTACAATTTTACATCAACGTGAGAAGGATTCTTTAACTACTCATGACAACAGCATCCAGTCCAAACTTAAACCATTGTATGTTTTAGAATGGCATTGCATCTCTTTCCTTGCTGACCAAAAAAGCAATGATGGTGGTTTTCATTGTCACGTGAATTTGTTAGTCAGCTTGTGATCTCATGGCAACAGCCAATAAATACTTTGAGAGCTTGCTTTACAGCACTGAGAACAACAAATAAAAGTTCTGTGGAAAGCCACAAGGCAAAAACTCTTTCCTTAGGTTCTGAATTTATGTTCTTTATGGAGTTCTGTGACAAATCCTCCTACCTTCAATAGAAAGTAGATTTCTGCATAGAACTCATGGAAGAATCTTCCTCATATAGATCAGCCATACAAGGATTTTGGGGGCAAGATTTTTTAATACACAAATTTTAGAGAAACAGTTACTGGCATAAGAATTTCAACCACTGACACATCAAGATCTATTTCGTCCTCAAACAAGGCAATTTGCCTGCAGCAAGAAATGGGTTACTATCACCAAGAGACCATAAATTAAGTGAACACAGTAAAAATTAGTTTCCTAAGCAACAGGTTACTAGTCATTTTAGAAAAGAAAAAAAAAAATCCATAGCAATACATGGCCAGCTCCCTTTTCCTCCTGTCATATTTGATTATGAACTACTTTGCTCTCCTTAAGGGGCAAAATTAACACGCTGACAAAGGAAACAACATTCCCTCCAAACTGCTTCAAAATGAGATATCTCCCCCGAATCACCCTTGGCTCTTAGGCATGGCAAGTTAAATTTGAAAGCTGGTATATATTTTAATTTCCTAACTTACATTCAGTACAAAAAAAGTTCAGTTGTATGAAGCTAAGATATCACAAGGTTTATATGGTAATTCATTAATCAGGTCTAATTTTGCTGCTGTAATTTAAACATTTGGGTTATTTAGGATTGACACTTTAGAGATCTTAACATTTACATACAGAATAATTTCACTTGCAATTAAAATGTAGCTACTTGTGGGGTAAATAAAGGAACATCTTGAGAACACACAGGACACAAAACTGCAACCTAGTTAGACCTCAATAATGATAAATCCTCTCTGGGAAAGATTCATGCCTCCTCAGATCCCCAAAACATGTTTCAACAGCATAACTATGTTCTGCCATGCTTTTTGGAGTACTGCATCAGTTCTAGTGGGTTTTATTGAACAGGATAGTAGCAATTCTATACACAGAACACTAACTTAAAAAGGAAAATAGCAAAAGATTAACTTACCCCAAGTTCAATATCTTCCGAGTTCAGTTTAGACTGAATTGCTGAAAATCCACCCAACTCTGCAAACTAAAAAACACAGTAGAATGGCAGTAAATTAACATACACTATCCTTCAAAAGTTCAATTAAGCAAGTATGCCAAGTTTTTACTTGAAGTATAAAAAAAACTGTGTTTTCCAGTGATCAGTGCAATAAGAATTCAAGATGGCAGGCAAAGTGTATGCGAACAAGGATCTCTTACTAGGACATTTAACCAAATACTCCTGTTTACTGGAGTTCTCGTTATAAAATTATGTTCAAATCCTGCATTCAATAGCAAGCTTTGGAGTTTCATGCCTGAAGCAAGAGGTGGGCAAGAGAAAGAAGACTGAAAGATATGCCCAGGATGATAGTCTGAGATACAGAAGGCAGCCCTCCCCCCTCATTTCCCTTGTTCTCCAGCAGCAGCTTTTTGAATGGCACTGCAGCCTCAGAGGTGCCCTCAGTTAAGTGGAACAAGCCATCAGGCCACAGGTAGGTAGGGAAGCAACTTGACCAGGAAAGCACCTTGTCGGACAGAGAGAGCAGGGTTAAAATTTTAAAACTCGCTGCCCATCCTATAGACAAATGAGCACGAAGAATCAAGGAACGGACACCAGAATTGGTACTTTGGCTCCCACTTACTGTTGGGTTTACTTACTCTGTTTACCAGATCCACGAGCCACCCGTGCGGTTCCTAGATGATTTAAAAAAAAAAAAGTTAACAAATTAGTGAGATATTTGCAACAATGCCAAAATTTAAACCAATACTGTGGAAACTGCATTATATTTAAGGCTCTAAGTTAATCTGCTTCCCATACACGCTATTAGCTAGAGCTTTTGGGCATCCTCATTGGCATAATCCTTTTTTGAACGATACCTGATATCAATAACCATGTGTTATCACAACAGTAAGTTTCGTGGCAGGTGCCTCACAAACAGCTATTTATACCTTACCAGTGGTGTGGAACACTACTAAAGAAGCTCTCTCAACTTTAGGCTGTTTTCACAAGACCCGACTTGCTTTTAGGAAATGAATGAGGCCCTATTTATCTCCCCAATGTACATGCTACTGTCAAAGTGCAAGCATCAAAATGCTTCCCTGCCCATATGCCTCCATTCAGACTTGCAAGACTGCCCCTTTCAGAGAGATGCTTCTTCTGAGACTGCTAACAAGATGGTCAATTAAGATGGTGTTTTGTAATGTGGATACTCATATATTTGACCTTGCCCTGAACTTGGTCATTTCACACTGTACAAATAAGAAAGTAAGGATGATCTTTTAATTGCAACTGATCTACTAGGTATGGTTGTAGCAATGGTTTGGGGGGAAAGGTGGGGGTCTGGCGCTCTACGTCAAAGAGCAATACATGTCCTCAACTAACAGGATGGGGTCAGAGGAGGGGCAGGCTGAAGTGCT
>NW_017728993.1:14223624-14230105 GCF_001723915.1 Gavialis gangeticus | reverse complement strand
GGGCGGGGGAGGGGAGGAGGAGGAGGTAAAGGACACCAATTCCAGAGTCAGGTCCCACTGATGAAAACTTAGCACTGGTAAAACATTTAATGATTTTCTAAACAAGCCAGTTTTTGTATTTAAAACCCACCCATTGCCGTTACTTGAAGATTAACTTCATGCTTTGGATTAACATTTATAGTAGAACCTTTGTACTGTTCAGCTTTGAAGGAAGTTTGTTCTGTAAGAGGGATTTAAAAATGTAAATGCACTCACCTTCTGGAAAGTAGATACGGGCGAGACAGCATGCATATTTCCTTCCCCAAAGACTTCTGCCCAATTCCTCTGGCACACCTTCATTCGATTCTTGAAATGATACTCATTGTCAGGATTAAATGCCTGGGGGAAAAAAGCCAAGCACAATGAATGGCCCTCAAGAATAAACCATCTTAGTAATATTTAACTTAAGGGACTGAACATAGTTCCTGTTGACAGTTAAATATTTCAAGTGAAAAGATAAACATTTAGCTAGATCATCCATACCACTGTTAATTAGACTGGACACAGAGGTATCTCAGAGTGCCATACGAACAATTTTAAACATCCAGGTGAGGCAGTTATATGTGTCTCTATTTTAATGGTTGAGGACAGACTCGAGAGCAATTTGAAAATAGCTGTAATAGTGTCAGAGCTAGGATCACCAGACAGGAAACCCTGCTCCCCAGACTGCTGCTCATTCTTTAACAATGTTGTCTTTTTAGAGCCAATAATACAACGCAGGATTTCAAAAATTAGCTAATGAGTTAACTGTTGAACTTTAGATTCCTTGAAATGGGCTGGATCTCCAGAAATGCTAAGCGCTCACTATGTAAAATGCAGGTGTCTCGGTTATCTCAAATTAGACACCCACAAACCAAGGCAGGCAAACATCTTACCACAGTTTATAAATAATTAAACTACAATTTAAATGGTGACAAGTAGCAGTAGTATTAGAAGTCACACATTCCTGAGGACTATATATGCACGTGAATACACAATGGATTTCTAGAGATTTCCACATTTTAAGGATGTTTGTTTACGAACTAGGGATATATCTAATGAATATTATTTACTCCTGTATCGCCCATTATTTTTCCAGGCAAGTCGAAAGGTACCATGAATTTATTATACTGTCATTACAAGAAACTAAATCATATAGATAAATACCATTGTTAGCACACCCAGAAGCCCAACAGGAATTGGATCCTGTTTAACTCTTTCTGCAACCAAATCAACTAGCAGCATCAGCATATTGTAGATTCCCTCATGGATTTCAGTACCCCATTTATGAACAGCACTTGACGTCAGGAGCTACCAAAAAAAAACCAGAAAATTAATTTGTAACTTGACCACAACATCCAAAATAAGAGTAACAAGCAATTCAAACTCTGTCAGATTATAAATTTTCAGGATAACACTTACTTTTAGATACTATTTAGGAGTAGTTAACCCTTGCACAAATATTAGCTTAGAGTTCATTTTGTAGCAACACGGCAGAAAAAGCAACATGTTTTTAAAACTACCAACTAGAGGTGCACCAGTACATTGGTCTGATATCGGATTGGTACCAATATAAAGAAAACAGGTTGTATTGGATATCGGCCCGATGGGGCCAATAATTTGGCCAGTAAATGCCTGTGCTGCGCACAGCCACAACACAGCACTTAGACAGTGAGGAGCAGAGCTGGCAGCATGGAGAGCTGCCTCCAGCTGGTAAGGCCAGTGTGATGGAAGGGGAGAGGGAGCAGATCAACGTCCCTGCGGTGAGGGAGGGGGTAGGGGCAGGCTGCAGCTAGGGCTGTGTGAGGCTCTTCTGGGCACGGGCTGGGCTTGGAGTGGGTGGTGGCGGTGCTGGGAGGATGCTGCATCCATCCCATATTTCACCACTGCTCCACCCCCAGCGCTGCCACCAGCCACCTGGCCCAGTCCTGGCTCAACACCCTGCCTCCACGCATGCACTGGGAAGAGCTGGGGCTGCACCAGGCAGTTGGCGGTGGCGGTGCTGGGAACAGACCGGCAGTGAAATTTGGGGTGGATGCGGCATCCTCCCAGCACTGCCAGCACCTACTCTGAGCTCAGCCCCCTCTGCAGCCCACCCCTTGTAGATCTGGGGGTCACATGCCCCTGCCCCCTCCCTCACTGCAAGGGTGAGGGCACTAATCTGCCCCCCACCACACTGGACTTACCAGCTGGAGGCAGGGATATTGGAAATCGGATCAGCCGATATGCGTCCTTAAATATCGGCTATCACTATCGGGTCTAAAAATCTCTACCGATGCACCCCTACTACCAACAGGTTTTAGCAGAGACTAACTTGGATTTCAATACACATACTTTTTCTTTCCTAGTTCACTCATGGCATGGTTTACAAGGAAGACAAGCATTCCCCCAGTGATTTTATTCCAAAATGCTTGGCTAACATTAAGATATTGGATGTACTGTTCTTCACTTACTCTTAGAATAAGCTAGCCAAAAAGTTACATTAATTTGATGGCTATAATCATAAAATCATATAAAATTAGGGTTAGAAGGAACCTTAAGAGGTCATTCTAGTCCAGTGTTACCCAACCTTTTCCAGCCGATGGCATACTTACATTAATAAACATTTTCTGTGGCACACCTGTTAAGGCATTTCCTATCTCCAAACTTATGAACTCCTTTTAGCTCACTGCCATGTCAAAATTCCAGGGCACACCTGTTTATTTTTGATGGCACATCATCGTGCCACAGCACACCAACTGGGAAACACTGATCTAAGTCCAGGGGTTGTCAGCCGTGGGTACGCATACCCCTAGGGGTACTTGGAAAAGTGATGGGGGGTACACGGGGGCAGGCAGGGATGAAGCAGGGTGGGGGGAGGGGCAGCGGCAGGGCAGTGGCACCCCTCTCTGGACAGACATGGGGCAGGGGGTTTCACATGTAGCGGCTGCCATTGCCATCCATCACCCTGCACCTCTGCCTTTGCTGTGCAAAGCGGGTGCAATGGCACGGGGTGGTAGGTGGCGGCATGGGGCGGTGGCAGCCACGTGTGAGGCCCTCTCTCTCCACTGTGTGCGACCCCCCCTCCGCACATCTGGCCGCTGTCACCAGAAGGGGTACACTTGTTAAGAGAAAGGTTGAAAACCCTGGATTTTAGTCCAACTCCATGCTCAAAGCAGGACCATCCCTAACCAAATCACCCCAGCCAAGGTTTAATACATCACCTCTCTATACAGCTTTCTTTAGAAAGTAAAGAACATGCACTAGTGAGGAGGCAGACCACTATGTCCAATATGGAGGAACCACTGCCTTTTTTGTGTCCTTGTGACAACGTACTGAGCAGGATTCACAGATTCAATGCAATCTGACAGGCTGCGCTGTGAGCGCTTCTGCTATGGCCTCAAACTTGCAACCAGTGGGCTGTCAATCATGTGGTTTAGTGCCCGCCCCATTCCAGCCCCTGAAGAACCACTGATGTCAGCAAAACAATGCACAGAAAAAAGATAGTGTGCGCATGCATAAAATTGTGACAAATGACTAGATTTATATTTAAATACAGGCAACCCCTGCTTAACGCAGTTTCACTTAACGTTATTTTGCTATAGTGCTCATTTAAAATTAATACTTGATTTTGCTTAGTGCTGAGCCAGTTTCGTTATAGCGCTCAGCAAAGCAGCAGTGGAGGCGAGAAGTGGCAAGTGGCAGTGAGTGGGCGGGCAGAAATGAGCATGGGGCCTGCACCCGTGCCGCAGGGCCAGGGCTGGCAGGGGCTCAGGGTGGGGCAGCAGAAGTGGGGGCCCGGGCTGGCACACAGTGCTGGAGCGGCTGGTGGACAGGGGGGATGGGGAGAAGCGGCGAGCAGCGGGAGGCATGAGTGCAGGGCCTCTACCAGTGCCTGGGGCCGGCGGGGGCCCAGGGTGGAGTGGCAGAAGTGCGGGGCTGGTACGTGGGGCCAGCGGGAGCCCAGGGTGGAGCTGCAGAAGTGTGGGGCTGGCTCATAGGGCTGGAGTGGCCAGCAGGCAGGCAGAGGGGTGGGAAGAGGTGGAGTGCTGAGAAGCTGCAACGAGAAGTGGTGGTAAGTAACTATCTCTATTTACATTAATTCCTATGGGGAAAATGGGTTTCGTTTAGTGCGGTTCTGCTTAATGATTGTTTTTTTCTGGAACCAATTAAGAGCGTTAAGCAGGGGTTGCCTGTATTTATATGGTCCCTAGTTACAATAACATTGAACAGAACGGAACGCAGCATATATTTCACAAATGGACTCCTGACCATGGAAACTGGATTTGTGCATTTTCTCCCTTACCTTTTTAAATGCTTCAGGCATACACCTGTCCATAAATCTCTTGCAATTCTCATCGGAGTCAGAAAGGCCTTTTCAAAAAGGAAAGAAGGTATAAATCTCATGATAACCTCCAGCTGGTTTGGTCCAAGCTGTTTAGAACATCAAGTGGTATCAGCAACAACAAACACTCTATTGGGCTTTATATATAATCTGTGCTATAATTTTCAAGGAACAGGGGTCAAAAAAACCTGATCTCAGGCCTTCTCCAAACCAGAGGTGGCTTAGTTTCCAACCGTTCTGACTTGTACAACTTTATTTTGAATGCAACATCAACAATGTGTTGGCACTAAGTTTTCCTGTCAACAGAAAGTATGATTTATACAAATAACAGAATATTTTTCTGCCTTCCAGATTCAGCCAAGAACGAACCTGCATACAGACCCATGTTTTTTAATTTTTTTTTTTTGCTTGCTGTAACATTTTATACTTTTGTAACCAGCATAACTTCCTTCTTAGTCTGATAGAGACTATAATTGAAGACAGGCTTAAACTTTTTTAACTCAGGAATCAGGCATGTTGCCTCCACAGCACACACTGCCCTGGACACTTGACTGAATAGGGAAGAATCAAGTCCAGGTACATGACACAGCAACAATGTATTTCCATTAGGATACCCAGACAAAATAACCGGTTATACAAGCTGAGTATTGCACGATCAATAAAGGGCAAAAATCAATTTCATTTATTTAAAACAAACAAAAGCAAAAACAAAAAACAGTCAATTCTGGTTACATTAAGTAATATAAGGATACAAGAGTAATTCCAGAGAAGTCATTTCAGTTTATGAACGCAGCGCCTTATTCGCGGATTTTGCCATTCATGGGGGATACGAGAACGTATCCCCCGCGAATGGCGAGGGTTTCCTATGTTTGTTCTATTCTTTGACCCACACCCAAGCAAACGAAACTTAAAACACTCTTTGCAGCACTAATATGATCAGAAAACAGAAAAAGTTAGCTACTTTATCAGAAATATACGTGTATGACTCCAGGCAAAGTGCTAAATTAACATGAAAACTGAAAATGCCCAAGCATATTCTCTTCATGCATATCTACTGAGCTTCCTAAACATACATCAGGGCCACATTTTTTGGGGGAAGGGGGCGAGGAAGGGGAGAAGAAAGAGAAACTGAACTTACCAAGCCTTGCTAGGCAGGTAGATGCAATTAGGCACTTGCCTAGTGATTCTTCACGCTTGTAAGGTATGGACCAGTGATCTGTTAAAACTCTGCTCTCCAGTTCATACAAATTGGTTGTAGGAAACTCAATACCCTCTTCAGGGCAATTCCCATTTTCATCATTTTTCTGTGAATGAAAAGAGGTTCAAATACAGAATAATTTTTAGATGCTCCTAATGATTAGTCAACTCCTTTAAAGATGACCATAATTTTCTCCTATCATATTAAGCATGTACAACACCAATTTTAATTGAGGTTGTGTCCCTTTCTGAGAGAAGAATTTGAAACTTCTATCAAACACCCAGATACAAGGATTGCACTTTGCTGGATACTTTCTTGCAGTTCACATATTTAAAAAAAAAAAAAAATATATATATATATATCACACACACAAGACTTTTTTCCTAGGATTTCCAGCTATCAATTTTCTCATTGATTCTATGATATCCATTCATTTCCTTAACTGACCAGTTTCTGAAAACTCACCTAAATTGACAAACTTCTGTACTCGCATTTGCAAAGAGCCTGCAAACAGAAACCCTAGGACTTCGAAAATATCAGAAGGCAAATGAAAATGTTTTTAAACCAGTCTCAGTTTTGGGGCCATGTCTCATAATTCTTGAACTCTGAAGTTAGTTCATCTTGATTTAAATAATATGCAACAATGTGAGCTTCCACAGGTACACCCCAAGATCAGCCTTCGCACATGCAAAATATTTACATTTAGCCTCACAATCCGTGCGAACAGTCCTACAAAGTGTGAAAACTAATACTGTCATACAAAACATACTGTACCCTTTAACAACAGATTAGGAAACAAAATCACCGCAGATTATGCATAAAGGCAACATTATTTTGACATGAAATACCCTGATTTATCAAGAATTTTCAAATTTCTTTTCAGTAATTCTCTGCTAAATATTCCCTGCAAAACATCTGACCAGGCAAGAAACTATTATTTT
>NW_017728993.1:14203719-14218624 GCF_001723915.1 Gavialis gangeticus | reverse complement strand
AAGGCAACATTATTTTGACATGAAATACCCTGATTTATCAAGAATTTTCAAATTTCTTTTCAGTAATTCTCTGCTAAATATTCCCTGCAAAACATCTGACCAGGCAAGAAACTATTATTTTGATGCAATTCAGAAGCATGATTTTCTCATCCAACCATTTCATAAATAAAATCAGTCTTAAGTACAAGCTAATTAATTATTTAATGCAGTGATTTATTCAAAGAAAGTTAAGTTTCAAATGGCTGTCCAACAAGAAATATCAGGGTTTTTTTGCACTCTAAATGAATCAGTAGAAAGTATTGTATTTCCCTATCTCCCTCCTGCTCAGGACAAGCAGCAGCCCGAAGCTTAGCTTTAGCTATGTCCTTGTAAATGCCACTGAATGGCAATTATTCCTCCTGTACAGAGAACACAAAATTAGCCTGACACTCTTTGTTAAATGCCATATGAGGTAACTGTGTAAATGGTGCCAGATGAAATAGGAGGCTGGAGAGACAAGTTATCCATTTTTTCTCTTTCATTTCATTTCCAACCTCACATGGGTGCTTGGTCACCCAATGAGTAACAGGGTTTACATGGAGGAAGTCTTTCCCTCTGACATTAAAAGAGCACACAAAACTTCTTTTAAAAGGAAAAAGGACAGAATGTTTGAATCACATTTGGCAGCAATTGGTAATAACTGTCAGAGAGAGAGAGATGAAAACAGAAGTGCAGTGATAGCAACAAGACCTCACTAAGGACAGAAGCCAAGAACACGTAGGGAGGAAGGACAAGCAGGAAGTATATTCAAGTGTAAGAAACACAGTGTCAGGGAAGTGAAAGGAGTAAAAAGAAAAGAATAAATCAAAAGAAAGCAACTGAACCCAGGAGGAAGTGCTAAGCAAAGAATAAAATCCATTTAAGCAAATCAATGAGCTCCCAGTCTTCCCACTGCATTCACTATTTGAAGGGTCTGACCCACTCCATTAAAAATAATCATTCTGCATCAATTATAACAGCCATTCAAAAGCAGTTAGTGTAGAAACAGACTCAACTTGTACACAGCTGACCTACAGCGCACACTGAGCCCCAGTAGTCAAAGCCAAGCAGAACGGGATTGATATTAATATTTGGAGTTAGAGACTCCAGAGTAAACAAGCCCTGTGATTCAGGGAATAAACCTGTTAACAGTCTGGAAGTAATGCCGCCTCCCCCACTACATCCAACTTTGCTCTGCAGAGCTAACAAAAAAAACCTGAGGCAATTTTGTGCTTTCTTTGAAGCTTTGGATACTGATAGCTGCTGTACTGTAGCCTGATCTGGCACGGTGGACGTATCCTTATGTAATCTTTGTCTAGCAACTAAAACACACATTTACAATCTCTAGTTCTTGGGTAAGAGGTGTTAGAAAGTCTACATAAATTTAGTCCTGATGAAAGGCATAAACTGATGACATGCATCCTCCAACATGCACAGCAACATTCAAATTACCAAATCAATTTAATATTTGGCCTCTTCCAAAGCTACCAATAGGATGCAAAACTGGTGTCAAGTTTCAGCAAGGATTTACTTGTTTAGCATGAACACGTACCCACTAGGAAACAGATTAAGAGATTTCATTCCATGTAGACTGGAAAAGCTGGTAAAATTAGACTCTCCCTTCTACTATTAAGGGGATGATTATTAGTCCAATAAGAGGCAAAGACTCCAGTCACAGGATGCATATACTTGACACCAAAGTAACAACCATATTGAACTGGGGCTATAATGAATGAAAACGACATTTTAGTAGCTGGGTTTGTGGCATGAGGTGGGGTCTCCTCATTTTCTGCTGGATAGAGGGCCATTTTACATGCATTAATTCACAACTGGCACCAGTTTGCGGTGTGTTGGCTTAGCTGCACTGCTTTACTACATTTGAGATGTACTGTCTTTTATGCTTCCTTCCCCTAAGAGCAGCAACCTTTTATGGTCACCCCCCGCACCATGTTGCCACTGATCCCCTCCTACCACTTAGCTGTGTCGAGTGCTACTATTATATATCCCCTCCCATGCAACCTATGCTTTCTTACTGCATGCCACTGATAAACGTGACCCAGCAGAACTGATGGATTCAGCAGCAAGGGAAAAATAAGTAAGCAGCCCTCAGCACAGAGCAGACGGCTGGATAAGCAGCAGGTATCCTGGGAACACAGCATGGGGCCCCTTTAAAATTGGTCTCCAGGGCTTGTGCACTCATCCCTGTGTCACTGATCCCTCACCTCCCCCATGCTGCAGGCCAAATCCAAGCCTTATGGTCAAGGTGACAGGGATGGTAGGTGGGGTATTGGTAAAGCTGCTTTTATAACCTATTCCATTCTTTGAGAAAGGCGGAGTGCATCCTCAGTATATTTCCAATTCAAAAAGGCAAACCATCCTTGAATGCATGACTCTCTTCTGCTGCTAAAACCATGCCTTAGAAGATATCAGCTTAATTATAACTGTGGATTACAAGGCACAGAAGCATCTCTGCAATTGATGTTAAACTTATTGCAGTCTCCTGTAAGTGCAGACTATTCAGAAGCCTAACTCAATTTCCATTCCATAATACTGAAACATTTCAGATGCTGTGTTCATGAGAGATTCAAGTGATTGACCTTACAATAGATTTAACCTTGTCTTACAACACACCTAAAATGAGTAATTATTTTCTCCTGAAAAGTATTGCTTCTATTCCCATGAGCCTTCTACACCAATTTAAGCTGTTCATTGTTCAACTTCTAATAAAATGAATGATAAAAAATGCTCTAGAAAAGCAAAGGCTTAAAAACAGCAGATGAGAGAGCTAGGTATCCTGTAGAAAGGCACTAGGCAAGCTTTCAAATCATTTCAAACTGAATCAGCAATAAATGTGTGTTTAGGAGCTCACTCTTGTCATTTGTGCCTGTTAAAACAGTCACAGCTGGGAAGAGTTCACCACAATTTGCAGCATGTAGTAGAGAGGCTCAGAACTGATACTGCCAATTCCAGGGCAGCAGGTCAAGGTTAAGGTGAAAAGACTTGTACAGAAGCACAGTAATTCACAAGGCAAAATAAACTGCACTCCAAAAACACCATGCAGCCATTCTGAGACACAGGAACATAACACTGATCCCTTTGCTTCAAACAATGGTCTAATTCTGTTACAATAGGATTAAGAAAATCTTCAACATGCTTTTGGAGACGTGTACAGATCAGGACAAGAATGGTCAGTTGCTCTCTTGATGAACTTTACATACAGCTAGCGTTTCCAGTACTGATATTTTTAAATGCTGAGTAAAGCAAAATGATGAGGTCTCTGTACTTTTGAAGGTATCCCTAATGATCATCGCACTAAGATAACAGCAGTAGGGGTTCAAGACTAACTCCCCAATCACACAGGATATGCAGGCAGTCTTATACTTTCATCTTAGAGACCTTTATAGTAACTTCTGTTTCAAGATTCAGGATTTCAGATCTAAAACAAACCAGAGTTCGGTTGTAATACAAGAAAGTTACTGAAACTGTTTTTAACAAGAACATTTTCCTGTTTTAAGGATTGAGACAGTGGAGATAATGAAACATTTAAAGCTGAATTTATTTTAAATACTGGAGCTATGTGTATTGTTACACTAAGCTTTTTCTTAGCAGGTATTTCTACAGGGATTTCTAGTGTAATTTCCACAAACTGGCAACACAATGTGTCTAAGGGTATTTCTACAGTCTAGTATGAAAGGTAGCGTAGAGATGCCTGTTCCAGTAGATATCAGAAACATGGCAGAACCTGCTGTGGGTGAGTTGGCCTACACTGACCTCTGTGCTTCTGCAGACAGACAGCATCCAGTACCTTTTGGGTACCTCTCCACTGTAGTGCAATCTGTAGTATTGATATCACGAGTCAGGAAGTTTGATACGGATGATTCTCCAATAAAACATTTTATACATTGGTAAAGGAAGCAAAACTTTTCTAGAGTGATGAGCAAATTCAAACCTGAGCCATACAGCAACAGTAACGTCCTTGCACTTGACATGCTGAAGACCTTGGGGAGAGAAACTCCTAAGCCAAGCAAACAAAATTCATACACCTTATGAACTGAGAGTAAGCTAAAGCCACCTCAGCGGTTGAGTTTACAGGTCATTTCAGAATCATCCAGCCATTGACCATTTCTACTCATGTGGCCAAGTGTCCATTAGCAAGGGCTCTGTTCCCAGGATCTCTCCACCCTCTGGCTCTTTGCCTGCCTACACTCTCAGCTCTTACTCTAAGCGCTCACAACACTGTGGGAGCTGACTCACTCATGAATTCAGGCCATGCTAGTATCTTATTTTTCCTTTTTTAGAATTCCATCTTATTATTGTTAGCCATTTTATTAACTTTAGTTTTGAGTGTGGAAGTAGACTTGTGTGGATATGCATATGTGCGCGTGCGCACAGGCATTCAAAATACCACTATTTCCACTAGAAAAGAAATAGTTCTCCAGGTTTAAACAGCTTTTAATGAATCTTTAAGGCACTATGTAAGCATGCTGTGTTTTTGACAGTGCTCAGACCTGGAGCAAGTCATTGCTGACTTCTGAAAGCAAGAATTTTTACGCTTCTGCTTTTCAAGAATGTGCTTTTGAAGTCTGTATTATAAAACCTGTTGAGGGAGACAGAAGTGGAGGAAAGGTTAGCCATTACATAAGAACTGAAGCCTAAAAAGGAAGCCCTAATTGGCTCTGAGGTCATGGTTCAGACCTTTGAAAAAGTTGTTTTCAGTACTTGACTCAAAATTACAGGTTACATCAGATTCTGGCATACTATTTTCTAGTTGATTTATTGCAAATCTATAGTTACCTTCTTTAAGTTCCTTCATATTTCTATTATATGCTTTTTTGTTTCATTTCACTGTAAGATTTTTAATAAAATTTATAAAATAGAAACTATACTACCTCACATTTCTTTCAATGAGCAAGATGAAACCAGAATATTTGAGGGCCTGGAGAGGATACCGAGAAGTCAACCAACAGCTGGACTAGTTATCCTTAGGGTGTGAGTTTTGCTAAATGAAGGGAACATTAGGGCAAATAAGCAGACCTTAATTTTGCTGTTTCAGAGGACACGGACAAACAAATTGCCACAAGGTAAGAAAAAGGTGGGTAGTTACAGCTTAACATGCACTGTCTGAGGGAACGAAAGCCAGCTCAAGATCATTTCTCCTCAAGGAAAAGAGAAGCAGCTACCGTGAACGAGTTTTCCTTTTGCATGTGGCAAGAGCAAACAGGAAAGTTACTGTGGAGGGGCTAATTTACTATGGACCCCCCACCCCCAATATGGTGTGCCCTTAATAAGAAACTACTCCACTGATGCAAACTGGTGTCAGCACATTCCACACCACAGGGCATGGAGTAACCCAGTTCAAGAACAATGGCTGGACTATATGAAGTACACAAGGACGAACCAAGAACCCAAGTCCTGCTTCCAGCTCTTCACAGACATGCTGTGTGACAGTAAGCAAGTCACAGTTTCTTAAAGCTTTGGTTTCCTCATCTGTAAAATGGCAACAAGACACTTCCCTACTGCAGAATATAGAGTGGAATTCATCAGTGTTTGCAGGATGCCAAGATCTTCACATCAAAGGCCATCTACAAGCAATACATTCAATACCTTTAAAAACTGAGGGAGCATTTCTCCACTGTCTGAGACATTACATTGAATGTGTCACAATGAATCCTGAAATCAAGACCTGACATTTGTTTCCCCCTAGTTACTTGTCAAGAGGAATTCTGATTAAGGCAAAATCTACTGTCTAGCATGCAGGTTTATTCTGCCATTTGCCTGAAACCTCATTTTAAAAATCCATTTTTAAAAGAAATATCTTCTGTTGGTCAGAATCCATTACTTGTGGTGCTAGGCACTGAACAGCTTTTTATCCATTAAAGCTGCAACTCTGCACATACATTGTGCTTTCAAGCAACTCTCTCAAAAATGCTTTGCCTACCAGATAGGGTAAGCTGTAACATTTGTATTTATTTAATTTATAGAAACTGATGAGTATCAGCCCAATCAGATGAAGTCATTTCCTTGAAGTCATGCAAATGGCAGATCTGGGAATATAACCAAAAGGTGCATCCAGATCCATGTGTGGTACCACAAACTACACACACTGCACATGCAAGTATTTGCCATGATGCTAATCTGCAGCGTGCTGGGTTTATTTTGACACTGGGATACCCCAGTGTCAAAAAAACAAACAAACCTCTCCCAGAAAAAAGTGGGATGAAGCACGTGACAAAAGTGCATGCTGCCTGAAACCCGAGCCTGGCCAGCCAGAGCCATGCCCAGGTTGCTGGCTACGCTCTGTGTATCTGGATTGCTGCCACTGAAGCCCCAGGAAGGCTCCAGGACCCAGGTAAGGCTATTGGGGACAGCTCAGGTGCTGGCCCCAGCCTCCCCTACCCCACCTGGGCAACTTGGCATGCTCCCGTGTGCGTGCAGGGGCATTTCCTGGGGACAACTAGCAACAGCACATGTGTGCTGCTGCTGCTAGTTGTCCCTGCAAGTTTCTGCTCTTGGGGATGTGCCTAAAGAGTCTATTCCCCTGATTGCTCCCAGCACTAGACCAAATCATCTTATCCAGGCATCTCATGGCAAGCTTGACATCTATTTTTAAACTTAACTCCAAAAATTACATCATATGCAATTTACTCTACATAACAGAACGGATATTCACAGAATATTACACTTTCAATACCTATTCTACATCATAGGAGAACTTCTTCAGTGCAACTCTGTAACTGGGAGATCCACTGCAAGCACAAACACATCTCTACAACAAGTGCTGCTTATTTATTTGTCTGAGTACAGGTTAGTTTGTACAGTTGATAACGTTTCATAATATACAAGGGAAGTGTTCAATAGTTTATTTTTAAAATCTTAAGCCTTAGCAAGGCAGGATGACACTAGAGCAGAGTGATCTTAAATCTCTGGAAAAGGCTGCTTGCAGGCAAGAATTATGGAGTTTACTTGTTAGCAAGGAAAGCTCTATTTTATTGATGTTTGGCTACCAAAATGTCATTAAAAAGAAGCCCAGATTACATCAGTCTTTGGATGACTGATTTAATTTCCACAGAACATCTATAGTTTGAATTTGTGCTATGCACCAATTTACCCAAACACAGCTTTCAGTATGGATATGAGAAGCAATTAGTCATAGCAGGTTGAGGAAGCAAGGTTGCTATTCAGAGTGTGTGAAAATAAGCCTGCCATGGCTAGCTCCTCCTAGCTCAGGCCAATTTGGATTCTTTATACAGACTAATTTGCCCCCATGAAACTTCTAACTCCCTCTGTGCAAGTGTTTAAAGCAAGGTGTTGGCTATGAGTTTACTTTAGATTAACAAGAACAGGTTACCAATAGCATCTCTCTTATTTGTTAAAATACCTTATAATTCTTATCCCCAGGATAGAAAAATAAGAACTATGAGCCTACGTCCATCACTCAAAACTGAAAGCTAAACAAATAAGAACACCAATAACTTGCAAGAGAAAATCCTTTCAGCTTCAAGCTAGTTTAGAAATTAACTTTAATTAGGATTTTATTTAAAAAAAAAAAATGCTGCTGGAACCAGAATTCCTGGTTTCCAGGGTGATGCCGTGGTGTTACCATTCAGCATTTCCCCCAGCTCACTTGACTAGATGTTCAGAGCCCAGAACAATACTTAGATATTAAATGGGCTATAGCAGCCAACAGGCAGTGGGAACTAAAACCTATCATTTGCCCATGCTTGATTTCATAGGACAAGCTGTGCACCTGGCTTAAGGAAGGGCAATTTTGAATTTTTCACCATTACCTTCACACTCAGTGGCA
This sequence comes from Gavialis gangeticus, assembly GCF_001723915.1. Lineage (NCBI taxonomy): Eukaryota > Metazoa > Chordata > Crocodylia > Gavialidae > Gavialis > Gavialis gangeticus. The sequence continues at coordinate 14,210,802 of NW_017728993.1, read as the reverse complement.
ACTGTAACCTAACAGGAGCTGCAATGATATCAGTTGCCAACAGTTTGGAGCTTTTATAAAGCTAGGTAGCATGCGGCTGGCATAGGGTGCTGGAAAGCCACTTGTGAGCCGTGGGAGAAAAAGAAAGAATCACAGAATATGCCAGATGAAAACGGTTTTAAAAAAGGCCTCTGGATATATTTAACAGACAGATTTGTATACTTTTACAAAGCCACAACCCTGCATCCTAATCATCAAGTTGATGCTGAGAACATGTTGGTGTGATCACACACACAAACAGTCCCCCCTGCCAGAAAACCAACTATAATTCTGTAGTAGCAGTTCAACACTGTGCCATACAAAGGACAAACAATGAATGACATGAATGACTGGGCTTCCAGAGTTCAAAGAAAAATCAGTACGAACTAAATACTTTCTTCCAGCCAGGTCACTAGGTATTGACATAAAAGTGCTGCAATGAAACAAGTTTGCCTGAGGACAACAGATCAATAGGGACAGATTTTCAGGATTCTAAATGAGATATTAAATTAGATCGACCACAATAAATTAGCAAAGTAAAACAAAGCTGCCACTGACCTTTTAAAAAGAAATACATCTCAGCATGTATTATGGCATCCATTAGACTATCTCATTTGTGAAAAAATCAAGTGCTTAGTTCTGATCTCTCTGAAAAAAAACAGAAGTAAATCTCCTTACAAGGAACTGAATTCAAAGTCAGGTCTACTGTTCCCTACTATCACTGCGAAAACAAGTCTAAAGATGTTCAAGGACAAACATACATTTTCTCCACTTTAAAAGGGGAGGGACAAGCTCCCTCACAACAGCTCTATCAGCTGTTACAATCTGTTAGTATGCACGATTCTGGAGTCATAAAAACAAGATAATTACCTAATTTTGAGAATCATGCACAGGTAATAACTGTATTGCATCAAAGGATACCGATACAAACTGTTATTAATGCAATAGGTACGCCTGTCTACATATTGACAGGCCTATATTATACAACAGTGAGCTATGATAAAATATAAATTTAAGCAGGAATCAGTAATTCTTATTTGTCTTAGACCATTATCTTAGCTGATTTTTTCTAGCAATGCTCCTTCCCTCTACCCCAACAGCTTGTTAATTATGCCAGCTAGACTTCTTCAACCTCCAAGGATCAAATTCAGATGCTGGGAAGTATAACTTGCACTTTGATGAAGTGGGTGTAAGGAAGAAGGGAATCTAATTTGGTCTAAAGTTGAGACCTCTAGAAAGTTATATGTAGACCGCTGAGACGTCTCTGAATTTGACTCATGGAGAAATGACAGAAATTTACTTTCTGAAAACTATTGCCAGGGCAGCCTCAATGCACATACACGTTTTTCAAGATAAAGGTGTACAGAACAAATACCTCTCCCTCCCTCTTTGCCTTCTCTGTACAAAGGGCCCCTGTTCCTTACCCATAAGCATTCCAAGTGATCTGCTGGAATTAACTTCCTAACACTAGTTAATTTGTTTTTATCCCCATTTTCCTTCAGCACTTCACTTCCGTATTAAACAGCTGCCATGAAATAGCACTCTGGGCTGGGAAGATGACCAGAAAATGTCTCTAGAGAATGTTATATCAAAGACACTTCCTGCCCAGCTGAGAAGCTACCCATCTATGAACAAGTTACCTCCCATTTTTGCTCACTACAAATATAATCCTAATGCAAGTCCTCAGGCAGTCTAATTATTTAGAAACATTTGTCTTCATTTGAAAACTACTTCAAGGAACAGATTACATGACAAGGTAAGTCCTCTGAAATACAGAGCTAGCATTTAATACTAACACCCGAGTCTCACCAATACTTCAAATCTTGCAACTGCTTTCCAGTTACTAGCATCTTTATTCTGGATCCATTAAGCACCACAAGTACAGAAATTTGTCAAGACATTTTCTTAATAGTCAAAATCAATTGCTCAAAACAGGCAGACTCTCAAAAGAGATCCTGTACCTGAGTCAGTGATATTTGAAAATGCCAGTGCAGAAAACTAGGAGAAGACTAAAACACTGTCACCTGATATTCAGGTGGCACTGAGCCAGGGCCTCAATGACAACATACACCACAAAGCTTTACTCAACTGCATAAATTGTTTTACAAGGCCAATTCTTAGATAAACCACACTGTAAAGTTTCTACAGAAGCACACCAGAAACACTCAACTTTTGCCTAGCTCAGGTCACTATTTACAAGGTGTGTGATCCACATTAAATTCACAGTTTGCCGCAGTAAGTTTACCACATTTATTTAGCCAAGGAGAATGATCTTTCACACACCATAAAGAAAGAAATAGATCAGCTAATATTAGCTCCTTCCAGCCAAGAATCACAAATCACTTCAGTAACTTTAATTAATGCTCTCTACACTCTAATGTAGTGGGCAAATATTGTTACCTGCAGGCTGATTGAAGTACAGAGAGATTAAGTAATATGCCCACAAACCACACAGTATATCTGAAATGTTCTAATTCCCAGCACTGAATTTAAAACGTTCCCTTTCTTCACATTATTGCATGTAGGAGACCAAGTGGAAAACTGCTTCCAGCACTATTATTGACCACAGCCACTGGTCTCTCTCTTTTACAAAACCCTTTTCTAGGGAGTGGAAAAGTGGTTCCAAACCTTTTCAGACTTGAGACATCCCTGGAAAAATGGCAGTTTTCACTTTTCTTTTTTCTTAAGAAAAATACTAGAGCAATTCTTCTGTTGCAATGAACTCAGAAAGACCACAAACAGGGCAGAATGGTTTTAACAATGTAAATTGCTATTTGAAATCTCTGGGATAATCCTGTGAATCATGTTTGGATACTAACAGTGCTAACTTTAGGTGGCACCCTTGAAAGGATCTCAAGGCAACCCAGGGTGCAGTAGCACCCTAGCTGAGAATCACCGGAGTAGAATGAGAATAATGTTGGCAGGAGGAGTTCCACTTGGGACTTACCACCACCTCTGAAAGGAACTGTGGAAAAGTCTGCAGTATAACCCTCTCCTTGTAAAATCTGCCAGAAAGCAGAACAGAAACTCACACCTTGCAGATTCAAGAGAGCACATGTTTCAAGCAAGTCAGGGATAGCTTGAAGGCATGCAATCTTAGTCACACCTTAGTAAGGTCATAGCAACAACTGTCAGAAGCCATTAAAAAAAAAAGTTAAGGCTCTTAAGAACTCTACAAGTCACTGTGACCTGCATGCTTGTTACTACATCAGTATCCATCATGCTTTATCCCCACATACAGCATTTGTGGGTTCACTGGTTAGTTTCAGCATTCTCCACCCTGCCTGAAAAACCCTCTATGTTTTTACCTAGACTCTAAGCAAATCCACCTCTCCAGGCTCTTGACTGCATATTTTGAGCCTTGTCTCCTCTGGGTGAATACCATTATGAAGTCATATTTCAAATTTTAATTTCTGCACAATCATTTCAGTTTGCTATATCAGTAGGAAGTAAATGATGTTGCATGATGTGCTGCTTTAGAAACATTTCTATCACACCCCTTATGCTCAACAAAAGCCAATCATGCTGGAAGAAATACTTTATAGTTCGCTCCCTTAATTGTTATGGGATCTTTCACTGAAATGTTCTCTCAAATTATATCATATTATGCTCAATGCTGTGACATAATGAAAGTAATTCTTCTGATGCAGCTTGGTAAAATTGATCCTTGTGCTCAAATTTAGGAAATCTAATCTTTAATAAGCAGATTTCTTCAGCCTTCCTGCTACTTCCTTTGTTTCTTTTCCTCCTTTCCAAGAGAAGCACATGTCAATTGTGTGCTAGAAGCACATACTTTTTTCCCTTTCTAATATCAATCTTGCCTTCCTAATGCATGTAGACTTAGTGCTAAGTTGACATACATTCTTATCATATTCATTCATCACCCTCTTTCATCATTTAAGGATTTAATAGGAACTTGTACAGCAACTTAGATTCTACATGCCAGGCTGGCTTGCTTTGGGAGTCCAGGAATGCCAAGTTAACTTTGCACACCAGAACTTAAGATAATCTCCAAGGCTGACAAAATGCCATGCTCCTGAGGGCAGAGATGAAGTTTGCTCTGGAATCAGTGCCATCTTTTAAACTCACATTTTGCCAGTGTTTGATCCCAGCAGAGATGTTGTATTGTTTTCAAAACAGAGGAAAAAGGTAAACTGCTTTTGGCCAATGTTTCCCATGTATTAATGAGCAAATGCTAATCATACTTGTTTACAAGATAACCATTACCTAAAGCATGTGATATGCTATAAATACCTTTTAAACCTTGACGTCTGAATTGCACATAGCCAAAAGAACTCTACAACAAGAAACACTAACCTGGTCTGTATTCTGTACCAGGACTGATACTTCTAACCACTGTTTGCATTACAAAGATTAAACTTTATCAGACAAATCAAAACAGTATAATTCACTAGACTACCATTTTTATGGAGAAGAGTCAACTTAGATTGCAAGGGCTACTTATTTTCTGAGCTGGAAAATTCCATTTTGGAATATTTTATTTCACTTCTATTACTAATGCTAGTATACTTAGTCTGAGTTTCAGGAACATTGCAAATATACTTCTAAGTTGCCTAGACCCTTGGATATAAAGTTAAAAAAAATGAATTAAAAAAACCCACTCCCCTAACCCAATGTATTTCCTGGGCTGTTCTGCTTCAGACCGTGTCCACCAAGGTCACTTAAGGCAAGTATATGTAGAAGTGTACACGACTAAAATAAAAACACAGGACTAGTCCCAAAGGATTCCAATTTGTTCTTTTTAAAGGGTGTCAACAATTGACAAATATAAAACAACAATGAGCTAAATACAGGTAACATCTCAGCTCATTTCCTAAATGTTTCTTGCGTCACTTTTACATTGAAAAAAATAAGGCTTTGATTGTAATATGTGGATACAGGGACCTCTAAATCTGTGTGGATTTTATTACCAAGTTGGAGTCAATTTTGTAACAGGTCTTGCTTACAAATATTCCTAATGCCTCTGCCATTTCTAAGATGATAGCCATATTTCCCTATTTGCAGAAGTGCTTTTGTTTCCTTAGCTTTATTTTGTAAGACCAGGAAAAATGTCTGACTGAGCGAAGGATGCAGTGGAGATGACTACACGTAAAGTGTGAAACACACCAACTGAAAAAATACAAAGAATGGACTCAGAGTAAGCTCAAGTAATTTTAACTGAGTTGGCTAAGAAATGCAGACATGAGCAATTTTTCAACTGGCAGTATCTCTTTAAATGTCACACTGAAAGAGCACTGTATCACACATGTAACTCTTTAAACTGTATCTGAACTTTAAGACTAAAAAAGCATCTTTCAGTGGTCTTAATTAGCCCACTGAAAGTAGGTGGCATTGATACTAGGGTTATAATATTCATCCATAATCTCCAAATCAACAAAGGGAAAAACCAGAAATAAAGATATGGTTTACCTACCTTAACATTGCTAGTTCAGGCAATCAGAGCCTCTCAACCTCTAGATATTTTGACATAAGTTATAGTGTGCACATCTTCCATTAGTGTAAATTATTACAGTATACCAGCTAAGGATCTAGCCTGTGAACAAGAAGACTAATTCTGTACATATGTTTTGAAGGATCAGACCTCAAGACAAGCAATGTAGCCAGACTGTATTGTATGAATGATACAGGCTGCATTTACCATCTGTATTGACAAAACGCACATATACACATACCTGCTTTTAAGATATGGGGATAACTGGCTTTGAGCCCTACCTATTCCACAGTGCAGACACCATCAGCTGGCTCATTTGTTACAGACATCATGACAGAGGTGCATTTGGAGAAGAGATTTGAGAGGGGAGGGTAGCAACTTTATAGATAAGTTCAAAGAGGACATTGCAAGCAGGAGGAGGAGCAGCAGCAGAGAGGGAAACATGAAAAGATCTGCACGTCAAGCTAATGAAGGCCTGATAAGGGTGGCAGAGCAGAGGCAATGTGAGAAAAAGCTAAAGCAACAACTTGGGAGCAGCGCGGTCACAAGGAGTCAAACTCCTTCACTCCCTCTCACAAAGATGCCGTTTTAAAAACCCCACAAAGTTACAATGTTTGAAGAGAACAACACTAAAGCTTTTATTAGTTCAAAAAAAGAAAAAGAAGTCTGTCGTATTTTATGTTTTCATTTACTCCTTACTTAAAGCATTTCATCGATTCACAGATTGTAAGGCCGGAAGGGGCCTTGGAAGATCATTGGGTCCAGCCCCCAATGCCAAGCAGGAAAGATAACCGGGGGTCAAGACCACCTTAAGACTCATCCCATAATAAAGGCGACTCCAGCTTTGCTTTGCGCAATTTCCCTGGCAGCAACTGATGCTTGTGTTACAACGCGTCACGGGGAAATAATAGTAATAATTAAAAAAACTGAACAAAACAAGAAAACCCACAAGAACTGATACTGGCTGAGACACAGGGGTGGAAGGCAGGGTCGATCCACCCGGGCTCTGGACTACCAGATCCTTTGAAGGGTGCAGTGCGGGGAGGAAAACCGGACTCTCAACCAGGGGGTTGCCACACCCCGGGGTGCCACCCGGTCCTTCGAAGGGCGAGGAGAAAAGCAGACCAGCCCTGTTCTCAACCAGGGAAGAGAACAGAACTGCAGCCGACGGCTCCCACAGCCCGACTACAGGCTTTTGCACCCGAACGCTGGGAAATATTGGATCCACCCAAAGATCCACATCATTCTTGTGTCTGGCAGCGCTGCCTGATGCTTCAAAGGCTGAGGCGCGAGGAGAAGAGCAGGTACGTCAAGCTCAGGCTCACTCCCCACAGGGCATCAGGAGCCGAGCTCCCCGCACGCCCCTCAGGACGCAGCGATCCAGCCGCCGCATGTGTCCAAGCACTCATTTCCTAGCCGGCTGCTCTTTGGGTGCGAGAATGACTTAGTAACGGGGGAGGGGGCGGTGTCCATTTATTGCCCGGGTCACCCGTCTGCTACCCGCAACTCCACCCGCCTCGTCCGGGATGGGACTAGGGGCCGGTGCTCACCTCGGGTTCCACCACCTCATGGTAGGCGGGCGGGGGATCGAAGCCGCCGCCACCGCCACCGCC
>NW_017728993.1:14202693-14203708 GCF_001723915.1 Gavialis gangeticus | reverse complement strand
TGGGGGGGGGTGAGGGGGCTCCTCAGGGTGGGGCTGTGTGTGTGTATATGTGTGTGTGGGGGGGCAAGCAGGAGGAGATGTCACCCTAAGACAGGGGTGGGCAAAATGGGCCAGATGCGGCCTGCCAGGCCATTCTATTCAGCCCGTGGTGCCCCTAAAATGTAGAAAATTAATATTCATCTGCCCCTGGCTGCCTGTCATGTGGCCCTCGATGGCTTGCCAAAACTCAGTAAGCAGCTCTCTGCCCGAAATAATTGCCCACCCCTGCTCTAAGAAATCCTTGCCTCTTGCATAATACCTGGACCATCGTGGCTACAACTCGAACACTACCATTGCAAAATGAAATAATAAAATGGCAGAGTTAATTGCAAAGCAGGTAGAAATATGGAGGTATGTAAAGGGAGTTGGCAGATGAACAAAATAGGCATGTAGAGGAAGGGGTAACATGCCAAGAGCAGGAAGATTATGAAAACAGAAGCATGGATTCTGCTGCTGGGTGAGTGGAGGAACTTACCACGCAAGTCCAGAGAGAAATTGGAGGTGGGACTGAGGTTAGTTTTAAACACAATGTGAAATTCTGGCACTGTTGCAGTCAGCGTTAGCTACTGACTTCAGCAAGACCAGGATTCGCTGATGTGCACTGCTTTGAGCTGGATCCCAGTACAACTGGGTTATGAGGAAAGAAGCAGCCTGGTGAACCTGTTAGGCCAAGTACAAGCATTTGAGGAGGTTATTTAGGTTCAAAATGCCACCTGATTGAGATTTTGCTCATCCTGGTGCCAACCTTACACTTACAGACCAGGTCTCAGTGACTGGAAATCAATCTACACCTGTAATTGTATAGAAGTTCAATGCACACGAACTGGTCGAAAAATTGTGGAACTTGGTTTAAGTTAAACCTGGACCGATGGAGTACCAAATCAACTTGATTTAGGTGCATGGAGCTTGTGTACACTTTCCCTGGGGGGCTAGAAAACCCCAGCCCCAGCCCCAGCCCCAGCCCCAGCCCCAGCCC
>NW_017728993.1:14200759-14201859 GCF_001723915.1 Gavialis gangeticus | reverse complement strand
AGCCCCAGCCCCAGCCCCAGGGCTGTGTTTTTCATTCCTCTCCCCCATCCCAAGTCCCTCACCAGGCTATTTTTCACTGCTGGCTCCAGCTCCAGGGCTGTGCTTTTCACACCTCCACCCTGCACTGGGTTGTTTCTTCACCACCCCCAGCCCCTTGATCCCTCTGGACCAGCCATCCCCTCAACTCCCATCTCACATGCTGCTCCAGGTGCTGTCACTGCCAGAGCAGAGCAAATAAATCCTGCTGGAGTGAGGGGCAGGAGGGATCGTGCTATAGGTACTCAGAGGAAGTCAACAGGGCTAAAAATAGTCCCTGGTCCCTTCAAGCTCCCCCAGGGTCCCATGAGCCCCCTGATCCTGCCAGATCCTCCTGGACCCCAGCAACACCCTGTGGATTGCACCTGCCCCCTATTCCCCATTTGCTCCTGTGAGTTGTGCCTGCCCCCCCAACCCCACCCATGGGTCGCATCTCCTTGCCAACCCCACCTGCGGGTCACCCTTGCCCCCCGCTTGCCCATAGTAGACCCCTGATCCCCCCCCAGCCTGCCTGCCCTCCCAACCCTTCTTCCGTTAGCCCCTGCATCCTGATTTATCTGATATCAGGCTGCCACTGAAGAGTTAAATGGCCTTATAACAAGGGCATCAGGGTCTGCTGACTTGCAGATTTTTCTTTTTATAACTTCTGATATTTATTGATTTATTTATATTCCCCCAAAAGCCTCAGGATGGCTCACAATAGAAGATGCAATTACTTAGAAAAATAAAATACAAAATTAAGAAGATATAACGAAAGCAAAAAGTAAATGTGTCATGGGGAACACTACAATGTAGATTTAGAGGAGAAGAAGCAGAGTACAGTCTTCTGGAAAAAATATGTAAAGCAGAAAGAGAAAAAATATAAAATTTTTAAACATCCTCTGTCTATGAGTCTAATGCTGATGACAACTCTTATAGTCAGTGGATGTGAATGGAGAGATTGCACTCGGTTTATCTCTCCATGTTAGTAATGACCAGAGATTCTGGTTTTCTCTGATTAAAAAAACTGCAAATTCTCTGATTAAACCTCTCCAAATCCATGATTAAAATTAAACACTACTATA
>NW_017728993.1:14189617-14200446 GCF_001723915.1 Gavialis gangeticus | reverse complement strand
AGGTATAGGTATCAATTGAACACAGTGTTTTATTGATATATTTACAATTTTAAAGCAATTTGAAAGCCTGCCAGTGCCTCATTCCCTATAATAAAATAAATGATAAATACCTATACATTTTGGTATTTGATGTTGGGTTTTTCATCATGGAAAATCAGAGCTCCCCCTGCTCCTTGAGCTCACCAGGGTGCAGGTCCATGCCCCTCACTGCCCACCCACAGCCCCCTGGGCCCTGCCGATGCCCCTCACTCACCACCCACAGGCCCACATCTTTCCAGCCTTGCCAGAGGGGAGCCTGCAGCTCCCAGGGCTATGGGGCCAGGGACTTGGGTGTGCAGCCCCCTGCCCCTCTGCAGAAGTGGCCGAGCCCCAGCTGCCACCCATGGGAGGTGGTGGCTGCTGCGGCCCCAGTGGGGAACCCAGAGTGGAGCCCAGGGGAAGGGGCAGGTGCGTGGTCCACGCCCTGCTGTCCTCTCTGTGGGTCCTCCGCGGTGCAGCAGCCGGGCCCCAGCATGGTGGGGCAGAGCAGGGCTGGGAAGGGAAACTTGTTGCTGCTGCTGCAAGCTCTGCGGTACCCTGGTGAGGTCCCCACTGCCCACCCAGGGGCAGCAAGGGGCAAAACTCTGTGCCGCCACCCCTGCTGCTGCTGGGCAGGTAGGGGGGTGCTTCACCGGGGTGGCGTGGGGCTCAAAGCGGCAATGATCTTCCCCACCCAGCCCTATTCTGTCCTGCCACACGCCTGGTCGTGTCTGATGGGCCCCGGAGAAGGACATCAGGGCGGGGAGCCTGAGCCCACAGCGGGCAGCCCATCCTGCCCCATGCACAGATCTGGGGATACATGCCCTCTTCCCCCCACAGAGTGCATGCAGCAATGGGAAGCCAGGCCCTCCTGCCCTCCAGACAAGCTGCCCACAGCCTCGTCCTGCTCCCCGCCTGGGTCCTGCAGCTGCTCATTGCTCACATTTTTCTCAGGTAAAAGGGAAAATCTGAGGGTTTTTTCAATTTTTCCGTAGGAAACTAAAAACCTGGATCCCTGGTAACGACCTCACTTATGCTCAGAATAGAGAACCTGGATGGAGCAGAAAGCACAAACACGTAAAGCTCCACAAGGATTATCTCAGCTGTATGTAAGCATGTCTATATTCCACTGTGAAAATGGAGATTTTGAGGCAAAAAGTTTGTAGATAAAACAGTTGATACCTTGTCACAGGAAACGTATTGGGGGAGGGAAGCAAGAAGTATGTTTTCAGCCTTTCACATGTGACGTTTTTGAGAGAAACTTTTTAATGACACAGGCTCAATCCCGATTGACTTACAGTGGTGGAGCGGGACTTTAAAAAAAATCTCCCCGGAGCCGCTTTCTTCTTCTGTGTGGTTCTAGAAAGAGAAAGTTTGACAGAGCAACTTGTTTTATATTAGTTTTATATTATGTTTTATATATTAGTGGCCTTACCACAAGTTGTATGGCATTTGGGTGCTATGCTGCAATACGAGGGCACTTTCCTTTGTTTGCACTGGCCACCAGTGACGAGAGAAACTAGCGTCCATTGACCAGCTTATGCTCAGACTTGGCAGCTCCAGCAAAATTCCAGCATTTCACGTGGGTCCATTTAATATGTTGTTTGTTGACTTGACAATTCAATGTTGTACCAACAGCGGGGCTTATATTTCACTTGCTCATTTTCAAAGTGCTATGCAAACAATTAATTAATCCTTACAATACCCTGTGAGGTAGGTCAATATTATTCTCTGCATTTTGTTAATGAAGAAATGGAAGCACAGAAGGTTAAATTATTTGCGGAAAGCTCTGCAGATAAGTCCCAGGGTTTAGCTCAGACCATACCTGAAATTTTGCATCCAGGTATACTAATGAACGTGTAACCCAGGTACATCCAATGGTGTGCCCTATTCTCAATTGGATGGGACGGGTAGGCAGGAGGGGGTGCTGTGAGAGGGATGCCAGCATTTCGAGCAGGTCCCTCTTTCCTCTGTAGAGTTAGCCCAAGCCCAAAGTTCTTAATTATATGCAATTTATTGCGTTAACAACATATATATATAAAACTCTTCAAGATAGATATAATTATAGATATAGATACAAATATACATATACAGGTCTGTTAGCTGGAGGAAGGCAGCCCTAGGGAGGGCATTCAGGTAAGTACCCATGCCTGAGGCCCAGAAGAAGGGTGGATCCCAGGACAATCAATCCAGCAAGTTTATATCACAAGTGGGTTAGCTAATAAAGACATCCTTACAGAGCCCATTATACATAATTAATACACCCAACTATTTGTAACACCAACAATAACAATAGATACTAAATAGGAAACATAACTATACCAGATATTAGATGCGCCCTATCTGGGCTCCAGCCACTTGGTTCCTCAAATGGGATAGGGTCTTCTCCTCCTAGGCCCACTCACCCCACAGTGTCCCTTGCCTGGGGGCACCTCCCCGAGGGACCTGGGTTCCCAGTAACTCATGGTCCTTCCTCTGGGGGCTGTTGATCTGGCCCCTGGCTCCCTACACTGTCTCAGGCCTCCTGGAGCCATTGGCCTCAAGTTGAGGGTTCTTTCTACTGGGCCCTATGCCCCACATTGGGCACCCAGGGAGCTCCTATAGGAGCTGAGTCCTCACTGGCTCCAGTTCCCCAGTCTCACGCCAGGAATCTTTCCCCTTTCTGAGCCCTACTCTGGGCACTGGGGCTCTTTTAGTTAATGCTGAGCCACACTGCTGGGCTCCGGTCATCTGGCCTAGAGCCAGGGCTAACTTGAGCAGCCTCCCAGGACTGACTCTCCATGCGCTGGCCTGAGCAGCCTTGAGCTCCTCCCAGGGCCAGCTCTCTGTGTGCCAATCCATGCACTGCCAAGGCTCAGGTGAGGTCCAGATGATGGTCTTCTCTGGAGCTCCTCTCTCCTTGATGTCCCTCGCTGCATCTGCCCAGTGTGCTGAGTATGCTGGGCTTTTATTTACACCGGAGGCTCCGCCCCTGAAGTCTGCCAGACCTGCAAAGTGCAGTCTTCAATCAGGTCCAGGGCTCCTCGCATCCCCACCACTCTGAGCAGGGGTGGGGCAAGCCCCTCCCAGCTGTTACCTGATTGGTGGAAATATTCCACCAATCCAAAGTGTCCTTCTCCAAGCTGGGCTTGCCAGGCAAAAGCAGTGAGCCTGCCACGAAAGCTAGTTCCAGAACAAATGGAGTTTGTCTTATTAGCTTTCAGGCAGGAGCAATAAGAGGGAAGAATGACATAGATTAAATTATAATGATGCATGCTCTAACTGCTTGTAGTCAAGCAGTGCTGAAAGGAGTTAGCTTTGCTTTTATAGAGAGATTGATGGACTTTTAGCTAAGTGTGGAGGCAGCCCAGAGACATAACAGTGCAGTGTCACCTTAGAAACCATACTATTCCTAACGGTACCTTATACAAGCGTTCCGGATGGGTTTCACTTGGAGACCACCCTTAGGCAGAGATATTGCATTTCAACTCAGTGGAGAAGCTGGCAGGACATCTAGTAAACTCTAGGAAAGTACATGAAGGCCAAAGCTGTGCGTTTTTTTTATGTGATATCACTGGAAGAAATGCATCCTCCATGTGGAAGAAGTCAACTGCTCAAATGGAGATTAGAGCAGAGGTATGGTGGGATGTGGTTCTTATAGAAGCCAAGAGAGTCATAGAGAGTGTAAGGAAGCAGAAGGGAGGTAGGTGATGATGGACAAGGAAATGAGAGTATCAAAATGGGAGCTTTGAAAGTGAGGTATGTGCTCACGTGTTCACTGCTTGATTTAATTTTGTTGCTATTCAATAGAACGTGCATCTACCAGTTATTTAGTTGGAATATTTTACAGTAGTTATCCAAGTCCTACAAAATGCACAGTATGCACATTTTTAAGCATCCCCAGTGATCTTACATCCTTGCAAAAGAGCAACATTTGGCAACAGAAACTAATGTTTTGCTAAGTGCCAAAAGCAGAGGACACTGTAGCTGGCTTTGGGATGGCAGTGGGAGCTGGCCTGTGTTTATTAGTGAGTCAGCCTAAAAATAGCATGTGATTGAATCAAGTATAATGACTTTTACAGAGCTGCTAGAGTAGCACTCTGTATTTTTAACAGGTTGCTTCTTTCTTCATGGATCCATTTTTAGACAATCCTATGTTTTAGAGGCCCCCTGTTATTGAAACACCGAATGCGGTATTTTCACAGGGAGAACAAACAGCTGTATTTTTCTGGTGGACCAGACATGAACAGCAGAGGCAAAAAATGAAATCCTGGCCCATTTAGATCACTGTGAAGTTTTCCATTGAATTTGGTGATCTGAGAGTTCCACCCAAAATCTTTGAGCTCACTGGAAATATTCTTTGTGGCCCTGCTTTTATTTTCCTTTTTCTTTACCCTTATTTAGATAAATGGTCAGCTACAAGAAGCTGAGAGGGACAACATTCAATGTTTGGAGATGTTGGTAGAATAGAAATTCACTTGATTATACAGCCACCAAGCTTTTTATCTATCTAATATATATTCAGGGCAAAGGTTGCGCTCCTTGCTCTTTTCATTAGAAGTAGCAGAGTAGGACTGTCAATAGAAGCTTGCTATGAAATGAAACCTTCCTGTTTATAAATCTTTTATAACAAAGAAGACACATACAAAAAAAGGGAAATGGAAATAGACATGTATGGCCGCACTTAGTGATTAAAACTACAGCATAAGCAAGCACAGCAGGAGTTGTATGAAAACAGGAATTTTATTCTGCATGGTAAGGAAAAAATACGTTTCTATAAGGAATTTTTCTTTTTGGTTGTTGCATGAAAGGAATAAGAAGAATATGCAGATCTGTACCTTACAAAATGCAGCTGTGTTCTATTTGGGAAGGAAAAACACTCTTCTCACTTATTTCAATGGCTCAGGATAAGCTACTTAATGTAGGCAAATCATATAATAATAAAAGGCTTCTGTCCCTGTGGGCAGTTAAATGCAGAGAATCTCTCTCCATGGGCCTCAGAAGTTGGCTAACAGAATTATCAGCAAAGTTGGTGGTATTCACTTGCAATGGTATAGCCAGGTTCATAAAGGGATACAATACATTTTTGGAGGACAGATCCATCAGTGGCTGTTAAACATAACAGTCAGCAATGGTCACCTGTTCATTGTACCTAAGCATTATACTCTTGATGATTAGGAAGGCAGGATGGGGGATGGTTATTCTGCCCTCCTTTATACTCTCCTAAAGCTCCCATGACTTGCCAGGGTCAGAGACAGGTCTATTTGTGATGTAGGGAGCAGTAGGCCTAGACCAGGGCTGGGCAATTATTTTGGGTGAAGGGCTGCTTAGCGAGTGCAAACTGTTGCGGGCCGCATTTCCCTTTCCAGTGCAGGGAAGCAGGAACAACCCCATGGTCCCAGGCCAGAAGCCTCTGCTAGGCAGGGATTTCTGGTTGTGGGGCCAGGGCTCGCAGACCTTGCTGCTGGGTCCTGCTACTAGCTTCCTCTGGGTCCTACTGCCCCTGGCTCCTGTCATCTTTGACAGGCAGCTAGGAGCAAATAAATATTAATTTTCTAATGTTTTTAGGGGCCCTGTGGGCCAGATAGAATGGCCTTGTGGGCTAGATCTGGCCACCAGGCCATATTTTGCCCACTCCTGGCCTAGACCCATCCTTTCAGTTAGGGAGGCCACCAGATACACAACAAGTGATCCCTTGAGACAACAAAAATGAAAACAGGGATGGGAGTTAAGTCACAGGTTCATAACAAGGGTTCAGAGGCGGGGCATGAAGCAGAGCACATTAGCCAGCACCCCTCAAATGTGTCCAAGGAGCCTGTGGATGCTACCCAGTGACATTCTGCCAGGACATGTGAATGAAGGAATGAAAGGAAGATGACCCCACAGTCACCCAGGTTTTCTCTAATCAGGGCCTCCTTCTTGGCCTGATAGAAGGTGAGTTTGGTTGCAGCTACGAGGAGGTTGACCAGAAGGTCCTAGGACTTGGTGGGGCCACAGATGGGAAGTGCATAAAATATAAGATGAGGGGAAAAGTACAGCCAGAATCTCAGGAGTAGCTGCAAGCTGGGACACTCTAAGTAGGGTCTCCCTCTGCTGATAGAAAGGGCAGGTGTCAGGGGAATTGAAGAAGTGAACCAGATACATGCCTATGGAAACAGCTTTGTGCAAGAGCTATCACCCTAGGCCCCTGATGGCTCATGAGACCAGTGTGGTCCACTAGAGACCCGTGCCTTTGCCGAGGGTGTCCTACCACTTGGTGCCTGGGTGGGATGTGAGAGTAGGATGGTGGAGTGTACAGTGCATGAGTGTGTAGAGCTGGTGATGATAGGGTATACAGAAGTGTACTGGCTTGATATCTCCCATCCTGCTGAGGTGGTATGGTACAGAGGGCAATGGGGTCTGCCAACATGGGACCCCACAAGAAGCTCTGGGGGGCAGGTGGATATGAGTGGGCAGTGTCTGCCTTTGGACTGAACCTCTTCCATACATGTAAGGGCAGCAGGGTGGCCTTGACTTCCTGAGTAAGTGGTAGGATGCATATAATGTGGGTCGGCCAGCACATAAGGATCTGCCCACCCCTGCCTGACTTAGTCCAGAAGGCCCCTGATATGGGAAGTGTTGATCTGGATCATCCTCCAATGCATCCAGGCCATGTCTGTTGCAGGCACCATCAGCTGTGTGGTTTTCAGCAAGGGCTTAGCCATGAAGTCTGCAGCCTGGGGTGTCCAAGCCTGGAGGGAGGAGACCCAATATCCAGGCCCTGAGGTGGTACTGGTAGAAATCTAGCAGCTTGCTAAAGTCTTGTATGGGAAGGCCTCTCAGCTAGAAGACCCATTGCTCGTATCAAAACCCCCAGTGGCAGTGGAGGAAGGCATGTCTGATGGGGCACCATGCTTCCTGGCTACTGGCACTGTAAAGGAGCCTCCAGAAGGCGTGAAGGCAAATGGTGTGTACCTGGCTGTGAATGCATGCCAGGCCCTGCCCCCTGCTTGCTGAAGGGGCGGTTCAGGAAGCACCCAGTGCTGTCCTGGCCAGGAGAATCCCATATCTGGCTGGGCAGGAGGTTTGGAAGCATGGGCAGGGTGTTGAACCAGTACCAAAGCTTGGATAGGACAAGCTTGCTGATGACCAGAGTACTATGTTTCAGGCAGAGAGGCACTGGAGGAGTCCCATCCATGCTCACAGCTGCTCAGACACCCTAACTTCGAGTTGGTCCCAGTTCTCTGGCAGAGGGGGCTGGCTGGGGAAGAGGTAGGCCCCCCAGATAGAACAGTGAACCGATGCTGCAGTGGATGTCTTGGAGTGTGGCTGGGAGTAAGCCCACCTGCCATGCATCACTCATCATCAGGCCAGAGCTTGGGCAGAAGAAGCTGTTGAGTAGATAGATTGGCAGACCTCCACCTCTGCCAGGTTGTTTGGGTCCTGGTCTGTGAGGAGCATGTCATCAGCATACACTGAGAGGACTGCTGTCATGGCCTGCTCTGTGAGCACCAGCCACATCATCTGCTGGTGCAGGAGGCAGAAAAAGGGCTCAAGGCTGAAGGTGTAGAGATGGCTTAACAGCAGGCAGTCTTGATAAACTCCCCACCTGAAAGGGATGGGCTCTGACAGTGTCCTTTTGAATTTGATCATGCAGAGGTGTACAACACCTGGAGAAACTACATGAAGCAGGGACAAAAGCCAAATGCCTACAGAGTGCCTGTGAGGTACCTGTGATCTATCTTGTCAAACACCTTCTCGTAGTTAACAGACAGGGGGGCAAATGACAGACCATCCCTGAGAGTGAGTTCAAGGAGGTCCCAGACCAGGTATAGGCTGTTGAAGATGGTACACCTTGGTACCACATATATCTGTTCCACCAGCACAGACTTCAGCCACAGTGATATGGCCCTTGCTACAAGCTTGTAGCCTGTGCAGAGGAGTGAGAATGGACACTGGTTCCTCATGGCACATGTTCCTCATGCCCTTCCTTTTTTGGTAGCATGAGGGGAAGAGCTTCCAATCCCCTTTGGATTTGGCCCTGACCATGGCAAAATCTGGGCTGAAGAGACCCCAGAAGGCATGGTAGACCTCCATGGTTAGCCCACCGATGCCCAGAGACTTGTTGGTGGGCACCAGGAAGATGGCTTCTGAGAAGTCAGCCAGAGTGAAAAGACCTTTCAGCTGGTCCCAGTCACCCACACTGACCTGTTGCAGTCCCTTCCACAGGACGTAGCAGCCATTAGTGTTGGCTGGATCTGACAAAAAGTCCTGCTTAGAAGGCCCTTATCTTTACACCTTGCTGGGATCCATGAGTGGGGGTGCCATCCTTTGCCAAGAGGCAGGTGATCTACTTTTTGGCACCTCTCCTCTTCTCAAGTTCGCCAATGACACCAAACTCTGGGGTAAAGCATTCACACCTGAGGACAGGAGGGTGATCCAGGCAGAGCTTGACAGGCTCATGAAGTGGGCGGATGAGAACATGATGGTGTTTAACACCGAAAAATACAAGGTGCTCTACCTTGGGAGGAAAAACCTGCAGCATGCTTATAGACTCGGCAGTGCTACACTGGTTAGCACTACAGATGAAAGGGACTTGGGGGTCATTATTGACCACAAGATGAGCATGAGCCTGCAATGAGATGCTGTGGCTAGTAAAGCAAGCAAAACGCTGGCTTGCATCCATAGCAAATCCTGGGATGTTATTCTCCCGTTGTACCTGGCCTTGGTGAGGCTGCAGCTGGAGTACTGCGTGCAGTTTTGGGCTGCACAATTCAAAAAGGATGTGGAGAAGCTTGAGAGAGTCCAGAGAAGAGCCATGCGCATGATCAGAGGTCAGGAAAACAGACCTTATGATGAGAGGCTGAGAGCCATGGGACTCTTCATGGGACTCTGGAAAAGTGCAGGCTCAGGGGCAATCTGGTGGCCACCTATAAGTTTATCAGGCGTGACCACCAGTATCTGGGGGAACGTTTGTTCACCAGAGTGTCCCAAGGGATGACAAGATCGAACGGTCACAAACTCTGCTGCAACAGATACACACTGGACATAAGGAAGAACTTCTTTACTGTCCAAGCCCCCAAGTTTTGGAATAGACTGCCACCGGAGGTGGTTCAAACACCCACTTTGAACCCTTCAAGACACATTTGGATGCTTATCTTGCTGGGATCCTGTGGTCCCTGCTGACTTCCTGCTCCTGGGGCAGGGGGTTGGACTCGATGATCCTCCGGGGTCCTTTCCAGCCCGAACGTCTATGAATCTATGAATCTCTAAGGCATAGAAGAAGTGGGAGCCATGGTCCATCTCCCAGACGAGCTGGATCTGTGATCAGACAAACATGCCACAGGTGTGGAGGTCATCCATAGTTTGAAGGTCTTCCTTCTTCTCCCTACACTCTCCACAGGGACACAGGTAGTCTGGGTTCATGGCAAGGCACCTTTCCAGGTCCAACAGCTCCTTCAAGAGCTCTTTAGCTGCCTCCCTCTGCCAGGTGTATCTCTGAGTGTAGCTGAAGCAAAAGAGCTATACATGTTCCTTCCCCTGTTCCAGGAAAGCAGCTCAGATGTTCTTATGTAGAATCATAGAAATGTAGGGTTGGAAGGGACCTCAGGAGGTCACATCTAGTCCAACCCCCCATGCACAAAGCAGAACCATCCCCAACTAGATCACCCCAGCCAAGGCTTTGCCTAGCCGGGTCTTGAAAACCTCCAAGGATGGAGATTCCACCACCTCTCTGGGGAACCTGTTCCAGTGTTTTTACTCTCCTAGTGAGATTTTTTTTTCCTAATGTCTAACCTAAACTTCACTTGCTGCAATTGGAGCCCATTGCTCCTTGTTCTGTCATCTGCCACCATCGAGAACAGTCCAGCTCCATCCCCTTTCTAACCTCCATTCAGATAGTTGAAGGCTGCTGTTAAATCCCTTCTCAGTCTCCTCTTCTCCAAGAATCAAGAATTGTTTCACCAGATCGATCAAGAAGAGATGGTAGTTTATATTATTTCAGCTAGGCATATGCCTTGCTAATCATTATCTTTTCTCCAAATTTAACAAACCCTGACTAAAAGAGTAGGTAAAATAGATGGCCTAATGCAGTGAGGCCAACCTTTTTGGCAGTGCCACAGATTAGCCCCACACCCCCCAGAGTGCCACTCTGATCCTCTTCTCCTTTCCAATCCATTGCTCTGCTTTCTTCTTCCTGCCCCACCTGCCACTGGGCTGCCTGTCCCTTCCCCAGGCTGCCCATGCCACTTATGGCACACATGCTGTATGTTGGCCATCCCTGGTGTAATGCATATGCTTTGTTGTGGCAGGTGATTCTTGCTCTTTAATATAGCTTCTTCTCTTTATTACCTGAAGAAAGGAACCCCGAGTTCAGTATCTCAGAACACAGGTTCTGTGGTGATATAGCAAGGAAACCATTTGGCTTCTCCTTGTTTTCTTTATTCATTGGCATCCATTTTCTTCCAGGCTTCCTCCTGATATATTTATAGATTGGTATATAGGCATTACAGGTCAAATGTTCAAGAGCGCTGGAGCGATTTAAGAGCATAAGTCCCATTGGATCACTTTGGCACTTTTGATAATCTCACCCTGGATGGATGAATGGATATGGATGAATTATTTTAGTCTTCCTTAGCAGAGGGATAGTAGCTATGGGTTTGACTGGGCACGTGTTAAAGTGAGGAGTCAGGAGAGTCCAGTTAAAAATTATGAATGGTGTCCTAAAAATGTAGGATGGTAAGCGAGATTAACAAATGTAGGTCAGATATTATTCTTTGGGTGAATCTGATATTTTTTGTTAGACCAACTTAAATAGCTGGAAAAAATCGGGCTAAATTCCCCCCCCCCCCCAC
>NW_017728993.1:14180680-14189456 GCF_001723915.1 Gavialis gangeticus | reverse complement strand
TAATAAAAGAGATCAGATTCACCCAAAGAACCTTGTCTGCCCATGTCCTTCGACCAACATGGCTACAACCTACATACCGGTCAGGTATTATGGCACCTCTGCAAATGCAGGGAGACTAGAAATGAAGATGTTGACAGAAGCAAGAATGGTACATATATTAGTTGACATCATTTGACATGTACAAATACATAAAAAAAAAACTCTGAACCTAATGTGAGACTTTTAGGCCTTGCTACAGGGTGGATTTACCTGCAGTTACAGCTGTTAGTATCCAGCTAAAGTTATAACAGTAGTAGGGTATGCCACTAGGCAAAGCTGTTATAAGCTGTGATTTGCACTGATGCTGCTACCATTGGTCTCAAGTACGGGATTACTCATGTGTGCGAGTGCTTGTAATTACAATATTCAGTTCTCTTATATTTTTTACCCCACATGTCTTACTTTGCAGAGGGAGAGGAGTATCCTTTGTTCCATTTTATTTATTTATTTTACAGCAACTTCTTGCATTGCAGATTGTGGTGGGACTGTTGGAGATAAATGAAAGTTTTACAGTAACAGTGTAGTACAGTGCACTGATGATGTGCAGTGCGGTGACACTGCACATCATCCTGCCGAGGCAGCAGGCCAGTCGTCTTTCCATCCTGGGGGTCAGAGAACAGAGGAATTAAACTCTGGCACTTTTATTTCAGCAGGAGCTAAGGTCCAACTCTTCACTTAAATCCAAAAAACAAAGTTTCATACTATTCCCCTGGAAAGAGAACAGCATGGTATAGCCGTGGGAAGCATGAAACAGTAGGAGAAGCAATTAAAAGGAAAGAGCAGTTTATGGGGCTGAGCATATCTGCTCTGCAGTGCTCATTCCTGCCTTACCATAAAGTTGTGTTCTCTTCAGCTCAGACCTCCTTGATAGCATTTCCTCACCTGCAAAATTTAGGGACATAACAATCAGAAGGATGATGTAATTCAGGGCTGTCCAATTTCTAAGCAGCCAGGGGCTGCACCGATGGGGGTTACAAGCCCCCAGGGCCACATGCTACATGGGCATCTCCCCTACTCAAATGTAGCAATGACTCTGGGGGGTTGTCCCCCCCACTCCTGCACCAAGAGTCCAGCCACACACTGTGTGGTCCTGGTCCCATCCTGAGCTCCCTACGCCGTTTCATGCCACGCCATGGCGCACCGTCCCTAGGGCGGGCACAGAATATGGAAACCAGAGGAGGTTGGGGGAGATGGCAGTGTGGTAGCAGCCCAGGGATTGCAATTTAACCCCCTGTGGGCTGCACATGGCCTACAGACCACCACTTGGGCAGCCCTGATATAATTCTTCCCCAAGTAAGCCTTGTAAACCCAGGAAATTCAGCTCGGCTTTATCAATGGAGCAATGACAAAAGAAAATACAGTGAAACAAAATATTCACTGCCATTTTAGAAACCAGGCAGTGTAGTAAGCAATCGTTGATCCTTTGGATCCTGGTGTACATATAAGAGGTCTGTTCAGATGCCAGATGAATCGATTTGCAGCTGACAAGCCCAATTCGAGAATGACACAGCTTGTTGCAGTTTTCACAGTTCCATATGATGTCTGAGTTGGAGTCCAAGTTTACAGCACTTTGCTTCCATCCTTTGGACCAAAGCCACTTCATGCTGAGCTGTGCCCAGTGCCAAATATTCTGTCCAGATCGGACAGGATTTTGTGCACTCCTCCCAGCTTTCTACATTGACGTGGAACGACTTGATATAATTTTTACATACATCATGCTACCACCATAGAGGGCAACCCCACTTTCTAGACCTGTCTTGAATCTTGCTGTACAAAATATTCTTGGGGATACAGTCTCCTCCCATTCTCCTGACATGGCCGCTCCATTGCAACCTCCTCTTCTTGACAGTGGTTTCTAAGTCTGTCAGTCCTGCGTACTCTAGTATTTCTGTGTCTGGTATTCTGGTTTCCCCACTTTATTGCAAGGATCTTATGCAGCTATCTCATGTGGAAGCTGGTTAGTCTCCTGATGTACCTAGCATATGTAGCCCACGTTTCTGAACCGTAAAGTAGGGATGCCAGCTCATAATTCTTATAGATTCACATCTTCGTCTTAGATGCTAGTTTGCAGTTATTCTATGCACCTTTCTGGAATAGCCCAAAATTCTTAGCTGCTTTTCTGATTCTGTTAGTTCAGTCTGAAGGTCAAGATTCCTGCTGATCGTAGAAACCAAGTAGAAAAACTGTCAACAACACCAAGAGATTTATCCTCCAGAGTGAAGTCAGGCATTGGTTCTCCCACCCCTTGGTATATGATCACAGTCTTCTTGAGACTAATTGCCATCCTAAAGCTCTTCCATGACTCAGAAAATCTGCCCAAGAGATTTTGCAGGGAAGATTCACTATGGGCTACCAAGGCCGCATCATCCTCAAACAGGAAATCTCTCCAAACCAGTTCTTTCACCTTGGTTTTTGCTCTAAACCTTTGATGTTGAGCAAGCCTCCATCTGGTCTGTTTTGAAGATAAATGCTATCATTGCTGTCCTGGAGTGCATGAAGAAGCAGGAACAAGCAATAGATATTACAAAGCACAGGGGCTAAGACACACCCCTGTTTCACCCTGTTGTTGTCAAAAATGTTAGCTTCTTTGTTTTCATGCACAATAGTTGCCTTCATACCTTGATGTAATGAGTGAATGGTATTCAACAGTTTGAGGGAAGAACCCAGTTTCTTCAGAACAGCAAACAGAAACCAGGCACTAGGTAGAAAACAAACATAAAGGCTGCTTGCAGACGTTAAACCCCCCCCCAAAACCTGGCACTTTATTTTAAACATGGAGTGCTCCCATGCCGAGCCCAGGACATGCCCAGAAGAGGCAGTGCATTAGTTGGACCTGGCTCACCTGACATGATGTTTTATACTCTTAAGCTGATGGGCTGGTGAGGCACAGATGTATTACAGAAGAAAACTTTGGCTGCTTGCAGATGTTAAAAAAAAAAAAGCTTTACCAGAAGAAGCAGCGCATTACTCTGACCTGGCTCCACAGCGTCTGTATAGATCGGGTGCTTTAGTGGGGGCTTTTTAGTGCTTTTGTGTGGCAGGGCACTGTTTGTGCCTGCCACATTAAGGGCCTGGAGCTGGCAGCTGCCAGGTGCCTGATGAGGGCAGCTATTTTGAATCTGGGGCTGCCCATATAATCAGGACAGTTCTGCTGCTGGAGGCCAGGCAACAACATCGCTTGGCCGGAAGGCTGCTGTTATCATCTGGAGGTAAGGGAGGAGCTATAGGGGATGGTAAGGAGGCTTCTGGTCCTGGGCATGACCTAAAACTGCACCCTGCCAGGAATGGGTGGCCTGGTGGGGCTCTCAGTGGCACGGGAGCCCCCAGGAAATGCCAGGCCAGTTACCACCCCAGTGAAAGGTGGGTTGGGGCGCCTTAACCCCTAGCCCCCACAACCGGGTGGGTTACCCCTTGTTCGGAGGGTCTGGGAGGTGGACTCCAGGAAGAAGAGTGTGAGGCCATGGACTCACGAACCTGTCTGACGTTTCCCCTGACTGGTCCATGCTGGGGCCAGGACCGGAAAGGCCAAGGGGCCCACCACAAGGAACGCCCAAGAGCTGCGCGTCTGGGGTTCCGACTGGCCTGGAGGTGGGCCGGGCTAGTAGCCCAAGGTCCCGGGGGGGACCACACCCGTGAGGGGGAAGCAGCTCAGGGAGCCATGTTTGCCAAGGATGAAGGCGGAATAGGCCACCTGAAGAGAAGAATACAGGCGGGGTTCAATTAGTAGGATTCTGGGGCCCAATGTGGGGGACGGTGATGATGAAAACATCTAAATGCCATCTTCAAGGCTTGGGCTGCGCTGTAGGGGGGGAATGGAGCCACAGCTAGCACCCCCAGCATCGGGGCAGGAAATGGGCAGCCTCCCGCTTGATTAACATCTATTATATAATTAACAACAAGGTATGGTGGGCAAGAAGGCGAGCGGTTAGCCCAGAAACAGGTGGGCGGGCCACTGGGCAGTCGGCCCCGAGGAGGCCCCCTGTTACATTTTGTCTAATGGCTGATTGACTCAGCTTTAGATAAAAGCGCCAAAAAACCCTGCTGAAGTTCCTGATCTATACAGAAATTGAGGAGCTGGGTCAAAGTAACAAGCTGCTTTGCCTGGTTTTTGGGGTTTTTATTAATGTCTGCAAGCAGCCACAGTTTTCTTCTGTAACACATCTGTCTCTCTCCAGTCCATCAGCTTAAGATTGTAACATCACAATAGCTATTCTGAATTCTTCTGTGATCTGGAGAGTCTGAAAATGGGGTGATTTTTATTTCATCATTACATTGTCCCACTGTATTGCTGTGCTACATCTTCTGTGCCCAGTCTTGTAGGGCATTTTTACACATGCAAGCACTGAAGCACAGGGTGCTTTGAAAAGTGCCTGGTGCTGGGATGCTTACAATTGTATAAGTGGTGAAATGTGCGTCAGCGCTGAGAAAATGGCGGCGGTGCACTTTTGAACTAAAACACATGAAGGGCGCTTTAGTTCAAAAGCTCACCACCACCATTTTTTGCATGCTGATGTGCATTTTGCCGCTTGTACAACTGCACACAGTGCAGTGCAGTTCACATCAGCTCGCGTGCGGAGCAGACTTGATTAATAGAGTCTGCTCCGACGCGGTGGATCTCCAACAAAAAAGTATGTGTATAAATGCCCTTAGAATAGGCCTTGTTCACAGTGATCCTCTGTCCTGTGATGCAGATGCACAAAAGTTGATGAATGAATAATGTCAGCCACCCTGATAAAGGCAGCTGTACATATAAAGAGTGCCCTCTATATCTGAATTTCTGGGCTTATGTCATTTCAATCATTAATTTCCTCTTAGGCAATCATAGGTCCTTGAAATGAGAGCGCATGGAAGAAAGATCTTTGAAAGTTAGACACTTTGGAGAGAGAGAGACAGAGAGCCAGGTCACTGGCAGGTTTTTAGGCAGCTAGGAACAAGGTTAGATTGTGTTTGACATTGATGGGGTAGGAACTGGTAATGGTGAAATACATTTGTCTTGCTGCATTGCAGCACAATGTACTAAGGAGGAGTCCATTGGTGTGCAGTGCCATAAGGGTTAATGCAGCTTTTTCGGGGGGTGGGGGGGTGTACAATGTGCAGGGAACAAAACCTGCTGGAGGTTTTCCTGATGTCGGTTGTATTGATTTGCTGCAGTACAGTGCTGCATGCCAAAGCAGCGGGGAATTCCTTACTGGTCTTTTACCCTCTATAGATTTTTTCTCAACTGTGTTTGTGACCTTTTAAAAACAGGACCTGTCTCTTCAGTTCCTCATTGTCTAAATTCAATATTAAAGCTCAGGACACAAGTCTAAAGAGTTAAATCTTTTTAAAAGAGCATATTAGTAAAGCCTGCAAGCAGCCATAAAAGATCCTGTAGAGTGTTAAGCTTGGCTGAGGGATGTTAGCTATTGCTTTGAGAGAGTTTAATTTTTGTTTTGTGGCCTTCCTCTAACTGGGGAAAATGAAATGGGTTTTCAGATCCTGGATTTTTTAAAATTTTTGATTTTAACAAAAAGTTGCTCTTCCCCATTTGCCATGGATTTACTTAGAGCCAGATCCTCCACTGGGTGAAACCCACGTAATAATGCTGGCTTCATTAACTCAGTAGCTGCCCCCTAATTTTCCCCATACATATGAGAAGCTTTGTGAGCACGGGCGACCGGTGCCGACTTAGTCAGGAGGGGTACATGCCCCCCCTGTGACCAGCCTCGCTGCCTGGGGTGAGGGGGTCCCCTGTGGCGTATCTGGATGAGTGGACGGAGTTCCCCCGTGGCTGATCCCTGCAGCTGATCGCTGCAGCTGCTTCTGGGAGTGGCTGCAGTGATCAGCCGGCGCTTGCAGAGGGTGCACTGGAGCGAGCATGACCAGGTGGGGGTTGCACTGGCACTCTCAGGGGGTGCACGTGCACCCCTGTGCATCCCCTGTGTGTCCCCACTGTTTGTGAGGAATTCTGCCCAATTTATCTTTAGTGGCATGGAAAGACTCTGGTGTTTACTCTGCCCCTGGTAGGAGGGCTTTGCTTTGACTAATTTCCAGTAGCCGCTTTGCACCACAGACTCCATGCAGCAAGTTTGCTTGTTTTTTGTTTTTTTTTCAACTGCTGGTGGGGAGGGGAGGATGGACCAAAACAATTTTCCTCATTGAAATAATAGGGATAGTTTACAAACTGATTTACCTGCGGTGTGAGAGAGACTGCTTCCCTTTTGGACATTTTTTAGGGTTCCATACGGCACTGTCATTCAGACAGATCCCAAAGCACGTTATGAAAGGCAGATACCAAGATTACTCCTGGCTTCCCATCACTGAAACACAGACCCCTCTGGGGTGGAAAGCAGCAGCCATTCCATGCTAGGGTAACCCTCAGACACAGCATTTTGGAAAGGAAGCCAGGAATAATATCTGGAGGTTGAACTCAAGGAGAATTTTAAGCAGGTTATTCATTCCAGTGTGAACAACAAAATTTAACATTCAAGAAATGGAAAGCCATCTCAGAGGGCCAGTGTAACAATATGTATGGATCTCAGAGGCAAAACCAGCAGCAGCAGAAAGGAGGAGTGTGAAAGAGGAACAGGAAGTAAGGGGGAGGAGAGAGGAAGAGACTTGGAGAGTTACAGTAGGCCCTGTAGCAGCTCTGTAAGAAACTACAATAATAAAGACACTGCTTATATGAAGTAGTAGGGAGCTGTTCCTTGATTACCCAGACAGGGTCACATGAAACAGCCAGGAGTGCGCAGGGGCTGGGCTTCCTTTTGCCTCCTATGAATGAAGTCCCCTCCTGTGGCACAGTATCTCTAAGGGCGCTTGTACACGTGATGATGTGGTCATGTACACATGATGAAAAGTGACGAAAAACATCACCATTTGTCTATCATAATGACATCACCCATGTACATGTGCACAACTTTTTTTGTGTCAGAATTTCTTTGAGTGGGGCAACTTAGAACACCTGCTATGTATTTTAGTTTTATCATGGCAAATTGTTCTATGAAACTTAATTTTATGGTGGCAAATCCATCACGTGTACATGTTGCGTACGTATACATGTTGTCACTACCACTCAGGAAAAAACGGAACTCCTAAATGACTACTTTGCCTAGGTTTTTCACGAGACCAAGGGGAATAACATGCCAGGTAGGGCACAGAACAAGCAGGGTGGGATTGACATCGTTCCCACGATTGCCATAGAACTGGTGTACAACCAATTAAATAAATTAGACATGTATAAATCATCAGGACCAGATGAACTCCACCCAAGAGTGCTGCAAGAGTTGGCTGAAGTAATTGCAGAGCCCCTGGCAAAGGTCTTTCAAAAATCATGGGCCTCTGGAGAAATCCCAGAGGACTGGAAGAGGGCCAGTGTTGTGCCTATCTTGAAGAAGGGGAAGTGTGAAGACCTGGGAAACTACAGGCCAATTAGCTTAAGTTCTACTCCAGGGAAAATCCTAGAAACATTCATCGAAGAGGCTATATGTGACTGTGGCAGGGCACTGTTTGTACCTGCCACTTTAAGGACCTGAAGCCAGCAGCTGGTAGGTGCCTGAGGGCAGCCATTTTGGATTCAGGGCTGCCCATATAAACAGGGCATTTTGCTGCTGGAAGGCCAGGCAACAACATTGCCTGGCTGCAGGGCTGCTGGTATCATCTGGAGGTAAGGGAGGAGCTGTAGGGGATGGTCAGGAGGCTCCTGGGCATGACCTAAACTGCACCCTGCTGAGAGTGGAGGGCCTGGTGGGGCTCCCAGTGGTGTGGGAGCCCCCAGGAAATACCAGGCCAGTTACCACCCTGGTGAAAGTCAGGTCGGGGCACCTTAACCCCAGCTCCTACAACTGGGTGAGTTACTCCCTTGAAGGGTCTGGAAGGCAGACCACAGTGAGAGAGTAGGACCATAGACTCAAACCTGTCTTGACATCCCCTGACTGGTCCATGCTGGGACCAGGACGGGAAGGGTTGAAGGGCCAGGGGCCCACTGCAAGGGACGCCCAGAGCTGAGGGCCTGGGGTTCTGACTGGCCTGGAGGTGGGGCCAGGGCCAGTAGAGCCAAAGGTCCCGGGGGGACCACACCTGTAAGGGGGAACAGATCAGGGAGCTATGTAGCCTGGAATAAAGGCAGAATATGCCGCGTGAATGGAGGGATCCAGGTGGGGTTCAAAGAGCAGGATTCTGGGGCCAAGTATGGGGCCAGTGATATTGACAACAGCTGGATGCCATCTGCGAGGCTTGGGCTGCGGTGTAGGGGAGGAACAGAGCTGCAGATAGCACCCCCTGGCATCGGAGCAAGAAATGGGCAGTCTCCTGCTTAATTAACATCAATTAATTAATTAACAACAAGGCACGGTGGGTGAGAAGGCGGGTGGTTAGCCCAGAAACAGGTGGGCGGGCCACAAGAAAATCAGCCCCTAGAAGCCCCGTTACAGTGACAAACTTGCAGAAGGCATGATACCGAATGACAGCCAGCATGGCTTCGTCATGGGCAGGTCTTGTCTGACCAGCCTCGTTTCTTTCTATGATCAGGTGACTCGTCACCTGGATGAGGGAAAAGTGTTTGACATCATATACCTTGACTTCCAGAAAGCCTTTGACCTGGTATCCCATGAGGTACTGATCAAAAAACTGGAAAATATCAGGCTCAACTGTGGGACTGTCAAGTGGGTGTGAAACTGGTTGTGGGGTAGGACACAGAGTCCAAATGAATGGATTGGTGTTGTCCTAGCGAGATGTGGGCAGGGGTGTACCCCAGAGG
>NW_017728993.1:14175156-14175680 GCF_001723915.1 Gavialis gangeticus | reverse complement strand
TTTTCTCCTCTGCTTGGCAACGTTATCACCACTCTTCCATCTAAAGAACTCACAGACATGGAGTTCTTTAGAGATTTTCGTGACCATGTTATGTATGTGCATGCCATTTATATGTATTGACTTTTTTGCTTTTTATCTCACTAGCTTGTGGTCTCCAGGCTGACTTGCACTGGCCTCCTCTTGAATACTTGGTGATGTTGCCTGGCTGAACTGCAGCAGGAACAACCCAGGAGGTAAGGACAAGAGCTGATGGAGATGGCTAGGAGGCTCTTGGTCCTGGACATGATCTAAAACTGCACCCTGCCAGGAGTGGGTAGCCTGGTGGGGCTCCCAGTGGTGTGGGAGCCCCCAGGAAATACCAGGCCAGTTACCACCCTGGTGAAAGTCAGGTCGGGGCACCTTAACCCCAGCTCCTACAACTGGGTGAGTTACTCCCTTGAAGGGTCTGGAAGGCAGACCACAGTGAGAGAGTAGGACCATAGACTCAAACCTGTCTTGACATCCCCTGACTGGTCCATGCTGGG
>NW_017728993.1:14171152-14175120 GCF_001723915.1 Gavialis gangeticus | reverse complement strand
GAGCTGGATGAAGGGGTGAAAAGCCCATTGGCCAAGTTTGCGGACAACACCAAGATATGGGGTTGTGTGGACACATCTGCAGATAGGTCTGCTTGTATCTGCAGCCTAAACAGGCTGGCATGTGGGGCAGAACGGAACCAGATGAGGTTCAATGTTGAGAAATGTAAAGTGCTGCATCTGGGAAGGAAGAACCCCTAGCACCTAGGGGCTGGGCATCGCTAACCTGGCCAGCACTACAAATGAAAGGGGTCTGTGGGTAACAATAGACCCCAGCATAAATATGAGCTGGCAATGCAACGCAGTAGCTGCTAGGGTCAATAAAACTCTGGCATGCATCAGTCGATGGATCTCCAGTAAAACCAAGGAAGTGATTCTCCCGCTTTACTCAATATTGGTGCAACTGCAGCTGGAGTATTGCATCCAGTTCTGGGCGCTGCACTTCAACAAGGATGTGCTAAAGCTCGAGATGGCCTCAAGAAGGGCCACCCACATGATCAGGGCCTTGCATAGCAAGCCATATGAAGAGAAGCTGAGGGATCTCAGATTCTTCAGCCTAAGGAAAAGAAGGCTGAGAGGCGACCTAATTGCGGCTTACTGCTATATCAGAGGCGTACATCAGGGGCTCAGTGAACAACTGTTCACCATGGCACCCTGGGGGAAAACTAGAAACAATGGCCACAAACTCCTAGAAGATACTTTCAGGCTGAACATTAGGAAAAACTTATTTATAGTTAGGGTGTCCAGACTATGGAACAAGCTCCCCCCAGAGGTGGTGCAGTCATCTACTCTAAAGGTCTTCAAGAGGGGACTGGACAGTCACCTGACCCCAGATGTCTTTCCTGCTCATGCAGGGGCCTGGACCTGATGATCCTTCAGGGTCCCTTCCAGCCCTGTGATTCTATGATCATATTGGGTCTAATAATGATCCACTGGGAGACACTCTTATCCTCATCATTAAGTTGCTTCAGGACTGAGCTCTGATCTACTTATCCCTTCATCACATGGTCAAGTGCTACCTTTACTCCACAGAGCTCCCAGTCTTCATGGCCTGCAGTCCACTTCTCCCACAAACACATCAATGTTTTTTCTTGTGCTGCCTCTTACATATGGCATTAAAAGTGTTTAATCCCCTTTAATCCTCTTAAAGAGTCATTTCCATCATATTATTTCTAAAACACTGGTACCCATTCATTGCAAACTGCATTACACACACAGCTAGGCTATCCAGACGTGTATCCAGATGGATACCTTATCATCCCTTTCCTGAACAACATTGCCTGTCCCATCAACATATTGTCTCTTGCTGATAACCAATCTATAAACTCTTCAGGGTGGGGACTGCCTGCCTACTATGTCTGTATGGCACTTAACACAATACACCCTTCACTGGAGACCAAGGGTGTTGTTTTTATTTATATAACAAGTGTGCGCTAATAAGAATGAATTACCGAAAATTGCTTCCTGTGGCTGGGCTTTCTTTAGAAGCCTCCCATCCTTTCACTGGCCAGGTGGGACTTTGTGTAATTTGAGAACTCTAGAAACCTTCAAGGAAAACCCCCCCAGCCACTGTCAGCAACTATGTGGGTGATTTAATACAAGGTACTTGTCCTTGGGACATTACTGAGCCATGATTATAGGAGGCATGGTGCAGCTGGAGATGTTGCCCTTCAGATGAGATAAGAAAGTCCTGTCAATTGTGAGTTATTAAAGAGCTCATCAAAAGTGATGCAAGAACCCCAGGTCAGGGCACTGCCCGCAGTTCTGTAGTGTTACAACCCTTGAACATAGAGTTGGCTGAAATTTGGCACTGGACCCCTGATAGATATTTTGTCATGGCATTGGAATTCTTTTTGATTTTAACATTCTGTTTTAATATTAGGGCCATGGAAAAATTAAGAATGTGACAAATAGAGAATGTGGTGGTATTCCTCTGACTACAACCAAAGTTCTTTACTGTCATATGCAGTCTTGTGGAGAGTGCATGTGGATTATGTATAAGATTACCAATGGATCCCATCTTTGTATCTTAGGGTCAATTTTAAGTGAAGTCCTGAGTGGGCAGGGAGAGTTTGCGCAAGGTCACACAGAAGAGCCAGGAATGGCTCTATCTCTTTTGAGCCCGTGCATCCTGTGCCCATACTGAATATTAGCCAACTAGGACATGTCTTTACTGTTTCTGGACTGAGGTAGGGAGGGCTGCAGTAAAGCATGGTCAGGGTTGCCAACTGTCCTTGAATTTATGGACAGACTGCAAAAAACAGGTTAAAATGCCTGCGCTTAAAGTCCATAACTTATTGTGCTGCACGTAAAAAACAAACAAACAAACAACTAAGCCATGGGGCTTGATTGAAAATCCCTAATCAATGGCAAGTGTTGAAGAACAGACAGAGCAGAGCAATACCATGTGGTGTCTGAGTGGGAGTGCAACAGAGCTTTGTAGTCCATGTGAGTCTCTGTAGGCCCCTCCTCTCCACTTCCAGCTTGTAATGCTGCTGCTGCATCCTGTCCCATCCCATTGCCTGCCCGTAACACGGCTGGGTTGTTGGTAGGCAGGCAGTAGTTCTTCTCTGAATGGGGGAGGTATAGGCTTGGGGGCAGCATGGTGTA
Source organism: Gavialis gangeticus (assembly GCF_001723915.1). NCBI lineage: Eukaryota > Metazoa > Chordata > Crocodylia > Gavialidae > Gavialis > Gavialis gangeticus. Next base: position 14,172,513 of record NW_017728993.1, on the reverse strand, counting down.
AGGGACTCCTGAGGAGGGAGCAGTATGGTGTAAAACCCTTGCTGAAGTAAAGTGAGGTTGCAAACCGAAGGCAACTTTTTTACTGATGATCTGCTGACTTCTTACTGGCAACCAAACTTTTTTTTTTTTTCTATGGTTAGTGTCAACCTTCTAAATTTGAAACCAGGCCTTGTTCAGGGCCTGGCAGAAGGGTTACAGTTACATTATGTGAAGTATATGTTAGTAAAAAAATTGTCAGTAAAAAAATTGCAGATTGTCAGTAAATAATAATAATAATAATTTATTTTTTTTGGTTTAGCAACCCTAAGCATGGTGTACATATTTTGGGTACACTATCCTCCCCAAGCAGATATAACATAGCTGCCTTTGGATGATGGTGGGTGGGTATCAAGAGACTGTCTCTGACATATAGGTTGGAGTGCACCTTGTTACATTAAGGAGGCTGCATTACATCCATTTCAAGATATAGTATGAATGCTATGCTTCACTATGATATCTAGTGCAGCCCAGGTTGCTATAAACTTGTCCTTAATTGCTGCTGCTCTTTACAGGCATGGTTTGACTTCAGCCTGTTGAACAACGAGTGTTCCTAAATACTTTCATGATCCAGTTCTGGAGAGTCAGAGAACACATCTGGGTTGCCAACTACACTCCAAAAGTTGATTTTTAAGAAACAGGGTACTTGTAATGAATTTTTCCCCTTGTTTTTTTTCTTGTTTTGTTCAAACTAGCCTACTTTGAATATAATAAGGAGGCACAGTGGAGAAAATAATCCTGCTTCTTTTGTAGTATCAGCAATAGCTAACTTGTGTACTCCTTTTGAACTGCGTGCACCAGTGCCCTCTATTGGACCATGACAGACTAGTGAAATGAATTACCAGACAAGCAGTTTGAGTCCTTTTGGAAAAAACACAGTTCATGCTGGGACATACAACCAGGGGAAAAGCAGAATCTGGGTTGCGAGACGTGGTAGGAGAGTCAAGAAATCATTAAACCCCTCCAGGGCCTATGTCTGGAATTTAAACATTACGGGAAACCAATTACAGCAAAGTAACTTGCTAGCAGTTTCATTATATGCAGGAAAAGGATGTGAGAGACTGCAGAAACCTGCTAGCTGGAATAATGAAAACACAGTGGAAGATTTTAAATACATGATCGACATCCTTGACTAGAGTTTTATACCAGTACTAATAAAATTCATAATTATGACATACCAATTTGAGAGTATTTGTGCTTCTAAACATAACAGGATGGAGCTGTATGAGCAATCTGGGGCCAAGTGCTAGAAACTGGCCTGGCTCCACTGATTTCGGTGGAACTATGTTAATTTAACCCACTGGAAATATGTCCTCAAGCACCCA
>NW_017728993.1:14165654-14166152 GCF_001723915.1 Gavialis gangeticus | reverse complement strand
CAATCTGGGGCCAAGTGCTAGAAACTGGCCTGGCTCCACTGATTTCAGTGGAACTATGTTAATTTAACCCACTGGAAATATGTCTTCAAGCACCCAGTGAATCACTTATGGGAAAATTAAACAAGACCACTGGATTTCAGGCATTTTTATGAAAGAATGTAAGTTTTAAATATGTGCAATTATGTGGACATTCTTTCTTGTTTTGATTATTTTGTGTGTGTGTCCTTTAGGTTGGGTGGATGATTAAGTGTTGTAGGAGGCTGGATGAAAAAGAGATTGAAGTCAGTAGATGTTTTCTATTAATTTTACCCAGCATGGTCTAGATTCATTCCTGCTATCATGCACTGAAACCAGTCAAGGTGTGAGAGCTGAATTGGAGGACCTTTGGTTCTATATTCTATGGTTTCTGTGACAGCACTTAAGGAGAAAGCATTAGAGATTGCTAAGAGAGTTCCACTGAAGTCAATATAACTACCCTAAGTGTGGCAGGGCGCTTTT
>NW_017728993.1:14158850-14160654 GCF_001723915.1 Gavialis gangeticus | reverse complement strand
GGTCAGGCTAGAAGATCTACTAGGTCCCTTCTGACCCTAAATCTATGAAACCCCTAGCCCCCACAATACTGTGGGTACAAAGGGTCCAGGCATGGCTACAGCCACCTGATCCCCCACTGGGGAGGAGTCCTGTGGCCCCAGTGAGGGGGCAGGTGTGGAGTCCCAGTGAGGGGGGTGGCCCCAGTGAGGGGGCAGGTGTGGAGTCCCAGTGAGGGGGGTGGCCCCAGTGAGGGGGCAGGTGTGGAACCCCCAGTAAGTGGGAAACCAGAGGGCTGGGAGCCCAGTATATGTGTGTGTGAGTGTATAGAGTTGCCCGGTGAGGAGTGTGGGGTGGAATTAGCTCAGGGTTCGGCATAAAGCTGGACCACGCAGAGTAGGGGAACTCATGGGAACTGAAGGGGCTGCATGGTGAGGCCAGTATGTGAGTAGCAAAGCCTGGTGGCCCAGAGGGGTTGCTCAAGGAGGAGCAGGGTGGTGGAGTGTGGCCTGGTACTGGGCAGTATGCCAGAGGCCCCAGCGGGAGAGGGTCAGAGTGGAAGAGGCCTTCTGTGAGAGGGGAGTTGGTATGAATGTGCGCGTGCGTGGAACCCAACTTTGGATTCGGTTTGCTCCTGTCTCAGGCTGGGAGTAATATTAACCTGGATGCCATCTGCAAGGCTTGGGCTGCAGTGTAGGGGAGGAATGGAGCTACAGATAGTGTCCCCTCGCATCGGGGCAAGAATGGGCAGCCTCCTGCCTAATTAACACCAGAATCATATATCATCAAGGCATGGCAGATAAGGAGGTGGGTGGTTGGCCCAGAAACAGGTGTCCAGGCCAGTGACAGGCCGGCCCCAAGAAAGCCCCCCCCCGTTACACTAAGATTGCTAAAAAAACTCTATGCCCTGTAATGCTGGGAGGTAAAAATGCTTTTAAATTTGTTTAGCATAGTGGTAAACATAGAGAAAATGGCACCCTGGGTGAACTTGTATTTTGGCACCCTTGCCGGTGCTCCCTCCCCACCCCAGTGCTGCCTCCCAAATCACTGGTGCTGCTTCCCTGCTGCAGAAGGGCTCCATCTGATGGGCAGGGCATCTGCCTATGGCAGGGGTCTCTGGCTACAGTCCCATGGAGCCAAAGCAGAAGGAGCAGGAGTCTGCAATGAGTAGCTGGTGAGTACTGGCATAGGGGCTCCGGTATCCTGTAGATGCCAAAGGGCTCCTCCAGGGCCTGACACACAACTGGCCACATGCAAGTAAGACTCAGCCAGAGCCCTCCTGCGCTCCCCTCTGCAGATCGCTGGCCCCAGCCTGGGGCTCCCTGCATGTGGGATCAGGTGCTGCTGGCCCTGCTGCCCCCACAGGCAGAATCCAGGGCAGCCCAACCTGCCACCTAGACCCCTTTCCTCTCCTGCCCTGGCATCATGTGGGGACCCAAGCAACACACTGGGCTGGAACTGCTACCTGCTGCTTGTGGCCCTAGTTTGTGTGTGTGGTGCTCCCCTTACCATGGTGATCTGGGTGGTTGCCCATGTCACCCACCCCTAAAGCCTGCTCTTTTTGTAATGACAGATTTTTGTCAACATTCCTCATCAAGGAGCTGGATCCTGCACTCAACTTTCTCTAGTGGCTGCAGCCCCTGTCATGGTTCCCCAGAGCATGAGCCCCTTCCTGGTGGGGAGCCATGCTGCAGAGCAGGGGAAGCTGCTATGGACTGTGGCACTGAGGGAGGGGGAGCGGCTTGGAGGGCTCTGGGCCCTGGTGCTGATTTGCAGTTTGCCACGGCTTGGCCCACCACACAGCGGGATCACCTGCCAGGAAGGGCC
>NW_017728993.1:14156432-14157769 GCF_001723915.1 Gavialis gangeticus | reverse complement strand
CCCTGCCCCCGCCCCCCGCCCAGCTTCCCTGCAGTTGAGAACAGCTTTAGCGTACCCCGGCATCTGGCCTGAGCCACTGCTGGCATGAGCCTACATTGCCTGAATGTCTGTTCACTTGCAAATTGGTTCAATCTAGGCAGGTTAGACTAACCTACAAAGATTGAATCAGTTCGGGCTCCAGCTTTTTGAATGTCTGTCCCTAGCCCCGAAGTCTGGCTGGTGGAAGGAGGGGAGGGATATGAATGTAAGGAAGACTTACTGCTGTTTCCATTACAAGTAAATTCACTGTCAGTTTCCAAGCAAGACACAGCTTAAAGCAGAAGGGAAGTCTCATGTGAGGAATAGCTTTTCTCCAGTCTTACCTGTATCTCCTTCTGGTTCTCCATCCGTCACCCCAGAGTTGAGAAGACACATTTGGGTACCTCCATAGTTTATGGCCAGGAGATAGCCGAGGGTGAAGCTACTGTTTTTTCTCCATGCTGCAACATGCAGAGTAGGGTGAAATCTTGCAATTTTTTCATGGGTTTTGTGATCTTTGGCAGTCTTAAATCTCTCAGTTCCTGGAACCAAATTATTATATTAGTATCTCAGCTTTAATTAAAACAATTTTTTTTTTTTTTGCTTCCTTGTGAAACAAAAAAAGTACAGGCTGAAAACATGAACTCAAAAGAGGAGGATTTTTGTATGTATCACTTAAAAAATTGTCATGTTTTCAGCCAATATCTTGACTTTTTTTTTTTGAGGTCTGACTCATGATTTGTGAGTGGTTGGAACTGGAAGGACTGATATCTTCCCTTTCTATTGTATAGCAGATGGGAACATTTAGTCCTATATGTAATGAAGGGTTACTGTAAGGCAGCCAATTCTTACAGTACTACACAGTGCAACTTGAAAAAAATGCTTAAGAATAGGAGACCCCATATAAGCCACTGAGAGCCAAAGGGACACAATGTTTTATAAAGACTTGGGGGCCAACACTTACGCTCTTGATTTTAAAAAAAACACCTTCAGATTTTTAATAGGTACAGGAGTTAAGGTCTGCTTTATGTCTCATCTGAAATACAGTCTCTCCCCTGTCTAGCACTAGCACATTGGGTTAGTACTGATTCAAAGGCAAGAATGCCAAATGCTGATTCACCACTGTCAGCTTTTGTAGCACCCTGTAGATTCTTTGGAAGTAGCTAATGATGAGATTATCATCTGAGGTGCTGTGGCTCCTTGCTTGCTGTGTGTGTGCTCCATGACTGGCAGTGTGTTTTGGGTATTTTGGGTAGATTTTACTGCAGCCTAGGTTGAGCCTATCACATTATTAGTCTCACTTTGGCTCTAAGCCAGGT
>NW_017728993.1:14149046-14151432 GCF_001723915.1 Gavialis gangeticus | reverse complement strand
GCTGCTATGGACTGTGGCACTGAGGGAGGGGGAGCGGCTTGGAGGGCTCTGGGCCCTGGTGCTGATTTGCAGTTTGCCACGGCTTGGCCCACCACACAGCGGGATCACCTGCCAGGAAGGGCCTCGTACTCCCTGACACTGGCAGGAGCTGCTTCCCCCATCAAGGGCTCTGCCTGCATGCCACTGGTTGGGGGCATGCCCATATGCCAGCCAGCAGAGCCCCTTGGGTGGGGCAGAGACAGGGTTTATTCCCCCTCCCTCCAGCATTCAGTGGAGAGGGTTTATTCTGCCCCTTGCCTCAAGCAAGGAACAAGTGGCAGCAGTGGCGGTCAGGTTGGGCAGACCTGACTGCAGTCCCCTGGGGGCAGTGGGGGTCGAGGGGAGAATAACCCCCGCTCTCTGCCTTGGGGGCCATGGCGGCCTCCCGCTGCAGCAGCAAGGTGGGGAGTGCACAGCAGATGTGGCTCAGGTTTCTGCCAGTGGGACAAGGAACGGGGAATGAAACCCCGCTCTGGCCAGACCCCTGCCCCTGGCTGTCCCTGCCTGCCCCTGCTCTGGCTGGGGAGCAGAGGGGTGGGACCAGCCCTGCTCTGCTGGAGCAGAGAGCCCAGCCTAGAGTGTGCCCGGATGCTGGGGGACTCTGGTTTAAGTTAAACCAGAAAGGGGTCTGGAACAGATATTGCATAAATGGGTTTGAGCCAAAAATCCTCTAAGTCTGATACTACATTCAACCAGGTTTTTCTCAAACTGGTTTTGGCCATTTTGAAACTAGTTTATGTGCACTGAATGTCTGTTCTTTTACAGGTTTAAACCAGTTTCTGATTACTTAAATTGGTTTATGTGTAATGTCTGTCCCTAGCTATTGGGGTTTGATAGTGGACAGTCCACATCAGCCACCTCAGGATATGGACTGCTCTCTGACAAGTCATTGTGGCAGGTGACAGCATGCCTACATCCAGGGTAGGGACAGACATTACCATATTTTCACGTATATAGTCCATAGGCTATACATGTTTTCCCAAACTTGACGGATGGGTGCGGGCTATACGAGGGTGTGGGCTATGCAGAGTCTTTAGAACAGCATAGCCTGTCCCCCGGCGGGATTGGCTTGAGCGCGGCTGGTGGTGGGGAGCGGGTCTGCCTCCCCACAGCTTGCAGCTGCTCATCCCTCCCCTCCCCTGCACCACTTTTAGCTGGCTCCGGTGGCCGTGCCCAGCAGAGGCCACGCTTGCGGCCATGTCTCGCGGGGAGGCTGCAGGCAGGCGGTGAGAGTCTTTACAACAGCCTTTAATGAGCCATCTCCAGCTGCCGGCTGATGTCACGGCAGCGGCAAGCCCCAGCGGGATTGGCTTGAGCATGGCTGGTGGCGGGGAGCGCAGCTCTTCATCCCTCCCCTCCCCTGCAGCAATTAGCGCCACTTTTAGCTGGCTCCAGCTCTGGCGGCTGTGCCCAGCAGAGCCCGCACTTGTGGCCGTGTCTCGGGGGGCGGGGAATACATGGACTCTTTTACAAAAATACAATTTTCCGCGGGTTATACATGGGTGCGGGTTATATCGGTGTGTGGGCTATACGCGTGAAAATATGGTACGCATAAACTGGTTTAAGTGATCAGAAACTGGTTTAAACCTGTAACAGAACAGACATTCAGTGCACATAAACCAGTTTCAAAATGGCCAAAACCAATCTGAGGAAAAACCTGGTTGAATGTAGTATCAGACTTAATGGATTTTTGGCTCAAACCAGTTTATGCAATGTCTGTCCCAGACCCCTTCATGGTTTAACTTAAACCAGAGCTCCCAGCATCCCAGCAAGCTCTCTGGGCTGGGCTCTGCTCCAGCAGAGCAAAGGTGGGCAGGGGCGGGGGTGTGGCCAGACACAGGCCCCTCCAGGGGGCAGGGAAGAGGTTTATTTTCCCTCGTTCCCCTGTCCCACCAGCTGGGATCCGCCAGGCAGGGGCACAGCAACCCATGCCAGGCATTTCTCTGCTCACTGCTCTAGGAGTGGGGGCATAGCCAGACACCGTCCGCATGGCCCCCTTAGGTGAGGGCTATTTTGCCTCTCCCTGTGGCATCTGGCAGCAGGGGCAGGGAAGAAGCTTATTCCACCACTTGCCTCATGCAGGGAGCAATTGGTGGCAGCGGTCTGGGTGGGCAGACCCTGGCTGCAGTCCCTTGATGGCAGAGGGGTGAATAAACCCTCTCCCTGCCCTCTTTGCTTCAGGGGGCCATGCCGGCCAGCCTCTGGCCATGGCCCCGCGGCTGTGGCAGCAAGTGGGGAGTGCCAAGCAGACTCCAGCTCAAGGCCAGGCTGGTGGGACAGGGAGCAGGGAATTAAACCTCCTCCCCAGCCAGTTCATGCCAGGCTGCTGCTGAGGCTGGCCACCCCC
>NW_017728993.1:14123560-14147962 GCF_001723915.1 Gavialis gangeticus | reverse complement strand
TTTTTTTTTTTTTTTTTTTTTTTTGTCTGAAAGGGAAAGTCTAATAATTTCAACTCAATGCACAGCCTCCCTGCTCCTGCCTTGTATACTCATGTGCTTTCTCATCTGGACTTCACACGGGCTAAATTCTGCCACTTTACTTGTAATAAGTAGTAAATGAGTCTGCGGCTGGTTCATTGGGGTAACTCAAGGGGAAGTGACTCTCTGCTTTGTATTTTTACAGTTATAATTTGCACCCATACTCTGCAGTGCCTTTGAACCAGAGTTTTCCTTGGAACTAAAATGAACAGGGCAAGCTGGAAAAACAGCCAAAGGAACTTTTCCATAGGAACCGGCCAACGTTTCCAACCAGGATTGCAATGCTGCTGTTTGGCTGCATGTGTTCATACAGAACACTTGTAGCTCGCTGAAAGCCCAGGCTGAGCCTGCACCCACTGTCAGCTTGCAGGTGCAACTCTGAATATGTGCACCTCTCACTCCTTTCTTGCAGATGGTCCAGAAGATGTCAAAAGCAGAAGCAAATAGGTTGAACTACAGTACACGAGTGATATTTTTTTACACCCATTAGGCTTTGGTGTGGCTGAAAACAAAGCCACCAGATCTCCATACTATTCATCATAGGGCCAGTTAAAAAATGCTTAGCAAGTGATTCACCTGCTCACATGAGTCAGTTCACTATTTCCTCCTTGAGTGTGTGAAATCTGGGTGTAGTGTATGTAGTGGTCATTTTAGTTCTTATCACCAGGTGGCAGTCTTGGATAGCAGAACAAGCCACTTGAAAAGGCTGATGTGTTTATCTGTTTTATGTCAGATTGGATGTCCTGCTCCTCCTGGTGCCCCAGACCTTTCTGTGCTCATTGTCCTTGGCGTTCGTCACTCTGGCACCAGTTGCTTTAGAGCTGTTCCCATTCATTTCTCTAGGCCAGTTTTATCGCTCAAGGTTGCTGCAATATTTTACTTTTCAGTCTTTTTTTTCCTCCCCAGAGGCATGTAGCCAATACACCCCATTAGCCTTTAGTTTGTCAAGGATCTCCATGGAACGTAACCACTTGGCACTTTGAGAAATAGACACAAGCCAGAGCCAAACTTCACTGAAGTTTGGAAGTGATCAGAGTGGGGTTGGTCTGGGCTCATTAGAGACGCTGCAGAGTTCAATCTGTATTCAACTCCAAATTTTGCTGATGTGGCTTTGGTGCGAGTCCACCCCTGCTAAAACCCCAAATGCAACAACCTGTAGTTGCACCTTCTGGCTAGCCCAAATGCATCCTGATTCAGTGCCTTACTATTACTGACATAAGAACGATATCACCCCTGTTGGCCTTCCGCCTTATTAGAAAGAAAATGACTTCAGCAATCAGGTCGATATGTCTCTCACTTCATGTGTAACATGAAGCAGCAGCCTGAAAAGCTCCTGTTTATGTAGGCACGTGGGTGAAGCTGGCTGCTCCCAGGCACGCTTATGAGAGGCAGATCTCTTTGAATTATTTCCGTTATTGAAAGAGGCCGATTGCATGGCAGACAGCTGAATTTTCCACTGAGCCAGAGGCAAAGGAGAGAGGCTGGCAGCCCCCGCCACTTCCTGTGTTCTTGGAATTTCCTGGCTGAGAGCAGCTTTGCTCTGCTGGTTTTCACCTAGGCAGCCTGGTCCCACCCGCAGCAGCTCAGGGAGAGAGAGAACGGGGTGGGGTCATGGACTGCTGGCAGCTCCCCATGGCAAGTCTACCAGGTTGGCAACCTGCTGTTAGTTGCCTGTAACCCTTATTCCCTTGGAGGCTTGGAGCAGTTGGCAAAGCCTAGCTTTGGGCAGAACTTGGTCCCATTTTTGGGCAGACTTTGGTATATTCCCTGGCAAGAGCTGCCAGTGGCACTTTGGTGCAATCCTGGCCCCTTTGACAGGTGTGCACTGAGGGAGAATGGCAGTGGTACCAGTCTCTGCTTGCTTTGAGATGAATCTCCTCTTTGGCATGGCTTCTTGCAGAGTACATGATGTTGTAATTTCCACCCCTGCAACATGGAGAAGGTGTTTTTGCCCTGAGAGCCGTCCCACAACGTGCACTCAATAGAAAGTTGGTTCCTTGCCAGATTTAGGATTTCCATGGCCTCTGAACACTGGAAGCTGTCAGGGAAGAGGGGTGGGGGACAGATCAGTAAGAACAGGCCCTATATAAATACTCTCTCCCCCTTAGCATCTGCTCTCTGCCATTGAGAAGCAATAGTGATGTGACCCAGTATGGCCTCTCTCGTATACTTGTCTTTATATACAGTCCTGAAGGTCTGTGGAGCAGGGTGGCAGAGCTGAAAGGTCCTCTTGCTTTGCCTTCAGCAACATAAGTTTGAAGCGTACTCTGGGCATGTGTCAAATGTTAGCCTCACTTGACCCATCAGTAAATGGACACCTGCTCATTCAGACTGGAAAGCCCAAGGTAGCTGGGTGTGATAGTAGTCACATCACTTCCTTGGGAGTCATTGGCTGCAGAAACTGTTGTCCCTTCACCATATCAGCTCAATAGGCCACATGGCAAGATGGATCTTTGCCTGGCACTTTTTTGAATGTGTATATACAGTGTAGTCAGAGATATGAAATCAGGCCCTCCATTGTCTTCTATGGATTTATGCTAGCAAAGAATCTGGCCCATTCTAGCACTACATAGCTTTTTATTGCATGTAACATATTTCATGCTAGCAGTCTCCAGATGCTTCACTGAGTGTTAACACCACGAGAGAGGAGCCATATGCTGGCAGTGATACAATGCCTTGTATCTTGAAGAACTGGAAGTGCTAGTAAATGAAGCTTCAGAGTCCATATAAGGTGAAGGATTTTTAGGGAATGACCTGGCACAATTTATGCAGCCGTCTGAAGTGTCAGGTATCGCTATTGCTCAGGGATCCAGCTGTTCACCTTAGAAACACAGCGGCTTCTGAAGGAGGTTTGAAAGGTTGAGCCATTTTGAAATGGCAGCCAAAATGGATTGCAAGCAAAATGTAACCAGTGCTCCCCATTAATTCAAAGAGGAGGGAAGCACTATTTGGTCCTACTTGGATTTATTTTTAGCAGCAAATAATTGAATTACAATAGGGCCCGGAAACACTGAATAGGATTGAGTAGGATTTCAAAGCAGATCCAAACTTACCGTGGGTCTCCTCAAAGAGATGTAGGAGTATAATAGAAAAAAAAATTAAAGCTGGAGCAACTTTTAACTTCCCCATGGGACATGGTTACAGAATGACAGTAAAACAAACTGATGGTTCACAGTGGATCATAATTGTGGCATTTTCCACATGAGAATCAGTTATTTCATTGACTGATCTAAAACTGTGGGATTTTTACTTTTTTAATGTAGAAATCAGTTATTTCCAAGCATGTAAAACAGCAGTCTCTGAATATATGGCAAAGCCAGTGGTACTGAAGCATGTCAGAAAGAATTGCCCATTTCTCTAATTGACAAACTGGCCGACAGTGCTCTGCAGCAGCTAAAACGTTAGGAGGACTTTGCATGTCAGCCCTTTCTTGTAGATATAGTAAGCCTGATTCAATTCACATTCTACTGCAGGGTAAATCCAGACCAACTCTAAAGAAGTCCCTGGACCTACACCAGTGTAAGTGATACAAACAGCATCAAGATCAGTGCTTTAGCATCAAAGTCTGATGTAAAACACCCTTGCTTCCAGTGGAGTTGCCCTGTGGATGGATCTGGCCTCTAGTCTGGTAAGAAAACATCTGTGCAGAATAGTTGGATCATATACCTACTGTAACTAATAGATCTGCCCTGATAATAAGCTTCCCCAGAGGTCTGCTTAGGGTTAGAGCCCATGCTGTGGAGGAGAAGCAAAACCCATTTTTTTCTTTTCCATAATACTTTCCTCTGACTTTACTTCTCAGAAACATCTGTGTAAATATATACAATGCAAACAGAGGGACAGAGCTGGGCCTCATGGCTAGACTGCAGGACTTGGGGTCAGGAGGACAGCAAGCTTCTATTCCTCCCTCTGCCACTGATTAATAGTGACCCTTGGCTCAGTCCCTAGCTCTGGGTGTCTCAGTTTATCCCTCTGGATTATGGGTGTAATAGTAATATATGTCTCAAAAGGTGCCTCCTGCTGAAATTGGATACTGCTATACAACAAATCCAGCAATGAGTGCCTTGAATTCTTTAGATGCAAGCTTCTGTCTAAAATGCAAATTACTATTCACTTCGAGTCACTAGTTGGATTTTAAGCAAAAAGTTACATTCTGGAACTTTTTTTTTTTTTAAATTAATGGGACATCACTAGCTTAGCTGTAAAGTGCAATATTTTTTAGTTGTGTTTGTCAGTGAAGTGACCAGCAGCAGTAAAATATTAGGAGTCTAGGCATCCAGTTTTGAGCTTGCTGGCTTCATGGCACAGCCTATGTTAGCACACTGGGTATTGCAGACCCTGCCAGAATGGGCCTGAAACTGTTGTGTATTTGATCCCACAACTTCTCAAACAGATTTATGAGGTGTCTGATTCAGCGTGTTTTTCCTGGTAAGGAAAGGTGCCTAGAGTATATCCAACCCTATGTACAGACTGTTTTTCTCTCAGGACTATGCACCATTGGTTATACACAGTTCAGGAAGCTATCACTGGCCTCTGGCCAAGACGTGATGTCATTCCCCTCCAGTTGTATACAACGTATGGGATCTGCAGTAGCAGAAGCAATTAGGACCTGCTGTCATTCCAAGGGTGCAATTCCCCATTGCCCTGTCATCTTTCAAGTCAAATTTACTGGCAAAGTTTCTCCCTGAACTATACCACCAGGAGAGGTCAGCAAGTTCAGCAGCCCAACGTGGTTAGAGGAAGGCTTATCTGGATTGCAATTCCAACTTCAGCTGCATGTTAAGTTATTACATGGATAGCAGATCAACTTAGCATCAGGTTCATGACATGGGATAAGAATATTGGTTACCGGTCTGAGAACTGAATCTAAAATAAATATCGACTGCTGTTGGAACAGACGACACAATGCGCTGACACCAAATGAAGGCTTCCTCCGTGAGCCATCGGGTGGTATTGCAAGGAACTCAGCAGATCGATGAGAGCAGGAGACACAGGTTCTTGCTCCTTCCCCACTTAGAGATCTTCCCTTTTCCAATATAATTGCTCTAATCACCAGGCTGTGGGTCTAGGTTCTGCTCAGAGAACTCCTGAAGTTGGCTCATTGCTTCTTGCATTTCTCTATTCATTCATTGGGCAAAAAGCAGTGGGATATTTTCAACCCCCTTAGGAGGCAGGGGGGAGGGACCTCTCCCTCTGGCTTCTTCCACCGAGCTTTAAGTGGAGGGGTAGAGAGGACTATGGATAAATAGCAGTGGGATAGATCCTACTTTAGGATGGAGGGACCACTGGTCCCTGTGGAGCAGAAACTATCTCACTGAGCCACCCTCCTAGCTTGCTCTTTTTCCCCTTGCCCCTACATATCTTCCCTTCCTGACTGTCCGGTGGGCTGCTTTTGAGAGAAGGGCTGGAGAGTCCTCTAGGCCCAGTGAGGGTCAACCTTTTTGGCCGGCATGCCACAGATAAACCTTGCACTTCCCTGAGTGCCACTCCATGCCCAGTTGGCTGCTCTGCTTTTTGCTCCCTGCCCTGTGCCCCTGTCCAATCTGCTGTTCCCTGTCTGATCTGCTGCTCTGCTTTCTGGTTTCCTACCTTACCTGCTGGTGTGCTGCCTGTCCCCTCCCTAGTCTGCCATGTGCCACTTGTGGCACCCATGCTGCAGGTTGGCTATGCCTGCTCTAGGCAATGCTTGGCCTACTATTTGGTGATCAAAGCACTATGCTAGAAATCAGGACTTACAGATTCAAGCCTCTTCTAGAGGGGGATAGTGGTGTACTGTACAGAATACAGCTCTCCTGCCCTAACCATTGGACTAAATAGTTTGAGCCCTTCTCTTCCTCCTCTAGCATCTAACACCCACCAATTACAGTTTTTGTGTGACAAAAGTTTTGGACTTGCTGTTATGCACAGCGACCTGACAAATCCATTTTGCCTACAAGCTGACATAACCATAGTGCAAACTCCTGAGTAGGTAAGCACATGCCAAATATAGCCACGTGAAATCTAAAATGTATGTAAGTGCCACTTAGGACCAAACAGTTGAAATAGGATTTGACCCTTAATTCCCATTGATTTTCTTGGAATTGGGACCTTCCCTCCCATTTGTGCCTTTGATGTTAGAAACAGAAAATGAGAAGACCTGCTGGATTTTGGTGAAATGGCAGATAAAGATGCAAAGGATGAAAAATAAAGGAGAAAGATTTAGGCATAGGCCACCATGAACAGAGAAAAGCGAGACAAATTCCTAGACTAACTCTTGGAGTCCTCAAACCCACAGGCTATGGTACTCAGGCAGGGGATTTAAACAGTTATGCAATTTCATCCTCAATTATGCAAAAGAAAAAATTAGTGGACAGAGGGAATGCAATAGATTTGTTGCCTTTGGATTCTACTAAAACATTTGATACAGTGTCTTACACAATCTCACCAAAACAGTCATTCAGATTGGCTTGGTTTGAACACTGGTACATGAATTAAGTCACTGACAGCCCATAGAGAAAGGACAGTTGATACATAGCGGTAGACATGGAGATTCCAAGCGAGGTGGCTAATGGAGCTGGTATTGCATCCCTTTTAGTTAGCATATATTAATTATTCTAATGAGAGAGTAAATAGGATGCTAATAAAATTCACAGATGCCGAGGGATTGCAAACATCATTACAAACATAGACGTAATATAGAGGGAAGCAGAAAGGCTAGAAATATGGGCTGAAAGTACTAAATGCTAATGAGGCTGGGGGAAAAAAAGTAAGCTTGTACATCTGGGAAAAACCATCTGAAACAAAATTCTCTGGAAAGGAGAAACCCTGAAGGCTTTAAGGCTGAAAGAGATGTAGAAGCTGATAGCAGATTAGACAGAAGTTTGCAATTTGGGGTTGCACGCTCAGAGGCCCTCACTCGTGGACAAGCCCTGGTGTAATGGCATTTGGCACATGGGGCCAGGTTGTCAAATGGGGTAAATTGGCATAGCTCTATTGTAATCTCTGGAAACACGCTGAGTGACACAGGTGAGAATCTGGCCAACTGTAGGCATGTATTTACCAGGAAAATAGTAATAAGGTGAAATGGAGTTCAGGAGCAGAAAAGGAGGAGAGGAAGCTACTCAACATGGCTTTGTCTGAAAGTTTAAAGATGCAATTGTACAGAAGCTTTGTTAGGGATAAAAAGGGAGGTCTTCACCAGCAAGTGCCTGAAGTGTATGGAAGAATTCTTTAGAAAAGCATGAATGGGATAACTGGAAGTAATGTGAAGAAGCAAAGTTCAATTTGAAAAACAGGAAAGGCCTTCTAAAAAAAGAGAGATGTCTTAGCCTTATGAATAAGCTTCCAGAGAAAATGATGCAAATCTCATTGTTGTCAGGTTGAAAAATACTGAACAGGGCACTAATACATGTACCTTGGGAACAACAGCACGTTGGCTGGATGATAGCATAAATGACCAAATAAGTGTTTCCCATCTCTTTATGGATAAAGAGGTAACTAACTATAGACATACATCTGCGTGGAGACGCATGACAGGTTTCAATGGATGATGGCAGGCCACAGAGGTTCATGTAGTCATCCACAGAGTGGAAGGAATTACTCTTCCACATGACAGAAACGAACATTGTCAAGCTGAGTAAATTGTGTGTGAATGGTAGTTTATTTTTCAGCAAGACTTCCAGCTGCAAACTAAGGAGCTCAAATGGTGATGAATTAACCATTAATGGATGGTCCAGAGCTTCTGCAGTAGCTCTGGGTCCTTTGAGAGATACAAACACAGTAGTTCAGTTACTTAGTGCTGATTGCATTGGAAAAAAACCCTGAGCTTCCAGTAACTCTATATTCCTCTAGGCTGACCACTTTGCATCAAAGTATTCCCTCCACATGGTGGAAGAATGGGGATGTTTTACTCTTAAATGATCCCCTAGAGGTAAATTTCCATGCGGGGCTGCCAGATTCCAGAATACATCCAGTGGGGTAAAGAAAGAGGAACAAAGGTTTTAAAAAGGATTGATTAGGAACCTGAACCGAATTATAGGACTGAGCTTGCTTAGCTTCCTGTAAATAAAGGGAAGGGGATTTTACACATCTAATTCACACAGGATTTGACTCAGATCCTGGCTGTGCCATTCTTAGTGGACATCAGTGGCAAAATTGCAATGAACTGCAGGTATACTATTTTGCATGAAGTCTCTGTTTCTCTTTCATCCCTTTACTTGGGAAGATGATATTGCTAGGGTGATAAGTGCTGTTTGGACCCCTTTGTATACAGCAGTTACTTTGGAATCAGAGAGTTTATAATGCTAGACCAAGGGTGCAGACAGAAGTTACATTTGTTGCACAATCGCCCCCCTGAAAGCACTCTACAGCAGTGCCATGACACACGTGCACAGCTGCAGAGTGCTTTAAAAATGGCCAATCTCATGACAAATCAACCCTCATCTAAGGGGAGATCAGATGAAGGAGCTCCACTTTGGAGCACCTTAGGGACCTTTCGTTCTCTAGGATCAATCCGTCACCTGATTTGGGCTATCTGCAGGAAGGGATGGGGAGAGTGAACTGCAAGCTGGGGTTTGCCTAGCCTGAGCTGGGGGGTGGTGTGGATTGGTCCCCCTTCTCCCCAGCCTCCTTTACCGCCAGCTCAGGCCAGACAAACCCCAGCCCACAGCTCACTCCCCCTCCTTTCCAGCACCAGAGCTGGGAGGGGAGCAGGGCTATGGGGGAGAGGCTGCAGGCAGGCTCCTCGGCTGGATCAGTTCCAAAGCGGGGCTCGATCCCCAACCCCCGACCCAACAGGTGGACGTCTGTTGAATCACCAGGGCTGCTCTAACCCATGGTGCTTTTTGTAAAGCATAATGAGTTAGAGCGGGGGCCTGCGCATCTATCAGTGCCCGTGGTGTTTTCTCAGTGAAGGGATCCAAAGACTTACTAAACTAGATCAGACCTTTGCTACCGTGTCTCTAACGGTATTTGTACCTGATGCTTCAGTGGGCAGCAAAAATGGTTCTCTAAAGCCACCAGCCCATGTTATAATCCCATCCATAGACTGGAATCTCCTAGTGGTGTAACTTGGGGAGGGGAAGGGGGCATAGTGGTATGCAAATAGCATAAATACCAGCTTGATGTTAGGTAAGTAACGTGGAAATAGACTTTTGCCTACTGCTTCTATTCTTATGTATTTTCTTAAGTTTTGCATTGCCTTCAGAAACTCCATTTTGTATTGCTCTGTAGCTTGACATAAGTGCTCGACCTTTTACTGTTTTGTATGCTGTATGGGTGACAGTGTGTTTGTGGAAAAGGAAGACATCAGCTGGCGACTGGCTGAAGAATGCAGACAGATAAATCAGGATTAGGTTCACTGTCCAGGTTGAAGAGGAGTGAGCAACCGCAGCCTATTCTCTGAGTCCGGTGGTATCAAACATCTGGTTGAATAAAGGTACCAGCTCTAATTTCTTGTTTCATCCCTTTTTTATACTCTGACTCTTTCTTTCATTCCTTCCTCTGCAAAAGTAGCAGTGTGGGTGGTAAGGATGGGGCACTGTTCTTTGAAATGGTGGTGTAAAATGTTTCAGGTAACCTGCCTTAATTGAAAAATAAGCAACCAACTTTCAAGTTCATCTCCAGTTTCACCCTTCCGTCCAATCTTGAAAAGCCTTAACTTGCCACTAAGGGACAAAATAGAGAATAGAATGAAGGAGAAAGGGGAAGTGTCAGTATATTTCCAACCTCTGAATATGGAAGAGGTGCACAAAAGTTGAAGGTGGCCCTGTCAACGCAAACACTGTAGAATATGGCAGCAATTACTGGCAAAATGTAATTCAAAGACTCAACATGAAAATGGTTACTTCCAATGGTATAAAACTTGAAGCACCAACCAGAAGGGTATAAAATGGTGCTAACCTTGTGGCTTATGGGCTGGATGCAGCCTACTAGGCTACCAATGGGCCACCGGAGGTTGGTGTGCGGCCGGAGAGCATGGGTCAGATTTCAGGGCCTCTGGGCCTCACTAGACATGGCCATTGTTGGCAGGAGAGCGAACAAGGACTGTATGAAATGGTCCTGTATGATATAGCCCTGGTCACCCTGCTACAAGATGTAAGAGCTTAGCCCCATCAGACCCCTGCCACCACTACCACTGGCCCCAAAACTTTGCAGGCAACACTGGACCTTTGACATTGCTGCTGGACCTCCTGGTGCCACCAAAGGACCTATGACAGCCACTGCTGAACCTGCTTCTGTTACAGCTGCTGGCCCTGTGAATCCAGCCTGCAAGGAGCCCTGTGGTCCAGGTCTGGCCCAGGGTGTGTTTGACACCCCTGGCTCAGAAGTTCCACTTTAATGCGTTCAAGGACTAGGCCTCGTTATAAAAGGATTTAGAGTGACAAAGCTGAATGTACATAATGCTTCTGCTCCAATATATTTTTAATTATTCATGCACAGATTCTTTTGGAGGGGTAACAAGGCATTTGCCAAAACCCAGCCCGCAAAAGCTTGAATTGTGTTTTTCTAGCAGACAGTCTGAAAAACACTGTCACAAGCAATCAACATCCTTGGGGAGTTGGCCTATTAGGAGGGTGTTTACTAATTGGGATCATTCTGTGGTATGTAATTGTTTGTGACACCAAAGCTGATTGGCCTGTCGGTATCTTTACATCCTGCAAATCGCCCATGACAGTTTTGATGAATTTGAAGTTTTTGATCCAAATAAACCCATGCAAAAAAAATGCTTCCACAATATATGTGTTTGTATAGAAGAAACATGCGTGTGTGTATATCTATATATACGCGCGCTCTCTCTCTCTCTCTCTCTCTCTATAGAAAGAGAGAGAGATGCATAGCTATGTTTAAATATATAGATATCTAATTTATCTATCTATCTATATATCTATAGATATAGAAGAAAGGATCTTCATCCTTGGTCAGATCCTGCAAATGGAAGCAGATGAGCATACCAACATGTTTGTCAACTGGCGTAAGGAACTCGCAAGACTCCCTATTTTCCCTCTTAGAGTTAATTAAAAGACTGGAGGAGGTCTGGCCATGTTAAATTAAAAATGGAGGAGGAGGTTGCTTAAACAAGACAAAGCTGACACCCTCAATGGAAGGTTTTTGGATATACTGGGAAGTTCAGAATTTAATAAATACCAGTGTAATGAGCTCACAGACAGGTCAAACCACCTGAGAGGTAAATGCTAACCAATGCAAGAATGTAGCATGCATGCATTTCTTCCGTAGTTCAGTTTTGCTGAAGGAAAGTACAAAAGTTGAAAACACACTTTTATAGAGAAGTCTGGGAGAATTTATTTCTATCCCTACAGGCTTCTATAGAAAATACTCCAAGCATTTATAGAATGTATTATATCCATGAGATGCTATTCTAGAAACTGGATTGAACATTCTGCAGGAAGTTACCTTATTAATTACAGTCTGTAGGATTTATTCCACAGGGCTATTAATTTTCTCTAGGATTGCATAGGCAGTGAATATAGTTTCAGAGTTGTTTTGGGATTTAGGAATTAGTTTTACTCTGCGCTGGATTTCTTTTCTCCTAATACCCACGGAACCAATACTTTTCCAATATGTATTTTCAATAGAAGTCAGTAAAATCAATATAAAAAATGTGTCATGTCCAGGAACTGTGCCTGTAGTTCTTATATCCACCATCTGGAAATGTTCACTGTCTCTCTCCTCCCTTCACCAGCCCTGTCAAATCAGAAAACTCTTTGCTGCTGGTGGCATATGCCCCTACTTATGTGTTTCCTGAAATCCTAAGGTTGGCGACAGGGCAATCATATCCTAAGGTTGGCGACTGCAATCATGGGATACAGGGGCTGAAGGCTGTTTGAAGATAGCAATCTTCCATTTTCCTATTCATCATATAGTCCAATCTGCTTCCTGAGCTAGACCCTATTTATTCAGCTGTTGTGCCCCTCTCCCCTTTACCAGTCCTGCCCCCTCCCACAAGCAGGTGAAGTCCCAGATGCAAATCCTTATGGAATCCCCAAGGCTTGACCTTTACAAAAAAGTAACTGTCTATATTAACTCCAGTATTCTGTCAAGACCTCTCCATACAGCCAGCAAATGGTATTCCCTGATGAGCCATCTCAAATGGAAGTCTTGGCCAAAGTTTCTGGGTTAAACCAGTGTCCAGTGAAACACTTGCAATTCTGGCTTTGGTACAAGATTTAGACCAGACAGGATCTATTCATCCTTCCCTACAAGCTACTGCAAAGCTGGCTCTGGCCTTGACAACTGTGCACTGGGTTTTGTGATCAGAGGAACTAGGATGCAAATCTTTCCCCGCCTTTGAGTTTAACTTGACTTTAAAGATCAGAGGTGACTTTTATTTGTGGCCTGGATTGTAAACCCTACCTGGACCTGAAATAATGCCCATGCTAACAGATAAAGGGAGATGGAAGACAGTTTACCTTGAAGATTCATTTTTGCAGAGAGGAAGAATCATTAAGAATATATCTCCCTGTCTTTGCACTGCAGGACCTACCACTGTGTTAAAAGTGGAGCAGATATTTGATGCACAGCATCGCACTAGTGGAAGTCACTCCACTACAGTGAAGGTATCCCTCTGCAAGTGAGGAATAACAATATGCAAGTGTAAGTTGTGCAGTGTACAGGTCCTTTGTTCCCTTATTTCCATCTCCCAGGGTAGACCTTTGCTCAATGCAAACAGGTTCTGTGGTCACCTTGTGGTCAGGTGCTATAGTATCACCTACTGCAGGGAGGTAGTTTGGGAGTCATGCATCTGCTCTTTAATGCAGAATATAATCTGAGATAAATGACTCTATAGCAGGGGTATCAAACTCACCAGTGCTCCTGGCTAGATCTGGACTGTGAGTCTCCTTACAGGAGGACTGGGAGGAGTCTTGGGGAGCAGATTGGACCCAGTGGTAGGGCAACTGGTGGTGGTGGGCTGGGTGGCAATGCAGGAATGAACATTGCTTGCCTCCTTCCTTTCACTGCTCCCCCTCCTCTGTTGAGGAGCTTACCCCCCTAGGAGCCTCAGGGGGCAGGTGAAATAGCTTTGTGGGTTGTATTTTTACAACCCTGCTCTATAATAATTGTATCATGTGTCCGCATTCACAGCATGGAACATAACTATCATAAACTAAAGCTTTAGGACATGAGTATGCAACCCTTACTCTTAATCAAGAAGCCCCATTCTCATCCATAAGGCTCTGTCCACTAATTCAAACACTTTTGAGTAAACAGTGATTCAAGCTCTTGGAAATTCACAAGCAGAAAAGTAAATTTAATCAAATACATTTTTTCTAGGGATTATTTCCTTATGCCCAGACACTATTTTAATACAAGCTCTGTAGTGTTGCACCACAGGCTACCCATTCTTTCCTCCCCAAACGAACCCCTGGGCTTGCAGAGGTAGCTCCAGCATGAAAAGGGATCAGAGATTTAGCAGTTGGCCAGAAACTGTTACGGCACATCAGGTATTTACCATCTGACACTTTAACTGCAAAGTACTTTTCAAAGAATTTTACACCCGTTAATTAAATTTCACAAGGTTCCTTTGCTGCCCCCAGACATTAACTACAGACTGTTACAGGCGCAAGAAGGTCAAGCCACTTCCCCAAGGTCATAGATTGCAAATGGAAGAGCCCATGTTTGAAATGCTTCTTTCTCATCCTTGCTTTTCAAAACTTTCCAGTTGTTTTTTTTTAAAGTTGCCTCTATTATTAAATTAATTGGACTAATTGAAGTGAGTGTATTTAAAATGATCATACATCTTTCCCCAGTACCAAGAGCCAGAGTCCCCTTTTGTCTCGGCAGCTTCCAGTGAGCTCATACACATGTGAGAAGGTCTAGCTTTGTAGATCCTCTTGCAGGTTCAGGACTCAAGTTAGTTTAAGGATATTCTGTTTGAATCAGAGCTTTGGTTGCTGAGAAATAATAATCCTGACGTGTGCTTGGGGGGGGCCGTGTGGAAAAGTACTGTACATGTTCGTTTAACGCTAATGATCCACTGGAGGGGGCGAGGGGGGAGCAGATACACAGGAAAGGAGAGCTCTCTAGGCATTTTTGGCAGTTGTGAAGTATTCAACAGCTCTTCTGCAAGGGAAGTCAGTGCATCTTCGCTGGCTCTGTTCAAAGCTGGGGCTTGATTTGGTTGAACATAGCATAACTCCCAGCACACCCTCTGTCCTTCAGGCACTGCATTCTGAAAATACATATGGAAATACTTTTGCTTAGTGCTTTCCTTTCTCCACCCCTCCCAGTTCAAGCTCACATTTGTATTGCACTTTAAAAGGAAAAGCCTCCATGCCCTGAGCAGTGTATACAGTTCAATAATACATGACGTTCAAAGCCACACATTAATCACATTCATGTTTAAAGCTGTAGGTTTGAAACCCTGCAGATAGGTTGGCCTCCCCCTCCAGTGTTAAGTAGAAGGGGACATTCCAACCTCTGGAAACTAGAGTTCAGAAGTGGCCTTGGGTAACAAGTGAGATTGAGTTTATGGGCCTTCTCCTATTCCTCCCCTTCGGCACAGCACAAAACCACCTCTTTGCCTGGCCCCTTATCAGTCTTTTTGAAGGGGGTGCCAGATCAGGACAGCACAGGTTTTATAGATCCTATGCCAGGAACGCAGGGGGATGCTACAGGTCAGAGCTGAGATGCATTGGTATTGCTGCGGAGGAAGACGTCTCACCCTTGCGACACCCGCCATAGGTTTAATTTTCTTTGCCAGCTCCTTGTTTTCATTACCTCTTGCTTATGTGTACATGTTTTAGAGAGGGCTTTTTAATAGCAGCCTTTCAGGGTGGAGAGCTCATCTGTTACAGGTCCTTGAGGATGAAAGCGTTAACTGCAATCGACTGTGATCTTTGTCTAGGGCCCATCACTCACCTTGAGGGCTCAGCTTCCTCCCTTCTGGGGAGCTAGACCCTCACTCCTGCCTCTCCCTTCCAGCTGTTCAAAATGCTTCTGGGAAAAGCAGGTGTATCCTGCCCACTGCTTCATCTCTCTCTTTCTCTTCCACTCCAGTTTCCACACAGTTGAGAAATGCTCAGACATTACCCCTACTTTGTATGAAAAACCTTCTACAGAGGATTAGCGCCTCCCAGTAATCAACACCAAAATGTTGGCCCAAAGTGGTCAAAAATATTTCAGTGGCCAGTGTGTTCATTCACCAGAAAAATCCTGCTAACAGCCATCACTGGCATTCATTGAGAATGAAGCCACTTTTAATATGAAGACTTCAGATACAGCTAAAAGGTCCAGCTAGGACACAACTAAGCTATACTAGAGGGTTTCAGCTAGCTGGCTCAGGTACAGGAGCAGGGCAGCATGACAGCATGGGGCCCTATGTAGGCTCAAAAACCTGCCCTAGCAGCATGGAAATAAATACTCAGGTGTTTAGTCTAAGCTACTGGTATGAGCCTGGTACTTGTAGTCCAGCTAGCTAGTTTAAAGTTAGCTCCAGAAGATCTACACTGCATTGTAGTTGCTGCTATTAGAGTAGTGTATGAACCCCTAGGCTTCCCCGGGCAGTACCGGATTTAGGCTTAAGCTACTTAAACTACAGTTTAGGGTCTCACAATATAAGGGACCTCTAAATAAGAAAAAAAAATGGACATTTTCATTCTAATATGACCAAAATATACCTATATATGACTCCCCAGTTATTATTCATATTGAGTTCATAAATATGTGCAGAAATAATAATAATTCATCTTAAAATTTCATGAAAATCTATTTTCATGGATGTATGGATTATTTTTATTGTATGGGGCCTCTTAAGCTGGACAGAGCTGAGGGCCTTGGCATGTCATCATCCAGCACTGTCCCCAGGTATGGCCACACCGCCTCTGTAGCCCACCCAGGAGTGGTGCTGAGAAGCACCCTCCCCCCACATCTATTTGCCCTTGCTCTCCTGGCAATGAGGCAACAAAGCCTTAAGCCCACTCCCAGTTCTGCTTTCAGACATGCTGTGTTAGACCTGCCGATTGTCATGTGCTCAGGCCACTTTGTTGCACCATTTCTGGGATGCGACGCAACTGGTCTAGACACATCCTAAATTACTTAAGCATTTTTTGGAATATCCCCTCCGCCAAAGTGTGGGTGTGGTTGTGATATTTCATCCGCATCTGAGAAGTACCGTGAGCAGCAGCATTAAAAAAGAATGTATAAACATTCAAGAAAGCAGGCCCCTGGAGCAGACTCTGTTAGGGCTAACCTCTTAATAGAGACCATCCATCACCAACAAATGAGTTTGCAAGCTTGAAGCTGAAAAACATGTATTCCAGAAAGTCCAAAATGGGTTTGCAAATGGCTCAGCTAACTGCCAAATTCGGAAGGTATCACGGCACACTGCTGACCTCAGGACAGTATACCTAACTATATGGCCAATAGGTCAGCCAAGAGCACTTTCTGTGCTAAACTCAGCCTAAAATAGCCCAGTTATTTAACAGAAATGTGGAAAAGGATTTTGGCCTCTCCAACACTTTAGGTTAAGCATAAAGGGCTCTTTTAAAAGTTAGAGGAACACTGAGATGCCAGCCAAGATAAAAAATGACATTCCTCATTCCTCGTTGAAAAACCTAAGTTGAAAAGCTAAGAACAAAAGCTGATAAAACAATATCGTGTTTGAAATGGTTTCAAATATATATGCATGCAATAAAAATGTATGAGACAGTAACTCCTTCATTCACAGAGATAGCATGTTATATCGCTATACTAAGAAAACACTTATTTAATTTGCAGTGATGAAGTACATATTGTTCTTTTAGGGCCACATTGTGGTTCTGTTGAAGTAAATGGCAAAACTCTCATTGACTTCAACAGGATTAGATTTGGCCCTTAGGGGCTATAGGTCAGGAAAGTATTATATATAATATGTAATATATATAGGAAGGTTTCCAACCAAATAAGCTTTGATGCAAATAACTCTTCATATTTATGTCAGAAGAATTAAGTGCATCAAATATGCAATATGTAATTGGGGCATAAACATTTCCAGTGCTAAAAAGTCTGGATCACCAAATGAATCAAAAACTAAACAAGCTATAAGTAGTGTCTTAAAGTATGGCTGTAGGATTATGGATCAGCTGAGACCACACAACTCCCCAAAATCCTCACCGTGCTGCTGGCTCGGGCAAAATCCATTTGGAAATGGAGGCTCAGGTTTTCAAAAGGAGCTTTGGCCATTAGATACCCAACCCTGGTTAAGGTTTCAGCATCACTGTAAACTGTGTGCCCAACTGCTGCAGGCCCCCTGGATAATCTCAGCCTTAATTACAGTCAGGGTTTCAATAGGAACAGTCAAGACTCAATGAGACCTAACAAAACTCCTGTTGACTTGAACAAAAGCAGAGTTTTCCCAGCACAAAGTGCTTTAGAAGGTCCCACCCTGCTGTTCAAAGTGTGTCGTTGGCTGAGCACAAATCTATGTGATGAAAAGTGGTTGCAAACTGTATGCATAATATTCCTTTCCCCACAATTTCCTTTCCTGTAGGAAAAGGCTGTGGGGCGGGGGTGGTGCAGGGTTCTGGATCAACACAGATTTGGATCTAAGCAGTTAGAACAACGTCTCATTCTGATCTTCCTCTTCTGTTACCCTTCCCGCTTCTGCCCCATTTACTTTAAATTGTGATTTTTCCAACAAAACATGGGACAAAATTTCAGCCAAGGCCAAGAAGGACAAATCACATGAAGATCCTAGACCTGGAAAGGAAGACCAACATCCTATGAAACTTTTCTGCCTATTTCCTTTCCAGGTGACAGCAGAATAAGATATATGCTTTAGTAACCTAGAGGTCTAGGATCGTATTTATCTTTTGTTTCTTGGAACTTACAGTTGTATGACTCAGCTTCCCAATTTTGCTTACAATAAAAAGTTACCACAGGACAATCGTTTATAATGCACCCAAGCACTTGGGATGTGTAGTACAGCAAAGCGTTTAGCCATTTATTCATCTGAAAGGTTCTTAATCCCCTGAAGAAAGCTACTC
Organism: Gavialis gangeticus; assembly: GCF_001723915.1. Lineage (NCBI taxonomy): Eukaryota > Metazoa > Chordata > Crocodylia > Gavialidae > Gavialis > Gavialis gangeticus. The sequence continues at coordinate 14,129,924 of NW_017728993.1, read as the reverse complement.
ACTTTGAGTACTATAGGAACTAGATAGAAAGCTTCAGTAACCAGAGATGTTGGGAAACTTTCCAAAAATATTCACTAGAATTTCTAAATGAATTTACTTTGCTTACACTCATTGACCACAAATATTCATGTGATTGGCTTTTGCTAGCACACGTGTGTAGAAAGGAAATGATAGTTTTGTATACCTCAGTACTCACTGGATGCATTTACACGAGACACTGACTGCACAGCAGCTGAATAATACTGTGTGGTGGCACTGTAATAATACAGTGCAGTATCACAGCACTGACAGTGCTAATATGCTACTGCGCAGTATTAGGCTACTGTGCAGTAGAGGTACGTAAAAGATGTTTGCTGGTGCTACTGTGCAGTAGCTCCACTTACTGCACATCTATTTAACACCTGATTAATGTTAGTACTTGTATAAATTTAGTACTAAATTTACTAATACTTGTATAATTTCAGTACACTTAATTTACTACTTGTCTAATCAAGTACTAAATAATACGGGTGTGCGAAGTGGGCCCTATTCAATTCAGATTTGGATTCGGATTTGGCCTGAATCAGGGACAGTGATTCAATTCATTGATTTGGATCACCATCCCTGAGTCAATTTAGCCAAATCCGAACCTGAAGATTTGATGCTGATTCAGAGAATCAGCGATTTGGACATAGACGCAGTTTTAAAAGTTTTTTCTACATATGTTGAGGTACCAGCACGGCTTGTGAACACTGCGATGTTGGGGCAGACGGAGCATGGGGGGGCCCTCCACTTGCTCAGCGGTGAACCTGGAAATGGACCGGAACTACTTCCGGTCCACTTCTGGGTCCACTGGGGAATGCACTGGGCCCCCCCCGCCGCACCTCCCTGGCTTGGCATTCAGCCACAGGGGTACCCTGGGTGCCCCGCCAGACCCAGGAGGCACCAGCCGCCAAGCCGGGGGAGTGTGGAGGGCCCTCCGGCACGCTCCTTGAAGGACCCAGAAGTAGACTGGAAGTTCTTCTGGTCCACTTTTGGGTCTGCTGTTGAGTGCACTGGGGAGCCCCCCGTGCTTCTGTGGGACACTCCATGAGCCCCAGCATCACAGCAGTCACAAGTCTCCTGCTACTTTGAGGTATGTATAAAAAACATTTAAAGCTGTGTCTATGTCCGAATTGCCAAATCTTTCCGAAACTCTCTGAATTGATTTGGAGGGTTCCAATTCGATTCGGAGAGATTAAAGAGTCTCCTGATTCATTTCGGATTTGGAGATTCAGCCTCCAAATTGGGCTGAATCTCTGCTTAATTGAATCAGGGACCTAAGCTTTGCACAGCCCTACTAAATAAATGTGCGGTAATGACTACTCAGTAGCTTCTTGTGTAGATGCACCCACTGAAAGTAAATTTTGCATTTGCTTCCTGTACGTATTTGCATTTTACAGCAAAAAGTAGTAGCATTCTTTTGAAACTTTTTCACTTTTAAGCATGTCATTCAGAACGTAATTCAGGAGGAAGGTATCACACTTCAAATATGACCATGGCTATGTAAATAGGATGTCTGTGACCTTGTTTATGCATGGTGAAGTCTGAGCATGCCCAGTAAAAATATAAGGTGCCTATACACAAGTGCAGAGGCTGCTCTGATCCGCTGGAATTGGAGCAGACTCAATTAATTGAGTCGGATGAAGTGCGGCAATTACTGTGCTCCAGCAGCCTCCTGCACATCATGTATCAGTGTCCGCGCCCTTAACAATGGTGGCAGGGGTGCTTGAACTAAAGCTCACTGAATTAACTTTAGTTCAAGTGCCCCCGTCACCATTTTTAAGCACAGGGACACTGATACAGGAGATGTGGTGATGCTTTAGAGTGGCTCTTGGAGCTGCTCTAATTAAAGTATGCCCCCAGAACACATGTAAAAGTGCCCATGCCCATAATGTTTCCAGAAGCCTGGAGTTGGGTGCTTTCACAGTGCAAGTAGTTGTGCCTTCTCTCCTGATGAACTAGACTTCTGAGTGCTTATTCATGATTGCAATTAGCAATGGGCAGCAGGAGCTGCTGGACACACCATAATTGCCTTATTCCACAGGAGAATTGCATGACCTGGGAATTCTGCAAGATGAGGTGTGAAGATGCTGGGCATTGCCGAGCGGGGATGTCTCAAGATGTGCCATAAAACAGACACATATTCTGCATGGCTGAAGTGATTGTCAGAAATCAGAGTTTCATTGCTCTTGGATAAACTCATGTGGCCATTTGTCCACATAGCAAGTGGTTGGATGCCAGAAATAGCACAGTTGATTTACAAAGTTCAATGCAAACAATTCCATTTAAGCTAAATTAATATAATGCATCGTTAAGGGAAAATGTATTTCCTTTCAGCCTCTTTGGACAAACCTGGAAAATAACTTTCTCTCAGTACGAGAACGATGCCACATTTTCAACTTCATGAAGAAGGCAAAATTGTATAGCGATCTGGAAACGCAGCTTTCAAAGCACAAAAGTCCCACAGCACATTGTACCATTAGACTTTGTGACTCAGCAGTGGCTTTTTGTAAGTCCTAGGATGCTGTGCAAGGTGTTGCAGACACAACTAGCACTGCTTTGACCTGAGAGAGTTATGCCATTGTATCAGGGAGTAGTAGGACTGTGAATAGTCCTTTTAGGGATTTACTGTGAAAGGTCACAAAGTTAAGATAAAACAGTATTTAACAGCAATTATTTATCTCCGAAAAACTCTAGTGAAAGTGTACACTCCCTCTCCCTTCCATTCAAAGGCCGAGCCACAAACTTGCATCTTATACACTCGGGATGCAGCCAGATCATTCATGAAAGCCTCAGTAATGGGACATGAATCGTTCTTGTACAGAGCTTGCTGTTCTTTGATCTGACTAACTCAACCCAGGAGGGCTTTAAGGGAGAAAAAGTGTTTCTAATTAAAATTTTAAAAAAGTGAAAAAACAATGTTGAATTATTTAATTTAAAATGTATGTTTTAATTCTCCCCATGTTCCAACGTAAGACGTGGCTCTGTGACCAGCTTGTTAAACAGAATCACTTGGCTACTGGCCCACACACAGCGTTAAGCAAGCCAGTGTCCGCACTAACTCCTCTCGATGCTCCCATGCCCCCCGTGTGGCAGGAGAAGACAGACCAAATGTACGCTGTAATGCTACAAAACAGGTCTTGATTGAGTGGACGGCATTTATACAGCTGGAGGACATTTGAAATGGAGAGGGGAAGGTAGGCCTGTTTTTCCAGGATGAGAATACAGTACCAGAGCTTTCTTTAACAGAGCAAAGAGAAGCAGGCAAGGACAAATGTTTTGAAATGTTTCGCGACAAACTTTTTAAAGTGGGAGAAAAGGGCTTTTTACATTTTTTTTTATTCTCCTTGTTGTTGAATCTGAAAAAACCTGGAATGCTTTCGTCTTAAATCTCCCCCGACCTAAAGCTACTTATTTCATCTCAAGTTTCACTGAAATCTTGATAATTCCCTCTGGCGTCTGGTGCCCATTTATAAGGTACAAAATAAGGAATCACTTAAAAGTATGCAAGAGCAAATGTGAAATTTGTGTTAAAACAATGCACTTGGGGATTTTAATGCAGTAATTGACCCCTGCCTTATTTGTATGTTTAATGCCCACTTTGTTCTTTCTAGATCTCCCAAGGCATTGCATGGAGTGGCTAAAAGAGAGGGTTTCAAGCAAGAGAGACACAAGGAACTGGAGGAGTCTATTGAAGCTTGATGACCAGCAGAAAATACTTGTTCCTAATGGTAAAATACTGTTCTTCTCCTATTGTGATTACCACAATGGGGTCTAGAAATGGGTTTCCTCTTGTCCACCCCATGTAAAGAAACCCCCTTAACCACAACTTTCATAGTTTATTTCTTTAAAAAATGTGGCAAAAACTTCTTCAATCCATTAAATCTCTTTTAGACCTTCCCAAGAATTAGGAATGAAAGTTGCACAAAAATTAATGTTGTTAATATGACAGAAACTTTTCTCGGTATTGTCTGAAAAAACAATGAGGCTGCACTTGGGGTGGAATTATGTCATTAATTTCAGTGGAAAAAGAACAGGGCTTGCACAGTTTTAGTTTCTCATGAGAATAGAATTTCTCTTCTGTTAAACTTGCATTACAATTACTAGAAAGAAAGGAAACATGGAATATGTTCTAATTTACATAATAAGTAGGGTTGCCAACTCTGACTGAAGCTATCCCGGGAGATACCGCCCCCCCCCCCATGATGTAATGTCATTAATTTCATTTTCTTAAAATATCTCATTAAAATTTCCCGGATTGCTTTCAATAGTCACCAGGAGATCGATGCTGAGTCTGGTAGACTCCTGGCCAATCTGGGAGGGTGGGCAACCCTAATAAAAAATAATCCAGGAAAGTCTACATGAGATATAGGTGGACTTGTCATCCAGTTCCCTTTTTATTTTCTTCACAGACCAGTGCGAAGAGATCTAAATGATAAGACTTACTTGGATTGAGTGATAAACTAATTTAGAGTCTGCTGGTGACCTTTTGCACTAAAATAGGTTAAAAAGAACTTTAAATGCATAAACATAGCCATGGCTTTTAGTATAGGCATTTATCTGGTCCCCACTACTAATGTATGAGTACCATTATAGATGTAGTTGCCTGATCTTGTATGCATTTTTTAAATAAAGAGAAGTATTTTTTTCATTCTTTCTCTCTCTCTCTCTGACATATGCACTCAATAAAAAGCATTATTAGAGTATGGACATAGCCACAGCAGTTTTGCTCCTGGTTAGCCCAGGAAGCAGGTGTCCAGGAATGCTGGAGGGAGCTGTGCTGGCTGCAGGGGCAGCTGTCTCCTGGCTCTGTACGCATCAGGCCCCATCCTGATGTGCACAGAGCTGGGAGACAGCTGTCCCTGCAGCCGGCACAGCTCTCCCAGTGCTGTGCACATTGGGACTAGCCCCTGTGCCCCCTGCCAGCCCCTGGCCTGGCATGTGGGGGAGCCTGGAGCTCCCCCTGGCTGCTGCAGGTGGGGCAGGGCAGGGCTGGAGCAGCCCTGGACTGGGCTGCTCCCATTAGGCACAAACCTGTGCCTGAGAGGGCGCATGTGTAGATGCATTCCCAGCCACATCTTAGCGGGCCTTGTTTTACTGCATAGTAACCTTACTGCATGTTAATTGCACATGTAGATGCACCCATTGTCTCATGTAACCTGAAGGAACATGATCAATTTTTAAATATTCTGGCAATCCAAATCTATGTCTTGTGCAAAGCTTAGAGTGGAGAAATGGAGGAGGTGGCAGGATCTAGCAAAGCTAAGATGGCTAGGTAGCAGAAGCAGCTTATTAATAAAAAAAGTGACAGGTAATGCTGATTAGAATGAATAGTTCACACTACTGCACTAGACAACTGCATTTTATACAGACTGTATGCATAGAGATGTGGACATCGTTAGGGACAGCTCATTTAAAAAGCCTCTGTTTAGAGTGCAGTAGAAACAAGAAAACAGAACTTTACTCCAAATAATGGAAGAGAAAATATTAAAACTATTATGAATGATAGAAAGCAGAGGCTCAGCCTCACCTGGAACACAGCAATCCTGCAGAAATAGATGCTTTGGAAATAAGAAAACAAAACTGATTGGTGGCATAAAAAGAGGGCCAAAGTCTCGAAGGAGAGGCCTGTAAGGTGTGACAAGCTGGAGGCATGTGAAATAATGAGAGTTGGAGGAAAATTATTTTTCTTCCTTTTTCCATGTTAGTTTTTCTTTCTGGCTGGATCAGCCCCTTAATCATTGCTGCACCTAGTTTCCTTAGGCCGCAGCATGAATCTGAAAAGTATCTGCCCAGTTCCATTACTGGTTTCAGAGATGCAGTAAAATTGGCCAACTGTGAAAATAACTTAATATTTAGTCGATTCCATTCTGATGCTAATTCCCACTAACTAGAAAGAGTTCGTTGCTCATAGTTAGGCTGTAGGGTGCATATTTTATGTCTTGACCTTGGTATGCAGGGTATATACCCGTCTGTGTCATACAGGGTATGTACCCGTCTGTAGTTACTATGTAGTGCACCTTTTATCTCTGTACAGGCCCCACTTACAAGAAGCAACTAGGGGTCAGGTGGACATTAACAATCTCTTTAGTTTGCCCTCAGAGGGCTCTTGCAACACAACACTCTGGGAACCAGACCGTACCTTTATACGTGAAGATGCCTTTGGCATGGCATGTAATGTCTATCCTTGGACTCTGCAGTGCAAACCAGGGGTGAGCAAACCCAATGTCCTTTGAGGGCTGGCAACTCAGTAGCTTCCCATCTCTTGATCCCAAGCAATGTCCAGAGGTGGTTTGTTGTGTTAGTTTGAAGTCAGGCAGAAGGTAGGGCAGGGTGACACCTT
>NW_017728993.1:14109575-14118560 GCF_001723915.1 Gavialis gangeticus | reverse complement strand
AGCAAACCCAATGTCCTTTGAGGGCTGGCAACTCAGTAGCTTCCCATCTCTTGATCCCAAGCAATGTCCAGAGGTGGTTTGTTGTGTTAGTTTGAAGTCAGGCAGAAGGTAGGGCAGGGTGACACATTAGGCCCAGCCTACATGAGCAGGAGCATGATCACAAATAGTAGCAGCACAAATTTGTGCCGCTACTTTGTGTCGCAGTGCACACCCCTGCCCATGTGCTTTGCAGCAGGACACATTGTACCACTGCTCCATGTGCTGCAGGGGGGCTGGCTGGAGCACAGGATGCCTAAGCAGGGGCTATCCATCCCCTATGCTGAGGTGCCCTATGCCCCAGCCAGCCGGGGAGCAGCATGTGGAGATGGGGACCCTGGGCTGCCTGCTCCCCAATCTCCGTACACTGTGGAGCCCCCATGCTGAGGCACCCTGTGCCCTAGCCAGCCACTCCCTGCCTGGCTCAGTTATGGTGTGTCTTGAGATGGGGCAGCAGGCAGCCTTGGGCTGGTTGCTTTCCTGTCCCCACGTGCCTCAATGCAGGGACTTCACAGTGAAGCTCCTGCACTGAAGCATGTGGAGCCCTTGGACTGTGGCACATTGCTCCCTACCCAGCTGCAGAGCAGAGCAGAGCAGCTGTGTAGGGTGCGGTGTGCCTCAGTGTGGGGGCTCTGCAGTGAAGCCCCCATGCTAAGGCACGTGGAGACAGGAGAGCAGCCAGCCCAGGGCTGCCTGCTCCCTTGTCTTGATGCACCCTGCACCCCAGGCAGCCAGGGAGCCTGACTTCAGGCACCTAGAAATTTTTAGGCATCCTGGAAATTTTGGTTGTTTGCATGGATACAAGTTATAGTCACTGCTACCCCTAAGAAAATCAGCTTGTGTAAGGAAGAATTGATTGGTGCTAGAATATAGCTTGACAGCTGCAATGTACTAGTGCTGCAGTAAGATCTAACTGCTATTAATAGGACCATATAAAATCACACTGATAACACAGTGTTATCAGTAAGTAGCGTGGTTTGCAATGATGCTGAGACCAGCTTTGGTACGCTCTGCAAACTGGAATATTTGATGTACGTAAACACAGACTTATGTGCTTAAAATTTTGACTTACTTGCTAAAAGGATTTGTATGAAATTGGAACTGTGTTCCTTTCTATAATCAAACACATTTCAGGTGGGGACAGGGGACCACTATTGAGAGGGAAGCAGAACGTGAGGTTGCACATAGCCTGGATCACGTGTGTGTGGTGTATCTTTATTTATATCTCTATCTATATCTACTTATCAGTAAGTAGCTCAGAGGTGGGAAAGCAATCCTGGGCTGCCTGTTCCCTGTCTCTGCATATATCCCAGTATTTACCACTTTGGCATGGGTTGGGCTGCTTTTTTTCTGGGATTTTTTGTTTTGCTCCCGGGAAATCCTGGGAGCAAATTTTGCTCCCGTGCTGCATATTAACAGTGCTGTGCACTGATTAACGCACAACTCATCAGATTTATGGCTCCTCCCCCCCCACTCTTTTGTGTAATTTTTACAGAAGTGAATTGACATTTATTTTCAGGGAGACCCAAGAATATTTTTCACCTAAAGGGGAGACTGTACTATGACAGCAATGGAAAATAATGTACAATGCTTGCTTTGTTTTCCAGGAAGATGAGTAAGACATTAGTGTCCAAATGTCTCAGGTGTAGGCAGCTCTGTGGATGCACGACATAATAGCTCCATCCATCAAATTCCAAATTAAAAGTTCACGTCCATGCAAGTCATTTAGGAATAAAACCAAATGTTAGCAGCAGGGTTATTTCATTCCTATTTAATCATGATGTCAGTAGGCCATATTCTCTTGTGTTACCAGTGCATTGATGAGCATGTACATGACTAGCAGCATTGGAATTAGTGGGACTACTCCCATGAACATGTGGTTGTCAAAGTAAGTGTGCCCATGTGCTCAGATGACTCATCCTTGGAAATTGTTCCCAAGGTCTGAGGTTTGATGTTGAATGTTTGATGCCTTATGATGTAGTGTCATTCAGAGAGTGTATGTGCAGTGTATGATGGGTTTTGTGCCTATAGAAGCAACTAGTACCCTGCTTAAGAAGAAGCTACTGGGCACAAAATAATTTCTTTTTCTGAAAAGAGACAGGTGATCTAAAAAGAAGGAAGCAGTGGGCACATCTACACATGCTATTGAAGGTGAAGCAATAAACACCAGCATATACTGCACGAAATTTTATTGCTCCCAGGGACCACATTTACACATGCGCTTGGGACAGCAGGACGTTGAGCCAGATCAGAGCAGCCTTGGATGGCAGCGGGTCCAGGGGGTCAACCTGCCAGCCCACGGCTGCTCTGACCCAGCTTAATGGGCTATGGAGGGCCTAGCTGGGGCAGGAGGGTGCTCTAGTGAGAAGCGAGCTGGTAGGTAGCCCCGCACTGAAGCACCCTTGTGCCCAGCTGGGGCAGCGTCTACACATGCACTGCTGCAAAGTAAAAATCTCCAATGCAGAAGAGTAGTTGTATTTACAAGTACATAAATACAAGTACGTTGTATTTACAACTGCAGTGCCGTTAATTTATTCTGTACTATTAGCACTGCACGTGTAGACACCGAGACGTTTACAGCGGAGCTAATTAGGCAGCTCTGGAATAAACATCTCATTGTGGAGATGTGCCCAGTGTGGTTGGCAGCAGAGATGTCTGTACAGTGGAAAGAGATCCCACCTGAGGTATGTGCATGCTAGCTTCTGAACCGGACACAGCATAGCCGCGTCAGTGAGACTCTTCACCAGGGAGCCTTAAACTACTTCCATTTTAGCCTCTAGTATGCAGTATCTCTGCACAGAGCTACCTTGCGCCATGTAGATGTAGTTAATGTGACACAGGCATAGCACACCTCACAAGCACCGCACCCTTTGTTGCTTTCTATGGATGAGAATTCTTCCAGCAGCTGATGGATGCAGAAATGAAACAGCATAAGGAGACAACGGGTCAAAGTCAAAGGTCCATCCATCAGGGTGGCACTGTTAAGGCACCACCCATCTCTATGGCCAGTGGTCTATAAAAGCATGATATGACTAAGCCTTATGTCTGACCACCTAATTAATCCCCACTAATTAGGTGCCCATTTACATATGGGTCCATGGAAGGCAGCATTTGGCACTCATGCATCTGTAGCCCTAGCACATTACTTAACAGCTGTCCTGCCACTGCCCTGCCAGAGGCTGGGGAGCACATGTTCCTGAGTTAATCAATGGCATCACAGTCCCTGTAGCTCTTTGGTTTTACTCCAACTACTGCTAGATGACTACATAGATCCAGGCTATGTGCAACCTCGTGCTCTGCTTCCCTCTCAAAAGTTGTCCCCTTTCCCCACCTGCAATGTGTTTGATTATAGAAAGGAACATACAGATCCTTTAGCAAGTAGGCCAAAATTTTAAGCACATAAGTCTGTGTTTACATACGTCAAATATTCCAATTTGCAGAGTGTACTGAAGCTGGACTCAGCATCATTGAACACCATGCTACTTACTGATAACACTGTGTTATCAGTGTGATTTTAAATGGTCCTGTTAATAGCAGTTAGATCTTACTGCAGCAAAAGTACATTGCAGCTGTCAGATTATATTATAGCTCCAATCAATTCTTCCTTACTCAAGCTGCTTTTCTTAGGGGTAGCAGTGACTATAACTTGTATCAATGCAAACAACCAAAATGTCCATGATGCCTAAAAATGTCTAGGTGCACGAAGTCAGGCACCGAAGTTACAGTGTTCTCAATATAATTCACAAGCTTTATAGACATACAAAGGGTATTTTGCTGCTGAAAGAAAGCACTGCATTTAACATTTCTTTTGTATCAGAGCAATGCACGCTTTCCGTATCCCTAGTCAGCATGTTACTAATCACTAACAAGCAATGGAAACAACTCATATTTAAAGTATTTGTTCACCCTAAAATAAGAGCCAATCAGAGAAGGACCATTTGAAATAAGTTTTCAGCAATAATTTACTTCCCTATAATATGAACCAAAACTTTCGTGACCTACAACTTGTCAGATTTTCCTTCATAGAACCTTTCCCTTTCATGCATTTTTCATGACAAAGCCAGCCAATCTGTTTATTATTCTGAATTTAAAAAAAAAAATTACATCCTTGTGAAAATGGCTTCACTGCTGGGGCCGTTTGAGTGGCTGGCATAATATATCGAGTGATCTGGCAAAACTATCTTTTTATAAGCTAGTGTGTGTCAAACTTTTTTTTTGGCAAAACTGGGAAGACACCTGGTTTAATTTAGACTCTTCACTAAGTAATTACAAACAACACACGGTCCTCCTGGATTGCAAGCTAAGGCTATAATCCAGTCCTGAGAGTTTGCTGTCATTCATAAAAATGCTCAAGGGTCTTCTGTGCTCAAGGTGCATGAGATCATATATTCTCCTTTGCATCAGGGTTATTTTTGCATGGCTCAGTTTTAGGAAATATCCTAAAAAAAATAAATGGGAGGAATCAGGCCCACATCAGGAAAAATAAAAAGGAGTTGCACAACACAGATTTCACACAGAGTCCCAGAAGAGCCACAGGATCCTATGAAGTCAAACAGCAATGAAACAGTTAATGAAAGTTCATCAGATTAAGACCACATTGAGATGAATGGGAACTCGACGCATCTTGCATTGCACCGTGTTTGGATGGTTTTGTTTGCAATGAAGAGGACCAGAGATAGGACTTCATTGCAGCTAGGCAGAGGAACAGATCCACTTATTTAAAAAAAAAAAAGATGAAAGCTAATATTGTAGGAGACCACGTTAAGCACACTTCCGAAATGTTTATACAGTGCACGAGTTATTACTGGGCTGAGGCAGGAGGGAACATAAGATTACTTTTGAAACATGTTTTGCCTCATGAATTAGTTGCTATTTAGCAAGATTCCAGCTGTAGGCTTGAAAGCTCCTTGGCGATAAAATGCAAGTGTTTATGGTGATATTGATTGGAACCATAATTATTTACAAGGCGCATAAATGGCACTTTGAGCACCACTGTCAAGTGATGGTATTGATAAGAGCTGGAGTGTAAACTCCTGCTTCTGCTGTATGCATTACTGAGGACGGGTCAGCTCTGAATATGGAGGGCAGGGGTAGGAGGGACTTTGGAGGACAGGACTGGGATTCAAAATGGGCCTGATACACTTAAGAAATGGTCTGAAATAAATCAGAGGAAATTCACTGAAGGCAAAGCGCTTGGAAAGAAACAACCAAATGCACAGAGACAAAATCAGAAATGACCAGCTGGGCTACAGGACTGCAGAAAAGGACCTGAGGTCTATAGGGGACTTCACACAGGGTATGAATCAACAATATGGGATGATACCATTGGGGACTGGGATCATATAGTTAGGGATGGTCTTGCTTTTGCAGATCAAATGTCATTAGTACAGCTAGTGGTTGGATTCCAGCAGAACTAAAACCATCCTTCAAAACATGAAGGGCTTTTTGTAATTCTGTCTCAAGGAATTTCATATTTAGAAAGCAGAATTTACACTAACTTCTGTGTAATTCCCCAAAATGAGAGCGAGCCTAAGAGTAGCACCAGGGCATGCACTCAGCTGTTCAAAGCTACCTGCATTGCCTAATTTGAGGGCTTATTTGCACAGGGAATGGGTGCAAATAAATAGGACCACATCTGTTGGCAGCAATCCTAGGCTCAGAAAAGAGGTGTTAGAGACCTATTTTAAGTTTCAGTTCAAATACACCTCTAGACATTTGGAAGTTTACCCAAGGTTCACATGTACAAGCAAAGCCACTAGGCTCGGGCTTTGACTCTTGTCTCAGAATCCTAGGAGAGAAAATTGGATCTGGATTTTTGGTGCATACATATATCTATACTCAGGACAAGCACCCTTACATATAGCTTCATATTCAAACTTGGGCTTGGGCTCTTCCGTGACAGATTTCTGTTATTTCATTTATCAGATTTTCCTGGGAATACTTTTGCAATAGTATTTCCATATCATATGCTGGTATCTTTATTTCCAAGCCCAGGAGGAACTAGATTAGGAACCTGATTGCCTTCTACAACAAAATGACTGGCTGTGTGGGTGCAGGGAGAGCAGTGGACATGACATATCTTGACATTAGCAAGGCTTTTGATATAGTCTCCCACAATATTTTCACAAGCAAACTAAGGAAGCACAGGTTGATTGGATGAATGGACTGTAAGGTGGATAGAAACCTGGCTGGATTGTCAGGCTCAGAGGGTAGTTGGATGGCTTGATGTCTAGTTGGAAGCTGGTATCAAGTAGAGTGCGCCAGGGGTCAGTCATGGGGCTGGTTTTGTTCAATGTCTTTATCAACGACCTGGAAGATGGGATGGGGTGCATCTGCAGCAGGTTTGTGGATGACACCAAGCTTGGGAGGAGAAGTAGGATATGCTGGAGGGTAGGGCTAGGATTCAGAGAGGACAACAAATAGGAAGATAGGACCAAAAGAAATCTCATGAGATTCAATAAGGACAAGTGCAAAGTCCTGCCCTTAGAATGGAACAAATTCCACACACCAGTCCCAGCTGGCTAAGAAGCAGCTCTGCACCCAAGCTCTAGGGGTTACAGTGGACAATAAGCTGACCATGAGCCAGCAGTGTGCCCTTGTTGAGAAAAAGGCTAATGGCATCCTGAGCTGCGTTAGTAGGAGCATTGCCAGCAGCTGAAGGAAGTGATTTTTCCCCTCTATTCAGCACTGGTGAGGCTATATGTGGAGTAATATGTCCAGTTTTGGGCTCCCCACTACAGAAAGGATGTGGACAAATTGGGAAGAGTCCAGTGGAGGGCAACAAAAATGGTTCGGGGGCTGGGGAACATGACTTCTGAGGAGGGGTTGAGGGAACTGGGCTTATTTAGTCTGGAGAAGAGAAGACTGAGCTGGATTTAAGAGCAGCCTTCAACTACCTAAAGGGTGATTTCAAAGAGGATGGAGCTGGACTGTTCTCAGTGGTGGGAGAAGACAGAACAAGGAGCAATGGTCTCCAGTTGCAGCAGGGGAAGTTTAGGTTAGATATTAAGAAAAACTCTTTCATAAGGAGGGTAGTACAGCACTGGAACAAGTTACCCAAAGATGTGGTGGAATCTCCATCTTTGGAGGTTTTTAAGACCTGGCTAGGCAAAGCCTTGGCTGGGATGATCTAGTTGGGGATGATCCTGCTTTGAGCAAGGGGTTGGATTAGATGACCTTCTCAGGTCCCTTCCAACCCTCATTTTCTACAATCCTATGAATATAATATTGATACATAAGAAAGCTGATAGTTTACTGCTTTGTATTAAGAGAAGACTCTAATACAAGATTATTCTTCCATTAAATTCAGCACTGCCAAGCCTGTGTACTGGAGTCCAGTGTCCAGTGTTTGGCACTGCACTTCAAGAAAGGTGTGGACAGACTGGTTAGACTCCCTACGAGAGCCACAGAAATGATCAGAGATCTAGAAAACATAACATATAAGGAAAAATGGAGGAACTAGGATTATTTCATTTGTATAAGGGAAGATTGAGGGGGAATTTGATGATTGTTTTCATGTACAAAAAGGGTTATTTGCAAGAGGATGGTGATCAATTATTCACTGTGACCACAGAGGCCAGGACAAAAAGTAATGAGCCTAAACTGCAACTGGCGATATTTATGTAATATAGTAGGAAGACCTTTTTAACTGTGATGGTGGTTAAGCACAGATTACCTAGAGAGGTTGTTTAGTTTCTGTCTTTGGAGGTTTTTAAGTGCAGGGTGGACAAATAGTTGGCTGGGATGGCTTAGACAAGGATGATCCTGCCTTGAGAAGGAGGTTGGACTAGGTGACATCTTGAAGTTCCTTCCAGCTCTGTTTTTCTATGATTGAACTGTAGGATAAGGAGGAAGAAAAGACTGGAATGTGACAGGAAGATGATTTGAGGAAAAAAGTGGGCAAAACATTTATTTTTCAAACTCAGCCAAAGTTCTCCTGACCTTGGCTCTAAGGTACCTACATTTGAAAATGTTGTCCATCATGATGCAACAGAAACCCATGTTTTGTAAACTAGAGGATTTGGGTTCTGCCCCACCTGTTGCTATGTATTTCCAAATGTTGTCAGTGGCAGTGAAGTGTAACGTGACAATCATTTGTCACTAGTGAGACACTCCTACCTCTACCCTGGGTAATGATTGATTTGTGGAACTTGCACTAGTGAATGGAGGATGATGCCAGCTGGGGTTTGGGAGATCAGTCATTGCACTAGTCAAATCTGACCAAGCAGTTCTGCAGATGGCAGCTCATTTTTCCTTTTTAACAGGTGATCTTGTACCTCTCGAGCATCTGAGCCTTCCTTGATGCCGTTTGACCTAGTCTGTCAAATGTATAGTCCATATTGCATCTGTCCTCCTTGTGACACAGTTTTCCCACCAGAGGGTTACCTTTCACAGTCCTGAATGTGTTCTTTATTTTTACTCCATTGTGGATCTTCTCTTTTCCAAGCAGAGAGGGAGCTCTCTGTGATACACTGGCCACTTGTCTAAATATGCTTCAACCAGCCTTGATTATTTTCTCTTCATCTTCCTGGTGCGGAAGATAGGTGGTCTGGAAAACAGAGCTCAAGTGAAAAGGTTCATGCCCAGAGCAGCTAAACAAAACTACTTTTGGAGGCCAACTTATTTGTCATAATTTATCTTGTAATATAAGACAGTGCGGTAGCTCCATATAAATGCACTTTAAGTATTAAAGGGCAAAAGACCTGTGTATTTAACCCCAGGGTAAGTCTGGCTAGACATTGCTAACTTCAGTCTATTACCTTAATTACCACAAAGAAAGGAGCCTCCTCTCTATGGTAAGATTTTGGCACTCCTCAGCAACCCAGTTTTGACTGTCCCCCCAGAAGATGGAAGTAGAACAAGATTATGGATTAGTGAATCCTAAGGGCTGTTTAAAGGCCTAGCTCCAGAAAGACGCTAAGACAGGGTGATGCTGAGATATCATGGTAC
>NW_017728993.1:14097984-14104575 GCF_001723915.1 Gavialis gangeticus | reverse complement strand
GACTGTGAGGTTAGCACTCAGACACTCACAGGGGTACCTAATTTTACCTGCATAGATGCAGGGGTGGGAGTCACTAACCCGCTTTAGGCATGTAAGACCCTTGTATAGCAAATGAGGAGATGTAGGTGGGTAGGTTGGGATTTGCAACAAGCAGCTTGCTGGGGTGGGGAGGGAAT
The DNA here is from genome assembly GCF_001723915.1 of Gavialis gangeticus. Taxonomy (NCBI): domain Eukaryota; kingdom Metazoa; phylum Chordata; order Crocodylia; family Gavialidae; genus Gavialis; species Gavialis gangeticus. The sequence continues at coordinate 14,104,399 of NW_017728993.1, read as the reverse complement.
GCCAGAACTGGTTGGTAAGAAATTCACCCTTGGGTGCATACAGGGGTGCTTAAGTGGTTCCTGTTGGTTTGAGAACTGGCTCACACAACCAGAGCAGGAGCAGGAGAGGCCCCTTTGCATATGAATCTCACAGAGCACTCAGGAAGGAATTAGAAGATCTGGATTAAAAGGCCTTAGTCTGATGGGGTCGAACCCATGTCTCTCATATCCTAGGATAGTGCCTAAGCCAGGGGTGGGCAAAATATGGTCCGGGGTCCAGATCCGGCCCTCCAGGCCATTCTATCTGACCCGCAGAGCCCCTAAAAAAATTAGAAAATTAATATTTATTTGCTCCTAGCTGCCTGTCAAAGATGACAGGAGCCAGGGGAAGTAGGACCCAGATGAAGCTAGTGGCAGGACCCAGCAGCAAGGTCTGCCCAGCCCTGGCCCTGCAACCAGAAACCACTGCATAGCAGAGGCTTCTGGTCTGGGACCATGGGGCTGTTCCTGCTTCCCCGCACCGAAAGGGAAATGCGGCCCTCAACAGTTTGCCAAAACTCGGTAAGCGGCCCTTCGCCTGAAATAACTGCCCGCCCCTGGCCTAAGCACTAGGTCACAGGTTAGTCTTGGTAGAAATGCTCTCCATGCTTCTGTGGAAGCGGAGCTACTGTGCAACCAAGAATATGCGATTCATGAGGTCAGAGAATGAGTGAGAAAGAGAGAGAGGCTGGGGGTGAAGGCAGTCCTGTGGGAGGGGGAGCCCTAGGATCAGTCTTGGTCCTGACCCTAGTTATGCTTTCATTTTCAGTGTCCCTTCAGTGAAAAATTCATAAGCCGCCCTGAGACCAGAGTCTAAAATCCAGGAGCTCCACCTCTCAGTAGCATGCCCTCATCACTGGTCATGCTCTCTCTTTTATGTTCTCTCTTTGGTTCCTGACTAGTATTAAAGCAGGCATGCCTATCCCTATCCTGAGCAATGAATGATGCGGGGAACTTGCACTAGCTAAAGCATGATTATGTGAAGCTGATGCTTAGGAGATGAGTCAAACGTGGCCAAATGGTCCCACTGATGATGGTGCATTCCTCCTTTTTAAAAGGTGTAGCTTCACCACGAGCGGATAATGAGGACCTCTACCCATTTATCTGTACCTCTGTTTTCTGAGACAGCACTGCATCTCCCAACAACAAACGCTCACATTTTGTATCCTAATCCAGTTGGGTTCAACTCTCACGCTGCGTTACCATCACATTACCATTTACATCTCTGCGCAGTGGATCCAGTTCTTGCGTTAGTAAGGGACCTCCAGGCTAGGAAGGGTGTTGACTGTGAAAAAAGTCAAGTTTATACTCCAGCTGTGCAAGGGAATCTTGGATTTCTTTCCTGTCCTCATCTCCCCAAACTTGTCAGTTCAGTTATATATTTCCTCCCTACCCTCCTACACATGCTTAATACTTAATGATATCACATTGTACCCATTCACTGCAACCACTGGGATCAATCTTTTATACCTGTCACTGATCATGACTGCACATTTTAAAGATAATTATTCCGAAGGCCCCTGCACCATCTCATTTTCTGCTAACAAATATGCTATGGATTTCCAGCTAAGATTCCTAGCTTCTCTCGAATACCTATTAACTTCATGTTAAAACCAAATGTATCTGCACAGCCCATCTCTTTGCACTTATACTGTGAGCTGTGCATGCAACCCAGACAGAAAATACTGCAAATTCCAAAAGAGGAGGTATAGACAGGTTTTATGACCATGTTGCACACAACAAAACAAGCTAGTGGATTCTGGTTTTTATTTGGCGGTAATCTTGATCAATAGCAGCTAAATCATTTGCAGAAGAAAAATAAATGTGAACAAAAATTCAAGTTTATACTCCAGCTGTGCAAGGGAATCTTGGTTTTCTTTCCTGTCTTTGTCTCCCAGAGCTTGTCAGCAGTAGGAATTTACGCTAATAAAAGCCAGACATACTTCTAACACAGGTGTTTGCAGAGTGATAATAATCTATTTCTGATTAAGTGCATGTGCAAAAGATCTCATCATTACAAGCAAGGTAGATGTTATAATGGGGGTGCCATAAGGGTATAGACTGGCAATTTAAAAATATTCTAGACTTCTCCATCTCATGGGATTGCTCGGCAAGGTTTAAATGAATATGATAGATAGCATCGAAGGTGTTGTTATATCACTGAGATCTTAAATCCCTGTAGGAGAAAAGTTGCCTAATATAGAAAAAATGTACTGATGCAATTATGCAGTGCTGAAATATTGCTCTTTGTGATTAAGCTGCATGATTGAGTTAGAGTTGGGGTCCTTATCAAACACTGAGTCGTGGCAGGCTGCCCTGAATCAGTAAGTCATCCACCTCATTAATGAAAAGGCCAAAGAAAAATAAAGTGCTGATCTTGTAAAAAGGGCTTTTTACTGCTTGTGAATGCTGCTAGACTGACAGCTCTAGAGACTGAAATCTTGCTTCCCACAGAACGGATGCATCACAAGCAGCAGCACAAAGTACCCTGCACAGTTCCAACTTGCCTGACCTGACTTGGAAGGAAATTAAAATATGAAATTGATACAAAATCTACAAACAACCCAGGTCAAGTTTTCATCTAGCCTTCAGGTTGGGGGCATATCAGTATTTGCAGTTGCAGCGCATTCATTTTGCACATGCATGGCTCCATTTGCATTTGAAAAAAAGAATGACTGGAGCACAAATTAGTACTTGTGCACTCAACCCTATTTCTGCATGCAAATCAAAACAAATTTGCTTGTATAAATTTATATGCACAGAGATAGAGACCCTCTGAAAGTGTCAGCTGTGATGGTGATTTTCATGAAGGACACTTGTCCACTAGGAATAGACAAAATTCACTAGCTAAATTACCTTTAACTTATTTACAGATATGGAATAAGGTACAACATTATTTAAATGGCTCTATGGTCTCTGCTGATTAATGTCATCTACTTCAGACCAAGGGGTTGGGAAATATTAGCAATAACAAGTTCTCAACATTTTAGTTTAGTTTAGTTTCATCTGGATGAGGGTCCAGATTTGCTAAACACTAGGAAAGTTTGGCTTTCAGTATGTAACAATTTTTGGAGGAAAATGGACACTCGAATATAAGAGGATTTGTTTTATTTTTGGTGGAAAACCTCATTGTAGACGTTTGACATCAGGATATGCTGCTTTCCCTTGTACAGTTTGCACTCTTTTCCACTACTTGTCCCATCTATGGTAGAGTGATGTTGGTCGAGAAATTATCTGAGAGGTGAGGTTTTCTATGGGTGATATCTTTTATTGGACTAACTGTATAGTTTCCTATCTGAGTGTTTTTATGGCCCTTTTTATTGTAGCATGAGCATTATCCTCAGAGTAAGCCTTTGAAGTTGGAGGTTTTTTTCCTATTTAGCAGAGATAATATGGAGGCATGAGAAAAATTAAGTGATCACAGGATTTGAATCTAGATTTCCCAAGTCTCAGTCAAGTACTCTACCTCTTAGACCACTCTTTCTTCCAAGTAAGACAAGTGAGAAAATATTACTATTCTGCTTGGGGCTGGTTAGGTCTCAGCTGAAGCACTGTGGTCAGTTCTAGGCTCCACATTTTAAGCAGGACGTAGAGAAACTAGAAAGGATCCAGGGATCAGTGGTGAAGATGATAAAGGGTTTGGAAAGAAAGACATAGGAGGAAAGGTTCAGAGAACTAGGTATGCTTAGTTGGGAGAAAAGGGGGATTAAATGCAGGAACATGATTGTAGTTTTCAAATATTTGAAAGGCTCCCATAAAGAAAACCAGAGCAACATTATTCTCCTCTGCCACTGAGGGCAGAGCATGCGACAATGAATCTAAACTGCAGTAAAACAGATTTGGATTAAATCTCAGGGAAAAATATCCTAACCGTAAGACAATGAAACAAGCTGCTTAGGAAGGGTATGGAATCTCTTTCCTTGGAGGTGTAGACTAGGTACACCCAGGGGGGTGTGCCCTGTCCTCCAATGACAGTGGTGGGGGTCAGGCAGGGTGCTGATGGAGGGGCTGGCTACTAGAGCGGTTCCCCCTCCTCTCTACAGAGCCAGGCCAAGACCGAGTGCTTAACTATATACAATTTATTACTATAATAAATACTTAAGATAAAACATGACATATTTACAATAAAGCTTAGCATATATCACTGTATATAATATCTCACAATTCACATAAACCATACAACTTACAACATATGTAATAATTAATACATTGAACAAGATAGTTAAGGTTACAACATGATAAACACATATGGGGACTCAGCTTATATAACCCAGATAAGTTAATCAGGTTTCCTAGACCTACATATTAACACATTAAGAACATATAAACCATATAAACTTCCTTAAAGAATACCCATAGCTATATAGACCCCGATACAACAACAATCACCCAAAATAGGGAGTGCAGTCAGTACCTCCCCAAGTGGTTTCCTTGGAGCCCCTCCCCATTAGGGCCCTGGGATGTGGACATGCCCCTCCCACAATGGAGGATGGAGGCAGCAGACCCTCCTGTCCTGTGCCTGCCTCCCCTGCGGGGCCCGCTTCTCCAGCAACTCAGGCTTCCACTCTGAAGCAGGCAAGGCTCATCTCCTGGAGGCCGATCCTGCAAGAGCCTCTCTCCAGCAGTGCCTTTGGTTCTCCTTGATGGCCTGGTGCCCGGCACTGGGCAGCCCGGGGCTCGCTCTCTCTCACGAGAGCTGAACTCTTACAGGTTCTGGTTCCCCAGTCTCACACCGCGGGTCCTCCTTTTCCCAGGCCCTGCTCTGGGCACCGGGGCTGTTTTAGTTAAAGGCGGAGCCATACTGCAGGGTCTGGTCATTCGGCCTAGGGCTGGGGCTAACTTGAGCAGCCATGAGCTGCTCCCGGGTGGGTCCTCTGTGTGCCAACCCATGCACCAGGTGAGGCTTGAGCAGCCATGAGCTGATCTCAGGGCCGATTCTCTGTGTGCCAATCTGCACGCTGTGCAGGGCCTGAGCAGCCTCGAGCTGCTCCCAGGCCCAGCTCTCCATGTGCTCATATGCACACTGACTGCCCAGTTGCTTGCTGGGTTCGCAGGCTCAAGCCACCTCGAGCAGCTCCTAGAGCCTGATCCCCATGAGCCAATTCGCGTACCGCTGAAGCTCAAGCAGGGTCCTGAGGACGGCCATCTCTGGAGCTCCTCTCTCCTTCATGTCCCTCGTGGTCTCTCTCCAGCACGCTCCCCTTTTATACTCTTCAGGGCCTCCACCCCCGAAGTTCTCCGGACCTGGCTGGTGCAGTTCTGATTCAGGTCCAGCTCCTCCTTGCCCCCTCCCTTCAGAAAAGGGCGGGGCATTGCTTCAGTTGTACTGCCTCTGGATTGGTGGGCGGGCTCCACCAATCAAACAGCAGACCCTTGATCCTGGGACTCAACCCAAGCTCTGAAAAGGTAAGCCTGCTACAGAGGTTTTCAAGAAGAGGCTGGATAGGCAACTGCATGGCAGGGTTTAGGTGCAGAGCATTGAACTAGATGATCCCTGAGGTCTCAACCCTACGATTCTGTGTTTTCACCCAACCAACTCATGGAAATGCTGTAAATGCTAAAACTTTCAAGCCCTCCACCCCATAACAATCTGTTAGAAGAGCTTACGCTTGGTACTGCTCACTTCTGGTAAATATGCTTGGTTCCTGGAAGGACTTGACTATTAGGAAGTTGTCGCTGATGCTGATTCAATAGTAAGAAAGAAATTACTGGCACATAAATTACCTGGTAATTGGAATAAGTTCTCAAACAGACAGATTGTTTGGCTGCTCCTGCAGGTAGCTGACTAGGGCTGGGGTTTGTTTCCAGATACTTTGGAACATACTGAATACCTATTCATCTCTGGTTTTCCCCGACACCGTTTTGCCCACAATGGACTTATCTAACGTGCCTCTGGACAGCATGGGTATACTACATCCCCAAAAGGATGCAACACAGCTGCATTTGAATGGTTCTGGGCACATGCCAGTAGCTTTGCTGCCTTGGGTATGCTTCTTGGCACACTCAGGGCTGCTCTACAGTGGCTATAACCAGAGTTCGAATTACACCCCAACTCTTCGCAGGGTCTGTGGTGGTGGCAGCTGGGAGCTGGAAGGAGTTGCTGCTGCCACTGCAGCCACCTGAGCTTCTTAGAAAGGCACAGGGTGGGCTGGGGGATCTCGCCTATTATAGGGGTTTCATGTCTTATGGGGGGGCTCAGCTCGCCCCCCCCCAAGCCTCCCTGTATTTCAAACCCTGGCTATAACATCTATTTCCAGGTGGGGCACATGCAGAGCGCACGTGTGCTCTGGTTCATTGTGTTGCTTCTTGGTAGACATCTTCAAACTTTAATGGCAATAGAGGTATAACCTTTCCAAGCTCCCTCTGGCTTAAGCTAAAAAAGAACCTCCCATGAAGT
>NW_017728993.1:14092661-14092984 GCF_001723915.1 Gavialis gangeticus | reverse complement strand
TCACTGTCCAGCCTGGCCCCAGCATCCCAGAATTAAAAAAAAAATAAAACCTGCACTCACCAGCAATAGCAGCTGCTGTTGGGGTCACTGGGGCCATATGGCAGAGCCCTCCATGCAGCATGGGGCTGGGTGACAACTACAGTGGCCCCAGCTGCCTGACTGCGCAGAGCCACGCAGCACCCTGCTGACCCTGGCTGCAAGCCCGCTATAGGGCAGTGGCAGTGTGGGTGCCAGGTGGCTGGGCTGGGCCCTGCTGCCCCGTGCTGCATTGGGGGTTCTGCCACGAGGCCTCAGTGACCCGGACAGCAGCTGCTATTGCTAGT
>NW_017728993.1:14084273-14087661 GCF_001723915.1 Gavialis gangeticus | reverse complement strand
TCCTAGAGCCTGATCCCCATGAGCCAATTCGCGTACCGCTGAAGCTCAAGCAGGGTCCTGAGGACGGCCATCTCTGGAGCTCCTCTCTCCTTCATGTCCCTCGTGGTCTCTCTCCAGCACGCTCCCCTTTTATACTCTTCAGGGCCTCCACCCCCGAAGTTCTCCGGACCTGGCTGGTGCAGTTCTGATTCAGGTCCAGCTCCTCCTTGCCCCCTCCCTTCAGAAAAGGGCGGGGCATTGCTTCAGTTGTACTGCCTCTGGATTGGTGGGCGGGCTCCACCAATCAAACAGCAGACCCTTGATCCTGGGACTCAACCCAAGCTCTGAAAAGGTAAGCCTGCTACAGAGGTTTTCAAGAAGAGGCTGGATAGGCAACTGCATGGCAGGGTTTAGGTGCAGAGCATTGAACTAGATGATCCCTGAGGTCTCAACCCTACGATTCTGTGTTTTCACCCAACCAACTCATGGAAATGCTGTAAATGCTAAAACTTTCAAGCCCTCCACCCCATAACAATCTGTTAGAAGAGCTTACGCTTGGTACTGCTCACTTCTGGTAAATATGCTTGGTTCCTGGAAGGACTTGACTATTAGGAAGTTGTCGCTGATGCTGATTCAATAGTAAGAAAGAAATTACTGGCACATAAATTACCTGGTAATTGGAATAAGTTCTCAAACAGACAGATTGTTTGGCTGCTCCTGCAGGTAGCTGACTAGGGCTGGGGTTTGTTTCCAGATACTTTGGAACATACTGAATACCTATTCATCTCTGGTTTTCCCCGACACCGTTTTGCCCACAATGGACTTATCTAACGTGCCTCTGGACAGCATGGGTATACTACATCCCCAAAAGGATGCAACACAGCTGCATTTGAATGGTTCTGGGCACATGCCAGTAGCTTTGCTGCCTTGGGTATGCTTCTTGGCACACTCAGGGCTGCTCTACAGTGGCTATAACCAGAGTTCGAATTACACCCCAACTCTTCGCAGGGTCTGTGGTGGTGGCAGCTGGGAGCTGGAAGGAGTTGCTGCTGCCACTGCAGCCACCTGAGCTTCTTAGAAAGGCACAGGGTGGGCTGGGGGATCTCGCCTATTATAGGGGTTTCATGTCTTATGGGGGGGCTCAGCTCGCCCCCCCCCAAGCCTCCCTGTATTTCAAACCCTGGCTATAACATCTATTTCCAGGTGGGGCACATGCAGAGCGCACGTGTGCTCTGGTTCATTGTGTTGCTTCTTGGTAGACATCTTCAAACTTTAATGGCAATAGAGGTATAACCTTTCCAAGCTCCCTCTGGCTTAAGCTAAAAAAGAACCTCCCATGAAGTCATAGGAGCATGCGGCCCAGAAGCTGGTGCCTCACATAGGAAAGAGTCTGCCCACCCCAATGACACTGTACTTCAATGAGCAATACAGGACTCCCTCTTGTCTCACACTTCAGACTTTCCCTTTAAAAGAGAAGGAACCCCCCCCGCAGCATCTGTTCTAATGGCAACAGATTGCAAAATCAACATATGGAGCTTGATGAAAAACTACAACACCAAGTACCAGACATGTAATTCATTCATCTGCAAAGCATTCAAAAACTCCACTAATTTATGTTTTTGGATTTGGGGCTGCAGTCACTACAAGTCTCAGACTTTATATTTTCTTTAGGATACCAAAGGGCAAAAATGGGCTCAGTTCTGCCTCCATATGCACATAACCCCTCAGCCCCAAACAAGCTATAGTTTTCAACAGAGCAACAACAATGTGCAACAGCTGAAGCTCCTGAAATAGCTGCAACTGCAGGGTTAAACATTAGTTTTTCTTTAGTGGATCCTGCACTTTTCACTCCCAGCAAAGGTTTAGGCCCATCTAGTCACATGCTAAAAAGCTTATTGGAACAATATGTACATTACAAATGTAAGTGAAGTTAATAATTAAAGCAGAGTCATGTAAAAGCAGACTTATTAGCGACAGAATCCAAGGCCACTGCACCGGGTACATTTCTGGTGCTGGAAATCTCATTTCAGATCTTTCCAAAGCTGCTGGAACCACATGGATTTTACATTCTTGCACAGGCAGCCCTCAAGCTAAATCTGCATTTCACAGGTGAAGCCGACACTGCACCACATGGACATGATAAAACACACAGAACAATGGTCCATAATGGGCACAGGGCACACAAAGGAGTTTGCTCACCTCTCCCTGCCTCTCCCATTAACATTAGTGAGTGCACTAGGCTTAGCATTAGGGGAGTTTCTTCTGCCCAGGCCTGGGAGAACAAACTTCTGAAAGGTGATCTGGGGGACTTTGCTTTTCCCCTCTTGCCTCGTGTTGTTAATGCCAGACTGCTGCTTGAATCCCAAAGTACAGCACTGCTTCTGCAGGGAAGGTTTAGCCACGAGTAACTCAATCCCCCTCCTGCAGGTTGGACACACATGGCAGTGTTCAGAAACAGGCTTTCCCCAGCCCTGGCTGAGCTGTCTCCTTGCATTGGCCACATGGCACCTTACCAGCAGCTCCTTTACAGCCTGGTGGTTAGTGCTTTGGCCTAATTCTTTTCTCCCCCGTCCATGGCCAGAGACAGGATTTTTGAGACATAAATAATGCCAGCGCTGCAGAAACATACTGCTGGCTTTCAGCACAGGCATTGCATCTGATTAGGATTCTTTCCAGTAGTCTATAAAAGTGGCAGCTTTCAGAGCACTCACCCGAACAGGACATCGTGGACAGTAACAGTAGGACCCTGTGTCCCTCTATGTATGCCTCTCTTGTAGCGGACTATGCTTTCTTGGGAGAGGGATAATCTTCCTTTGTGTCACTGAGGAAGGGATTTCATACCCCCTTGACCCCAAGAAGCAAATCTGGAGCCTGATCTTGTGATACACTCGGCCCCCTGAGCCACAGTTGGGCTTTTAGCTCTAATGGAAAGAGCTGGATTGATAGCACTTGGGACTGAAGTGTTATTAATGAACAGAACAGATAAAGCTCTGGCAGCAGCAATCCAAGCGTTCCTACCGTCCCCTCGCTGGAATTCCTTAGCTGGAAGGTTGCTAGCATTATATGTGAGGGGCCGCTTGTTTGATGCAGAATTATGCCCACCATGAAATGGACCAAGACCAATTTATTCCTTAACCGTAACACTTTCCCAGCTTGGATTCAGTGGGTGCATCCACATGAGCGCACACGTGTGTCTTGCAGCGTCTCAAAGGGCTGCATGAGGCACATGCAGGAATGAAAAAAACATTCCCGGCACTGCAAATCCCCCACCTGCCCCCTGATGGCTGTCCCACCCGGCTCCATCCCTCACCTGCCCTCCAACCCCCCCAATCGCTGCCTCACTCGGCCCCATCTCCTGCCTGCCCCCTCAGACCCCTGAGCCCTGCCCCATCTGGCCCCATTCCCCCCC
>NW_017728993.1:14083722-14084259 GCF_001723915.1 Gavialis gangeticus | reverse complement strand
TCACTACCCTGCCTGCCCCCCGATCACTGTCCAGCCTGGCCCCAGCATCCCAGAATTAAAAAAAAAATAAAACCTGCACTCACCAGCAATAGCAGCTGCTGTTGGGGTCACTGGGGCCATATGGCAGAGCCCTCCATGCAGCATGGGGCTGGGTGACAACTACAGTGGCCCCAGCTGCCTGACTGCGCAGAGCCACGCAGCACCCTGCTGACCCTGGCTGCAAGCCCGCTATAGGGCAGTGGCAGTGTGGGTGCCAGGTGGCTGGGCTGGGCCCTGCTGCCCCGTGCTGCATTGGGGGTTCTGCCACGAGGCCTCAGTGACCCGGACAGCAGCTGCTATTGCTAGTGAGTGTGGGGCTTTTTTTTTCTCCAAGTGCTGGGGCTGGGCAGGGGAGGCATCAGGGGCAGGGCTGAGTCAGAGGCACTGGGGAACCCTGCAGCCCCCCACCACCCCATGCTGAATGGGTGGGGGGGCTCTGCCATGGAGGCCCCAGAGCCCCCTACTGCCAGTGAGTGCGAGGCTTTTTTTTTTTTTTTA
>NW_017728993.1:14078085-14078722 GCF_001723915.1 Gavialis gangeticus | reverse complement strand
TTTTTTTTTTTTTTAAGTGCCTGGAGGCTGGGAGTGGGGGGCAGTCATGGGGGGCTGCAGGTGTAAGCAGGGGATAGGGCCAAGCAGGGAAGCCATTGGGGTGTCTGGGAGAACAGGCAGGGCAGCCATCAGAGGGCTACAGGAGCTGGCAGGGGATGGGGCCAGGTGAGGCAGCAATCTGGGGGGCTGGGGGAGCAAGCGGAGGTGGGGGGGTAGCCCCTGCTGGGGCCATGTGGCCCTGTTGGGGGGGCAGCAAAACATATACGTATTTAGAATTCATTATATTATGGTGATAGAGACACTGGTAGGCTTCCAAATTGCTTTACACTGTAGATATATCAATAAAACGTCCAACTGATCACTGTTTTTCTGTCTCATTCTCTCTGTATAGTGGTCTTTTGTTTTAATTGTGGAGGAACATGGATTTTGTGGTATTTTACAGAGTGACTTTGGGATTTTTTTATCTGGGATTTTTCAGTTTTCAAATGGGGAACACCAGAATTCCTGCTAGGGAGGCCAGTGACGGGACCCAGGCAGAGGAGCCTTCTCAGAGCTGGCACCTTGGACCCACCTGGAGGTGGCCGACCTCCTGGCCAACTGGGGCCAGGAGGATGTGCTTTGACAGTTCAAAGCAGGC
>NW_017728993.1:14039307-14077793 GCF_001723915.1 Gavialis gangeticus | reverse complement strand
GCCCCAGAAGCTCCTGAGAGTGAGTAGCCCTGAACTACTTGACAGGGCAGCTTTTTGTATTGATGGGGCCAGGGCAGGGAAGGTTTTTATACTGCTGGGACAGCACAGGTGCCAGTACTGGGCTCTAGCTCCCCCTGGCTGCAGATCCAGGAGGAGGCAGGCAGGGTTATTTTGCCCCAAGTGGCACAATTTGCCCCACACCAAAGTGCATGTCTGGGCACGCGGGCTAAGGCAAAAAGCCCCGGCTCAAATTTGCACCGCTTCTATTTGAGCGGCTGCAAGTGCACATGCCTGCATGTGTGGATACACCCCGTGGGGTAAACCACCACATTCGCTGACTGATCAGAGAGCATGTTTAGAGCAGTGATTCTTAACCAGAATACCGTGGCATCCTGGGGTGCCTTGAGATCTTTTCAGGGGTGCCATGCAATGTTAGCTTTTTAATGCCCAAAATCTACTATGTAAAAGGTGTGGAAGGTGTTGTAGAATCTTATTTAACAGAACTTCCCCCTAAATCCACTGCTGTTTTTTTTTTCTTTAAGCACAGTATGCAAATTGCGGTTGAAAGAAGTCAATACCATGGTTTCTGCTGCAAACCTATCATTACGAGAATCTGCTTCTGCCATATGATTACACAAGCATTTTATTGAACATTTCCTGAATTTTTGTACAGGATTCTATAAACTTCCTCCCAATAGCGAGGTCTTGCTCGCTTCTTTGATACCTGCCGATAAACTGCATTAAGCAGCATGCCAGAGGCTGATGAAATCCCAGGAGAATGTGCTCCATCTGTCAAGTTATCCAAAAGGCCGGAGTGACGAATGATAGTGTTAACATTAAACAGCTTGCCTATGATGTCTTTCAAGCGTTCCTCCCCAATGGATCACCTGCTGCCCCGTCTGCTAGAAGATAACCCAGAACAGAAGAACATTACCTCATTAAAGAAAGCTGGCTGTAATTATGAACAGAGATGAAGCAACACCTCCCAGGGCTGAGGTTGAAGGTCTGCACAGCCTTTAAAATTCCTCATCGGAAAATTAATTTCCATATGTGGGCAATAGTGAAATCCATAAAATTTATCCGCCTCTAAATGGCCAAACTGAGTGTCAACGGTTTAGTTAAAGGAGCCCCACACAGAGGTTTCTGTCCATGAAGCACTGTCTGTACTTAATGTAGGCATTTGTGCAGGCATATATCAATACAGCGTATGCGTGCGAGTGCACGGAGAGAAGTATCTTCTTGGTTTGAGAACAGTAAGGGCAAAATGCACCCCTCGGCGTGGATGCACACTTGTCAACTACAAACACATTTGCTTATTAACTCTTTGATGTCCTTCTAAACACTACTCTTCCCTCTTCAGAACAGGGGAAGGACAAGGCGGGAATTATTGATGCTGGACAGTGGAAGAAGAGGGAGGAAAAAAGACATCAAGACTTTGAGTAGACCACGTCTACAAAGGTAAACCCAGCGTAAGAGCATTGCCCTTGAACACACCACGCTGTTCTGCATGGGATCCCTCTGAAAGTGGATAGAGCATTACCTTGTCTGCCTGACACTGTGAGTGGGCTAACAGCATGGAGGTGGGCTCGCTGGCACTGTCGCTCTGCTGTGTTTGTTCACCTGAAGCTATGCTGCTTCTTTTGGGGAGCAGCAGAGACCTTACTGCTTCCTTGTTCAGTAAGCTCAACCTATAGACATATCCTCAGTGTATTTAATCTGCATAAGATGACTGGCTATGATCACGAGTTACATAGGAGCCTGTGTTAGATAAATATTTACTGGTGCTACTATATAAAATCCTGATTTCATATAGCAGCCTAGTATATAAAACCTATTTGCAGAATAACTGTGTCCTGGCAAGTGCTTAGAAACCTCATGTTAGCTACCCTGGGTAGGGTTATTTATTGACTCGGGGATTGTCCACACAGAGAAAAAACACAACAGTGATATTTCTATTCTGGTACCATGGTAAGGGGGTCAACTCTTTCAGTAACTGCAAGCCCAAATGAACAGCATGTTCGCTTGTTTGGTTTTTAGTATGCATACTTGACACCAGTAAGTCTCTGTGCTTCAAAATGGTTTTTGCATTTAACAAAAGCTTTTCTTAGCTTAAGCCAGGACAGATAAAGCTGCTACTTGGGATTAGTTGGAGATGTGCTTCCTCTCTTGTTCCATTGCATGCCAGAGCAAGGGAGCTTTCTGCACTTCCGTTGTCAATGCATTGGATAATGCCGGTTCATGCAGAGTGATAGCTAAAATGCTTTAGCTTAGGGCTGTCTAACTACTAAGTGGCTGAGGGCTGCATGCCCCATGGACTGAACCAGTGGGGGCCACCCAGCTGCAAACTGCATGTCATGCATGTGCATGGGTGGGCACTCCCTCACCTGAATGCACCACATGCAGCTTTGTGGGCCGCATATGGCATTTAGGCCACCAGCTGGACAGCCCTGATTTAGCTTAGGTAGAAGCTTACAGATCCAGCCATTACACTGCATCATCTAAGTTGCACCTTCCTCTCCTTTTAAAGGGATGGAAAGTTATTCCTGTTCAGAGCCTTCCATTATTTTTTCCATTTACCTACCTCTCGACAAAGGCTCGTGGCTTACAATATACTGCGTAGTGCGTATGACAAAGTCCTTACATATCAAGGCATAACAAACACGTCATTATATAATACAATCCTCCTGTTCATTCAGCTGATTTAGAGTCCTAAAAACCATTTTAAGCCCTGGAAAATGCTGTTTTCAGAAGTCGTTCTGAGCTGTGCACCTTCACTGCGACTTCTAAAAGCCACTGTCAGTTTGCTTTATATTTCAACACCTTCCAGCCCAAAGGACGCATTTTTCTGTAGGAGTATAAAGAACGACATTGGTGAAATGCAGCTCCCCTGGAGTGGAAATGCTATAACCATTCTGCACCATTGCCGTCACCCAAGAACTTGAGTAGAAATGAAGAGACCGAGAGAAATGTAGCCAGGAAGAATCCTGGAAAATGGCCCGAGTACTACAATCCCTGCCCTTATGACTGACAAAAATATTCTCTGGAGCTCTCCCTGTTGGGTGGGCAAGTGGCTTCCACTTTAAGTATGACAAAGAACTTCATTTTCTGTAGTCGTCCCTGATTGTACTGTGATTTTGCAGTAGCAGCTCACCTGTTGAAGCCATCTGCGATTGTGTTTGGAATATCCCATTCAAATCCTGGTCAAGCCCAAGGAAGCTTAGTCTCTAATCAGATGAGAAGGCTTTTCAAGATCCAGTGGCTACAGGTAATTATATCTGGCCATAATACCTCCAACTATTAGTACTATGGCTTGGCTGTGAATCACTAAGGATATTAATCCAAAAGCCAAAACATGAGGATAATGATTATACTTCAGAGCTGCTTATGGGCCTAGGATGTCACCCTAGACATATCAGCTTTAAGCTGGGTATAGGGCTCTTCAAAAAAAACACATCCACAATCATCTACTAGAGGCCCCAGCAGTTAAAGTACTGGGTAGGAACCAAGCAAGGGAATTGCGAGTTAGGGCTGAGTCACTAGCCTTTGCTCATCATATTGTGCAAGAGCGGTGTGAACTTATCTTGGTGCAAGAAGCCAATTCGACCGCTTGCCCAAAACTCAGTCCCCCCCCAAACTTTTCTGTTCCAAAATAGTCAGATCATGTCTATCAATCCATCTGTAAATATGGTTTATCATTTTCTTGCTTCTCTATACTTCCTGGTTCCAGCAGTACTTGAAACAGCAGTGCAAAGGATGGCAAGAACATCTGTTTTCTAGCAAGAACCAAAAAGCAGGAAGTATTGGAAATCCCTCAAGTAAGACTATCATCACGAGATTTCTAGTCTTGTTATGCAGGCTTCATTTTTTGGTTGCTTAGCCAAACCACAGAATCACTGAGTTATGGGTCAGCTTCCCCATGGTCTCAAAACCAGAAGGGGATCTTACAGACCCGCATGCACTTGTTCACCTACATGCAGAGACGTGTTGAGACTTGCTGACAAACCTTCAGCTTTAATTCATTAAGCTCTCACCCTTCTGTGGGCATGAACCAGAAACTTTAATGGCGTTTTAAAGCATTATGGTTTGAAACAGGGGCAATAAAGGATGCTTTTCCAATTTGCTTTTGAATAACCTGTAATAATCATAAAATAAAGAGGAAGTCATAAAAACCGATACTCACACATTTCAATATTTAAGTGGAAATGGCTTTTTAAAATCTCATCCCCAGTCTGCACTACATCCTGCTCAGCACTGGGTCTTTAAGAAGGGTTGCAGAATGACAAGGCAATTTCATTTAGCATATGGCCTGGCTGACAGTGGTATGAGGTTGCCTCTACTGCAAGGGGAAGTGGGTAAGACCCCCCTTCCCGCAACATGTCCATTGGCTGTCTCTTGTTGACCTCTCCTTTATTCAATTGCTAGTTGACCTCTTAGCAAAGTTCTGGCTTAGATTGGAGACTGGTTTTAGTGAACTGGGCTGGGCTGTATCAAGAGTCAGGGCTTGCATCTGATGGTGCTTTGGCCTTGTAGGCTGTGCTCATTTTTTGGGTCTAGACAGCCAACATATCCCAGTTTAGAGTGCTCAGTAGGGGCATGAACGGTGCATGCCCCTGGCAGCTGGGGGGCCACGGCTGCACTGGCGGGAACCTGGTGGCATTGAGTGCAGAGCTCCTGCAGATGCTGCTGGCACTGTCAGCGGTGGGGTGGGGGTGGCGAACGCTGACCAGGAGTTGGTGACCACCTGCAGGCACTGCCGCGAGTGTTGGCAGAGGCCGGAGTGAACACGGACCGCCCACTGATGCCGCCGGCGGTGTCGGTGGTGGGTTGGTGAGCGGTGACTGCCTGCAGGCGCCTCCAACAGTGTTGGCAGTGCCTTTTTGCAGGGGGTGCACTGCCATGCTCAGGGGGTGCACGGGCACCTGCGTGCACCCCCTACACATTGCTCCTGAGTCAGGGTGTGCAAAACAGGCCCTATTCGATTTGGATTCAGATTCGGCCCAAATCAGGGACGGTGATTCGATCTGTTGATTTGGATCACTGTCCCTGTTTTGATTTGGCCAAATCCGAATCTGAAGATTCAATGCTGATTTGGTGAATCAGCGATTTGAACACAGGCACAGCTTTAAAAGTTTTTTCTACGTACCTTGAGGTAGCAGCGCAGCTTGTGATCACTGAGGTGCTGGGGCAGATAGAGCATCCCACAGGGGTGCGGGGGGCTCTCCAGCATGCTCGGCAGTGAATCTGAAGTGGACTAGAAGTACTTCCAGTCCACTTCCAGGTCTGCCGGAGAGCATGCTGGGGCCCCGCACCTCCATGGCCCGGTGATTGGCTGCAGGGGGAACCCCCAGACCCAGGAGGTATCAGTTGCCGAGCCGGGGGGGCATGGCGGGGCCCCCAGCATGCTCCCTGGTGGATCTGGAAGCGCTTCTGATCCACTTCTGAGTCTGCTGCCGAGCACACTGGGGACCCCCTGTGCTTCTGTGGGATGCTCCATTCACCCCAGCACACAGCGATCACGAGTCCCTGCTACCTAGAGGTCTATAGAAAAAAACATTTAAAGCTGTGCCAATGTCCAAATCGCCGAAACTGTCCGAGTCTCTCCAAAACAATTTGTTGGCTTCCAAATCGATTCAGAGAGAATAAAGGGTCCTCTGATTTGATTCAGATTCAGAGATTCGGCCACCGAATTGGGCCAAATCTCCACTGAATCAAATCAGGGATCAAAGCTTCACATAGCCCCAGTGCTCAGCCACCACGGTCCCCATAGCATAGGGCGAGCTAAATGCTTTTTACTAACAAGATTTTTCTCATGGAGTTCACAGTCTGTTTCAGCTGTTGCTTTGCAGCCATATGGACAGGCGACATTTCTGGCAGCAGAGAATATGATAACTAGTTCCTTTTGGTTTGAGTATATATTGCTGAGTCAGTGTCAGCACTCTTGATCCATATGGTACTGAAACACCTTTCTACAACAACAATGCACAAACTTCTGCTTTTGAAGTATCTACTCATCGTATTTCCTTGTTTTCATTGTGGTACTTGAGTTTTCTTTTGAGGGTGAGGGCATCTTTCCTATTTTGTAATGTCTTGTCCCAATTGCTAGCCAAACACCATCTAGGCTGGATCTAGATGTGCAGGCACGTGCTGTTTGTGGTGCCACAAACCTCTGCAGTGCCACAAGCCACACCCATGGCACATTAAACCATGCGCGGCACTGCTAATTTGCAGCACTGGGGCAAAATTTGCAACCAGGATTTCCCAGTAGCAAAAACAAGAACAAAATAACCCTGGAAAAAAAAGCAGCACAAAGCATGCCAAAGTGCTGTGTGCCAGGATAAATGCAGAGCCTCCACACTGAGACAACCTGCACCCCAGCCAGCCGCTCCCCAGCTGACTGGGGTGCAGTGTGCCTTGAGACAGGGGAGCAGCCAGCCCTGGGCTGCCTGCTCCCATCTCCACATGCTGCTTCTGAGCTGGCTGGGGCACAGGGTGCCTCAGCATGGGGGCTGTGTACTGGTTAGCCCCACACCAGCCCCACACTGAGGCACCCTGAGCCCCAGCCAGTCCCCTGCAGCACACAGAGCAGTGGGAGTATGTCCCATTGCAAAGTGCACAATTAGCGCCGTGCACCGCAGCACAAAATAGTGGCATAATCTTGTGCAGCTACTATTTGTGCTGCTGCAAACGCATGCCCCTGCTCGTGTTGGCATGGCTTTACTGTCTGGGTTTTTTTTCCCTGCAGCAGATGTGCTGTGATTTTTACTAATAGCAAAATCAATCTGGACAAGTAGGTCACCATTTCTTGTAAAGATTCTAGTTCCCGGTTGATGCCTTTAATGGTTTTATTACTTTCTGTTTATTTGGATCAAGGCAGATGCCTCCATATTTGCTAAAATGAGAAGAAAGCGACTCATTTGGTCTACCCCGATTTGCAGTTGGCTGCAATTCATTTGTAGATCGCAGTTCCGCACTCTCATATTTTACACGGTTTCTCCAAAAAGCGTCATCTTGAAGTGGCATCTTCTAAATCCTTTGCTGCTCTTTATGCAATCTAATCCACCAGTTTTTGGATTTAGCATCCAATATAATAAATGCCAGTTTTACAGAAAGCTT
The DNA here is from genome assembly GCF_001723915.1 of Gavialis gangeticus. Classification (NCBI taxonomy): domain Eukaryota; kingdom Metazoa; phylum Chordata; order Crocodylia; family Gavialidae; genus Gavialis; species Gavialis gangeticus. Next base: position 14,070,680 of record NW_017728993.1, on the reverse strand, counting down.
GTAGGTGATGCCCTAAAGAGAAGGTAGACTACAGTGTTCTGCATTTTGCTCTCTTCAGGTCTTGAGAGTATATAAATATCTGATTGCACCTGTGGATTTATTTTTCCTGCTGTAACCATCAAGTTAACATGGTTCCTCTACCTTTTCAATTATACCCAGGTATAATCCTTTTCAATTATACCCAGGAAATCCTTTTCAATTATACCCAGGAAATCCTTTTCAATTATACCCAGGAAATCCTTTTCCACATTGGGCAATGGCATTTCTGTTAGAACATACCTTACTAGCACTGCATTGTACATGGATTGCTTTTGCTGTGTCCCAATAGATATTCTATGCCATATCAAAAGATCAGGAAATCTTTCCCTAATTTCCATGGCTATTAAATGCCCTTTTATGGATGTTACTACCATTATGGTTTGGATTAAAAAAAAAATAATTTTAAGGCTTTTGGTCCCAGAACTAGAGGAACTGGTATCTTGGTTGCATAGACATAAAACTTTGACATTTTCCCTTATACCTGCATTTAACGTTACATTTCCTCTGCAGAATGGATGCCCTCCAAGCCTGCTAGTCTTAGTTGTACAGGTGATATGATCATCATGGCGTAGACAACCACGTCTTATATTTTGTCCCAGGGATGTAGTTCACTTGTGCTTTATTTTCAACTTTGAATGTTATGGGTATTTGTTTCTGGACCTTTTAAGGACAGCATATGCGTCTCATCATATCCTCTCCCTTATTCTGAATTGTAACCAAAATGAAGGCTGCATCTGCTGCTAGCATGCTGACAGTGAAGGTGCATGCCTATTTATGAATGTGGACCTTATAACCCAGTCCCACCCCATCACAGCAACTGTGATCTGCTTTCACCTCTTTCCAAAACCAACAGCCTGCGAAGCACTGTAGAGCAGAAAGAGATCACTTCAAATATACTTCAGAGTCAGACTAGTCTTTGTATGTACAGAGCCTGTTTTCTTCAGGTCTGGGAATTGTTTCCTTCTCAAATAAACCGCACAATGAAGAGGGCCTTGTCCACTGTGCCGATACAGCACAGGGATTAGATTAAGATATAGTCTTTCAGAGAAGCTATGGACAGCCACAAGCCAGTGATAGCTGGCATTTGACCTTTACATTTAAAGAAGAGAGGATAATGCTACAGCAACAACTCACTGCTGTAGTTTTCTTAAGTAGGAGTACTAGGATGAAATACAGCAAAAGGTAGTTTAGGCAAGAGTTTCTAGACAGCAGGATCTATGAGACTGTGGCACCAGGCACCATCATCCTGAGCCACAGCAGGTGGTAGGTCATCTTGTTTAAAGTCATTTGACATCCAGAGTGGTCATGATGTGTCTGCTTTTCTAATGTGCTAGTTGACAAGGTTTTATGGTCCTAGTTAACTCTCTCATCAAGGTAATTGGTTTCAGCTGAGCCCAGCTTACTCCCTCATCACTGCCTTCCTTAATGTCATGGACAGACACCTGCAGTAGCAATCTCTATCTTTTTTTAAAAATTACAGGCAAGTTTGAATATTTCCAGGAGATCCACATTTTTAGGACAAACTCCAGAAGCCCCCTGGAGGTATTTCTATAGAGTTTTAAACCCAATCAAGCCAGTGACCAATTTTCAGCCCAGGATTGAGCCTAGTCCCTAACTTGTGCCCAGCATACGACATTGGAGCCATCAGGGCTCTAAATCAGGCCTCATTGTAATTAAGAGTCCGGTTAAATACATTAGTGAAATATCCTTTGACTCCAAGCTCCTGGGAACTGAGAGCCTTATGATGAGCATAATAAAAAAATAACAGGGCCTAAAGGATTGCTGCAGAGTTTAGGGATCCTAGTTGTAGGGTAGGACTGCATTGTGCAAGGAGCTGTTCAAACATAGGACAAAAGGTGAACCCTCCCTCTCCCCAAGGCATTTGTAAGCATAAAACAAAGGAGAGAGGAAGAGCCCAAGAAAACAGTGAAATCAAGCTGGTCATTGTAATAGCGGCTAGTCCCAGCACTAGCAGCCTAACCTCATGTTTTCTGAAGCATCATGGACAAGGCAATCTTTAACAGGTGCTGGGGGCTGATGATATGTCAGTTTGGGGGATAATTATAGGGAGGTTCTCTTAAGCCTAAAGGCAGCACAGGAGAAAAAAACCCCACAAAGGTGCTTGCTTAAAAATGTACAAGGTGAGCAGATAGATTATCAGAGGCATAATTATACATCTAGAAACTAAAAGGAGAGCTGTAGATAGAGGAGGAATCGACTATGAAGGGCTTTGCAAGCAAAGACAAGTAGCTCATGCTGGATGTGATAAGAAAGGCGAGAGCCAGCAGAGGGATGCCCAAAGGGTGATGTGAACAAAGCGATGGGCTGGGAATGCTGCAGTAACGTCTGAATTCGCAGTTGCATCTTGGACCTGCCTATGAGCATGGCACCCGGCATGATGGCACCGGGGCATTTTTCAGTGTTTGGTGCATGCAAAATAGGAGCAAGTGGATGGCTCTTGTTTTCACACCCACTCTCCCTACCACTGTCTGACATGGTATGGACAGGCTTTATGGGTCAGCACATAAAAAAAAAAAAAACAACAGATTTTTTTTGATGCAACAGGAAGATCTTTTCAGAGCCATTTTGTCCACTTCACAAAGAAAATGCGTCCCAATCAGCTTGGGTGTTTCAGCTGTAGAGGACTTAATTAGACCACATATTTATTATAGGGGTGTAGTGCCAATGAAAGCAGATGGTCTGTCTCCTAAATAACTCACCGTCTCAAAAGATGAGATAGATCAATGGGAGGGGAAAGCTAAAACAATGTAATGGTAGCAAATGTCAGGCTGTCTAATTTTTTTTTTCTTCTTTAAACCCAGACTAGATGGGTAGCAAGACAAAGGAAAGGAGAGAGAAGAGGCTTTGAGTCTGTAAGAGGACAAAGTTCAGGGGACTGGTTCTTAAAGGGTTTGTCTACACGGCTGTGTTGGGCTGAGTTGTGGACTCACTATATGAGGGAGTCCCTTCCCCATTGCCATTAGCTTGCTGCAGCGGCAAGCAGGAAGAACAAGGGGGACAAGCAACAGGTGGACTGATTCTTAGAGGAACAGGAATCGGGAACTCAGTCCGATGCAGCCTTTCTAGGAGTCATACCTGCTACTTCTTTCCTACAGTGTTTCAGTCTTACTACAGGCTACAGGCATAAGTGGGGTGCAACAGGGATGGCAGTGGACTCTGCTACTCTGCAGTGAGATGAACACATGATGGGTGGTGGGCTTGTGGGAAATTTGACCTTGGGCCCTGATGTTTAGAAATGCTTCTTGGGGTGGGCTAGATCGGTGCTGCATGGGGATGAATGGACTGCACGGTGGATAGAAATCTGGCTGGATCGTCAGGCTCTACAGGTAGTGATCATGGCTCTAGGTCTGGTTGGCAGTCGGTATCACGAGGAGTGCCCCAGGGGTCAGTCCTGGGGCCAGTTTTGTTCAATATCTTCACTAATGATCTGGAAGATGAGATGGTGTGCAGCCTGAGCAAGTTTGTGGATGACACAAAGCTGGAAGTGGGTTGAGGGGTGTAGTAGACATGCTGGAAGGTAGGGCTAGGATTCAAAGTGACCTAGACAAGTTGGAGGATCGGGCCAAAAGAAATCTCATGACAATCCTGCACTTAGGATGGAGCAATCCCATGCACCGGTACAGGTTGGGGGCTGACTGGCTAAGCAACAGCTCTGCAGAAGAGGATCTGGGGGTTATAGTGGATAATAAGATGGATATCAGCCAACAGTGTGCCCGTGGTGCCAAGAAGGCTAATAGCATATGGAGCTGCATTAGCAGAAGCATTGCCAGTAGGTTGAGGGAAGTAATTATTTCCCTCTATTCAGCACTGGTGAGGCCACATCTGGAGTCCTGTGCTCAGTTTTGGGCCCCCCTCCCCCACTACAGAAAGGACAAGTTGGAGAGAGTCCAGTGGAGGGCAACGAAAGTGGTGAGCAGACTGGGGGGCATGATTTATAAGGAGGCTGAGCAAACTGGGCTTATTCAGTCTGCAGAGGACACTGAGAAGGGATTTAATAGCAGCCTTCAACTACCTGAAGGGGGGTCCAAGAAGGATGGAGCTGGCCTGTTCTCAGTGGTGACAGATGACAGAACAAGGAGCAATGGGCTCAAGTTGCAGCAAGGGAGGTTTAGGTTGGATATCAGGAAAAACTCTTTCACAAGAAGGGTGGCAAAGCACTGGAAGGGATTACCTGGAGAGATGGTAGAGGTTTTTAAGGCCTGGCTCAACAAAGCCCTGGCTGGAATGGGTTAATTGGGGATGGTCCTGAGGTCCCCAGTGACCCTGATTTTCTGTGATTCTATGAAAGGGACTAATACAGATGGTCAGCAGGTCTATGCCAAGAGACCTGGGAACAGCCCTTATAGCAGAATAGATGTGGTTTTACACTAGCTGCTCGTATGATCGTGGCAGTTCCACTGGAAAACTCCTGTTTCTGGCTTCTGTTCTCCACTAATTTAAATATGACCCAAGTTCATTTGCATGGCAAATAAACCAAACTTAGACACTATTTTGCCTGTAAATTTCCAGCCAAATCTAGTACCCATCTAAATTCAGTACCCACCCAGTCCCACTGTCCTTCCAGGCTCAAAGTTTGCTCTCTTTCCCTTGTCTACCCCACGTATGGAGAGTTACCAGAGTTTTGCCTGTTCAGGGTTGTGTTTCTTCAGCTTCTTTACAGAAAAATAATAGTAATTAGAAACCTCTGTGTTGCCTTGCAGATCAGGAAAAATTCTGGGAATATTGCATTTTTTGTGGGATATGAAATCCACTTCCTGTTCGGCTGTAATTGCAACTCCTGTGATGTGTGCTTGGCTCATGGCACCAGGAAATCACGCAAGAATCTGATTTCTTTAAAGACAACTTTCTAGCCCTCCTAGTTCCTCGGTGTCAGTGCCAGCAGTGCTGCAAGACAAGCAGTGGGAGACATTTCAGTAATGCTCTCCCTAAACATTCAAAAATCCTGAGTCAAGCCTCTCAAGCAGATCTCATGAATAGGTTTCATCTGCCTTCTGGTATTTGGGTCCGCAGGGGTAGGGGAGGTCATATTATCAAGGTTTTCTTTCTAACCATGAGGGCCAGAAAGTTTTCTTTTAAGAAGCCAGAGATTCTTGCACGATTTCCTGGTGCCATGAGCTGAGCACGCATCACAAGACTTGCAATTAGAGCTGAACAGGAAGTGGGTTTCACATCCCGCAAAAATGCAATATTCCCTGATCTTTCCTGGTATGCAAGCCAACACAAAGGTTCCCAATTACTATTATTTGCCAGGAAAAAAAGTTGGAGAAACACAACCAAAACTCTGGTAAGTGCTCACCTAGGATATTAGTGACCCAGGCTCACTTCCCTGCCCTACATCAGCTTATTCTGAGGTGCGTGTGTTGTGAGAAGCAATTCCATCCTGGGGCAGACTTTCCTATCGAGCCATCAAAACCAGCATGCTTCACATTTTTCTGATGAAAAAATAGAAAACATTCAGAACATCCCTCACTGGCAAATAAAACAGCCCAAGAGTTGGTCACACCAAGTTCCTGGAGATGTCCCATGGTTAGTTTTAGTTTCTACTCCTTCCCCAGCACAGTCATGTGGTGTTAGGACCTCAAATGCCACGAGAAACACCTGGAACGTCAAGTCCTATTGACTCTGATAATACTTTTTTTGGACAACAGCAGCCTTGAAGCAGATGGTACTGTCAGCACCCATAGCAAGCTAGTATCAAAAGTAGTTTACGATGTGTTTGGCTCACTTCCTGAATCCTAGCTGTGACTTTAAGTACATGGGTCTCTTTGTGTACAAATTCAGCCAGGATCCTTATTGGCAGCAAGGAAATGTGCCCAGGCTCTCACCTTAAACTACATTTCTGATTGCTTGGGTGCCTTGCTTCAACTCTAACCTCAAACTCCAACAAGCCCCCATGCCTCTTGAAGGGGAAAGAATGCTTTATTAATTCCCCACATAAACATCCAGCCCATAAACGCAACACTAACCTTCAGATAGTAGAATTTATTTGCCCAAAAAAAGCTCTCCCAGAAAGTGAACCAGTTCCTGAGTGCGGAATTAGGACTCGCTTAGCCATATAAACTCGCTTTGGGGCTTGCAGAACAGGATATGAACATGAATGAAGTGTATTAAAAAATATGAGTTGCGAATAAAAGTTCACCCCTAAATCTCCCTTATTGTATAAGCTGCTATGAATTAGAGGCCTTTCAGCCAGATTTTGAGTCATCAACATAATTATTTAGGAACATTTTCCAGACCAGCCTTTTTTTTACAAGTATTTTAACAACCTGCAAATCAGGAAACTGTAAATCAAAGAAATGAACTGAAATCAGCAATCATGGGGCATTAGGCTTCTTTGATTCTGACAGCAGGCAATGAATAGTGGCTGTCCAGTTTGCTAGGGTTTGAGCACTGTGGACCTTTATTCGAGATGGACCTGAACTAAGGCTACAGAGCCTGAGGCCCACAACCTGTTCGCTCTCAGTAATTTAGTTTCTCTGGGAGATTTTAAATAAGCAGTTGGGAGTTTGTCCACAAAGGGGCTCAGAACAACGCATGTTTTATTCAGCCATTAAGGAAACCCTGTTTAATAATAGCTGTTGGATTCAGTAGCTGTTGGCTTGCTCCATAAGATGGAGGTGTAGGACCTCTGACATGCAGCCAGATCTGAAAATACAGATCAATCTTCTCCATCACATCCTTATGACATGCTGCTACAAGCAAGATGAGAGAGGCAGCCAATGAAATCCACCTGCACTCTAAGATTTGGAAGGAACTGCAATGCTCTCCAGCTTTTCTGGAAACAGATGATGTTGCAGAGATATCAGCATCAAGTGCCTCCATATTACCGCACGGGACTGGTCTGGGGCTCTCCATAGGGGACTTACTACTGATGTTACAAATAGCTAGGCAGTCATTCAAATGCTGCTCCAAGACTCCCAATGTAATGGGAAGCTTTAAAAGATTTAAACTGAGATTTTTCAAAGCCACCCAGGAGCACTTGAGAGGCCCAGAGCTTATGAAGGTTAGCAAGAATCATGTATTCAAATAGACTGAAATTATTTGAAGACCTCACCTGCAGCCTCGGCTTCTGTGCCTCATCGGCTAATTGAGTAGAAGATTTCCTTGGCCCAGGTGCATGATGAGCATTCATTTTTAAGCATCTTGGAAATACACCAGTGCAGTGTTGGGGAGGGCTATAACTATCCCCTGTGCAATAGAAGACATCCCCAAATAGGATCAGATTTCCCTGGTTTCTTCAGGGTGCTAACTTCATCTTTTCTCAGTGTCCATTTTATGGTGCCCTATATCAGGGAAGCTGGGCACCAAGCATGTAAAAGAGATACAAGCTGGATTGCATATAGTGGTCAAGATAAGAGAATCACAGCTCATTAAACCAAAGATAGTTATAGCAACATGCTTTTATTGGCTAGGACTCTTATCCCATTAGCTGGAATAGTTTTTGCGATTCCTCGTGCCTATGGGTTTACTGCTTGTTTGTTTGACTCTCCCAGAAGTGCTTTCCTCCCCCTTTCCCCTTCCCTCTTGCCCCCTGTTCTTTTGCATTATAAAATCTGTCTCCTTTTGTACACTGTGCATTGTACATGTCCTTTCACAGCATCTGATGAAGTGAGCTTCAGCTCATGAAACCTTATGCTATATATAATCTAGTTTGGCTAGTCAAGGTATAAATTTACCCTGGCTTCTACTTGACATCAGACTAACCTGGTTAATTATACTTCTGCTCATGGGATTTTTTTTTCAAGGTAGCCTAAAAGGGTTAGGCACCCAGATTACCTGGGAAATGGGCACTTAACATCCAGGTATCTTTGGAAATGCAGTCAATTATTGAGGTCCACTCATGTGATAACAATGATTTCTCTATTCCTAGTGTTGTGACATTTCAGAAATACCACCAGCACCTACCTCTTTCAAGGTAGGTGCATCTCTTTATATCAATGCACCTCAAAAAAAAATCACAAATGGTGTCAATATAACCATCACTAACTTTTCTATGGAGGTAGAAGGAAAGGAAAGGTAGAAGATGGCTAAGAAAACAGATACCAAAAGGGGCAGCTTGTCCCAAATCGCCCAGTAGATCAGTGATAGAGCTAGGAATAAAATTCAGGTCTCCATAATGTCTGTCTACTATCACTTCCCCCTTACAAATCCTCTCCCAGGTCTTCCCCCTTCCTTCTTGGGTTAGCATGGAGAGGCATAAGATCTTCTTTTGGGGGGCAGAATTGTTAGGATTTTTTTCCCCAAATAATATCTGGGGTGGAGCGTTAAGATAGTATACTGGCTAGGACTGAAAAACAGCTTGCTACAAAGAAGTGATCAGTGGACTGAGATGAAGCACCTGAAGAGATAGTAAGCCATACACAGGGAAGCACTCAGCTAACAAGCTGCAGCCTGGAAAGGCTAATTACAGACATGCAGGCACTTTCATGCTCAGGTGGAGCCCAGTGAAGTAGGATGCAGCTCGAGGGGGGAAATGCCCAAGATTTCTGACAACTGTAGTAATAAAACAGCCTCTCACTCAGCTATTCCCATCACAGGCAAATTAAACTTTACATTCATAGAGGCTTCCTTCAGACAGCATTGAAATGCTTATAGGATTTAAGCCTTGTAAGAAAGGAATAAGGAAATATTAGCATATTTTATAGACAGGCAAGCAGATGTTGAGACTTGAAGCGAGAAGACTTGTCCAAGCTTATAGAAACAGCTACAGCAGAAGCATAGTACCAGTTACTGGTCTTCCAGTTAAGGGTAGGTGTGGTGTTCAGCTCTAGACTAAGCCTACCAACATGGACTCAACACCATCATTCACTGACTATTTCTAAGTAGAACTTTGTAGTATCCCATAATGCACAGTTTAAGAGTACACCCTTCACAAATATAAGCTATTTTTCACTTACTCCAAGTACAGTAAAACACCTTTCAACCAACAAGAGTAATCCCTTGCACTCTTCCCCCAATTGCAAAGTCTTCCCTCTAACCAGCAGGTGAGCTTTGAAATGCCACTTCCATAGGGAGATGCCGGAGTCATATTAATAGGATTACTTTTCCCAGGATGCACCTAAGTGTAACCCCACCCACAGAGAAGGTATAAATGGTCATTTCTGGGCTATTAGCTGGTCCTTTAGGGGTTGTGAGCTTTAGGGAGGAATGGGCCTGTATTAGAAATAAAGGCTATTCTACTGCTACAGGGTATTGGTAAAAGCCTTTTTTCTGTTGTCTCTACAAGGTTTTATAGGTTTTGCTTCATTAGCCCATATGTATGCTATTATGGGGGAGCTTTTACAAGTATAGACTGTTTTGATGTAGAATAGCACAGTCTTTTATTAAGCTAGGCAGAATCTCTCCTTACTGAACCTAGGAAGAGAGGTAGTAGGTTATTGGTGGGGGAAGGGTTGTTAGCAATTTTTTAAACAGCCTTTGAAAAACAGTGTAACTCTTATTCCCTACAAAGCTAGCTGAGAGAGATCCTATCTCTTCAATAAGGCAATCAGAAATGCTGGCAGCTGTTCTGTGATGGCCTGAAAAAAAAGTCATCCTATTCAAGGCAGCGTAGAAACAAATAATACCTGTGCACACATGCACCCACAACGTGTGTGCACACAAAGGGCTTTCATTCTGAAAACATTGGGCAGAGCCCTTCTTTGGGGAAAGAGGTGTGGGTGGGGGAGCAGGCTAGTCTCTCTTGCAATGCAAGCAAATGCCTTGGCTTTGGCTTTGCAGGAACGGGATGATCTGTATGCTATTATCATACAGTAAACTTTAAGTCGTCTTCTTCAGAGAGCAGGTTTTCTTGCTACTCCTACTTTATTGTGCAATTGGTAACTGCCAAATCCCCCCAGGGCAGGAGGCTTTCCACTCCAGCTGCTGAAGTAATATCCCCCTCTGCTCAGCATGATAAGAGGGTAATAAAAACATCATTTCAAACAAAAAATAAAAGGCTTTCAGCAGAAAGTATGGGCTGGCCTGCTTGAAAAAGAGGGGCCATTGTGAAGGGCAAAGTCATCGTTGGCAAATATGGAGATGCTTCTTAAGCCAGCATATGGAAAATGATAGTGGATGTTTATTTCTGTTCCAGAACTTGCAAAAAACCTGTGTATTAAGTGATCATTTCTTACTTAATTTTCATAAGGTTTCAAGATAATTGCTGTCTAGAATCCTAAGACACTTGTAGACAACTGTCCTGACTGCAACCATCTAAAATATATTCTGAGTTTTCCACAGTGAAAATGCAAGTTCTTATTTCATAAGTCATTAACTTCCTCTAGCAGGATTCTCCTTTCTGTTTTAGTACACAGAATAAAATCTTTTTTTTTCAATTTTTATTTATTTATTTTTTTTGCACAAGAATAATTTTATTTAGGAAAACTGCCAGTTATGCACTGTACAAACCTGGGTTAGCTTTGACTCCTTTGCTCCTACAGGTTTACTGTTTGTTTGCTTGTCTCTCCCAGAACTGCCTCTGCCTCCCTTGTCTGCTGGATTCTGTGTTTTTTCCTTATACTCTGCTTTCTGCATGTGCTCTTGCAACATCTGATGAAGTGAGCTTCAGCTCATGAAAGCCTGTGATTTTTACTTGCACTCAATGTATAAAGTGCATATCTAGCATTCCTTTCTTCAGCTTTGTCTTACTTGTTTGCCAGGGATTTTATATTTCCTAGAGCTCTGCATAGACCTACGCTATAGCCGAGTCATACATTATGAATAAACTGATTATTCTATCTAGTTTGACTGCCCCTTTCAATGTATAAGGGCAAAGCCTTTCTGTTGTGTAATCTTTTCATGACGACCTGTATTTGTTCAGCCTACTTGGAGAAGCAACCCCCAGTCAAGAATCAAGATGGCGGGGTGGGGGAGAATCTCATACTATGACAAATAATGGAATAAAAAAAGAAAATAGGCTGTCATATGTGCTTCCTCTGCTCTTTTCTCTGTCTTGAGGTGCTCATTCTGAAGATACTTCTTTCTCATGGCATCATGGACTGAGCTAGTCTCCTGGTGTTCCTCAATGTCTACGTTTCATCAGTTAAACTCCAGACTATCACCGTATGCAGTGGGTTTCTTTAGCTTTTTCAGGCTACAATGTCCCTTCACAGAGAATCAGTCTTGGCAGGAGCTGATAAGATCATAGTAGTGTAATCATAAGTGTCCATAATGTCCAGCACTGTCTTCTTTCAAGAGTGGGAAGACTTGCCTATCACTGTCTTTATGCAAAGCCTTAAAAAAAATCACTTACCAATCCTTTACTAAAGGAATCTTGTTAGTTCTGCTCTAGGGACCCTTAAACAAGAGACTCTAATGTTGTCCAAAGCCTAAAATTGGTAGAATTTTTAATTATAAACTTCCAGTGCAAGTTCCTAGGATTCAGCGTGGAAGTCCCTATAACTGTTTGCAGCCCAAAAGGTTGCAGTATTGTGCTAGCGGACAACTGTTGGGAGGTAGAACTAACCAGGAAGAGAAGTGGTCCTGATGAGTCTATGCTCATTGTTTAGTGAAATGCAAAAAAACCCTTGAAAGCTTTTCAGTAGAATAATGTCAGGTATGAATGAGTGGAGACAAGGGTATTGGAACAAAACAGCAGTAAATGTGACCAAGGTAGCTTAGGCTGAAAGGAATCCTAGAAAATAAGGATGGAAGGGACCTCGAGAAGTCAACTAGTCCAACTGCCTGCTCAAGGCAAAGTCATCCCTATCTAAAATCTAACAATATTGAGAGAGTTTGATCTTTGTAGTTTGTGGGTTGTTGTTGTTTTTTTTTTTTTTTTACAATGTTCCAATAAACAGTATTTTAAACACACGTAACTGCTTACATCTCAAGCAATTGCATGATCTTGGTGTTATGGAAAGGATAAACTGCTCCTGTATCCATGAGTACCTATGCTGGTACTGACCTTTATAGGGCCTCCCAAACTGGACGGGCTGAAGAGTAGGGATCAGATTAAGCATCAGACTGCTGTCTTTCCAGGTTGGAGTGACTGGGTATAAATCTGTTTGGCATGTCCTTACCACACCATTTGGTAAGGAACTCCAAAATAAGTCTCAAAGATAGCAATGGTAATACAGATGAATGGCCTTGGCTATGGAAGGAGGACTGGAAATTGAGAACATGGATTATTTATATGGGTCAGGAGCCCTCCAAAATGTAGTGCATAATTTCCAAAATGCCTTGTTATCACAGGCATCCATGTCCTATATAATTCCTTCCATAAACTGATCAAGCTGTAGAAATTAAGCCTCAGATGGGATCTGGTTTTAGAGTGAATGACAGTAGGTTATCAGCAGTTACTGGCAGTGAGGGTCTCAGTGAATTAATCTTTCTGAGAACAGCAGGGAGATGCACAGTATTGGCCTCACTGGTGCTTGCTTATATACCTCCCTTGAAGAAATGGTCGGTGAAAGTAGATGCATCATATGGAGAATCTGAACATATAGAGAGTCTTCCTAACTAGGACATTAACACTGTCCTAGGTGACAGTGCTGCCAAGATGGAAAGAAAATTGGGAAGACCCTTTCTAAAGGGATGGAAGTTCTCATGACAAGACTTAAGGACAATAGAATGAAACTAATTTTGACACCTCCTAAATATACGGTTGTGAAGAGAATACTCATAGATGTCCAGAGGTGAAGTTACAATCCAATGACTATATACCTAACGGTTCAAAATGAAAGGCTAAAATCCAGGCCATCAGAAGCCCAAGGGTGACTGATTATAGTTAAAACTACTACCTTATAAGAGCAGTAAGAGAGATTGTAATGACTAAAAAAAAAAGATAAAAAACATGAAATGCACAAGCTGCAGATACAACAAGACTCTTTTGGGAACTACTACAATCTACACTTTGTATTTGGTAGCTGTTAAGAGTAGGTAAGAGGCTTCAGATATGCGAGATTACAGAGGATGTTGAGATCAAGAGGGATGTGTTCAGAGATACGGTATGAAGAGCTGCACAAGAAACTTGAGGAATAACTGAGCATGAACAAGAATGGGTGGTTCAAAGACTGATCCTCAGTTACCTTCCTACCACGCATTTGTTTCTCTTCAGTATCTGACTCAGTCTCATGCTGAGGAACATGACGAAAATGAATCAGGGGCCAAGGAACTGGTAGGACAACACTTGTGTGGTTTATGAAAAGTGATGGAGTTGGTTGGAATACAAACTATAATGATGTGAGCATTTTACAAGGGTCTCGACGGGCAGAGAGGAAGTCAACAGCGAGCAAGAGAAAGGACAGAAATGGGAATATTTGGGTGCTGAAGAATGCAAGTATAATGCATAGAAATGCATATGTAATGAACCTATAACAATGGCCAAGCAGTCTTCCAGAAGACTGAAATCTTTGAGGAAGAACTAAAATTTGTGGAGAACATTGACAGGCAATTCGAACTCTTGGGAAAAAGAAAGCACCAGGGCTTGGTTGATGTTTCCTGTTTTTAAATATTTAACAGAAACAATATGCTAATTTCAAGGCTTTATAAATGTACTTTGGTTTGGAAGTTTGCAAAAAAAAATCCCCTCCAATTTTGAATAAGGATTGAAAAAATCCCCAATTTTGAACTGGGGCAAGAAAAGTAAATTATTGAGGGATCTTCCATTACTTAAAATAGGGTCTTCAATACTTACTTCTTACAAAGAGGGATGACAGAGTATCTGTCTGTGTGGGTCCAGAAAAAGAAGTCTGCTGGAGGTCGAATTGGTTTCAATTTTTTGATTGCTTGAGAGACGATAATAGGGTATATGAGTTTTTGCAGGTTTTAAAGAAAAATAAGATAATATACTGTGAGAGCCTCAGAGCCACAATGGAAAAATTTTCAATATTTGCTCTTTTTTTTTGGAAGGAACATCTATATACTCACAGTTCAAAATGTAGGTTATGAGTAGGAGGAAGAGATCTCTGCCACATTTTGAAATCAATATGGCCTAAAGGCAAGAAAATGCAGCCAGCTCTTTAATGTAGCTATGGAAAGTGTGATGCAATCATTGCAAAATTCTCAGGAGCAGGTGAGCTTTAACTGGTCTGTTGAGAGATGAGAGAGATTGCACAAAGAGTGGTGGGAGGACTGGAGGAAGTGGTAAGAAATATGGGACTTAAGACTGCTCCAGATACAACCAGGTATTTGGTTCTAAGCTGATTTTTTTTAAAGCAAGCTTATAAAGCTGTCACTCCCCTAAATACCAGTATAAATACCCGTAGAGAATTTTTAGCTCCGAAGTGCTACTTGAGAGAGAGTCTGGAGACATGCAAAGTCATTGTAAGGCCAACAATTTATATGGAAGTGAGACTTGCTAGGAAGTAACACAGACAACTAATTTTTAAAAAAAAATACCGAATTGAGATGAATTGTGAAGTCAGCTAAGGGACAGAGATATGTAGAGAAGATCTAATAGGAATGGTTAGTGGAGGTCTATGAAGAACTGTTAGAATAAATGTAGTAAAGTGCAAATGAATTTGTGGGTTGGGCCTGTAGCTGGGAAGACAGAGAAGCTCAACACTTCTTAAAGTCTTTCCAGTTTGTGGCTTATTGAGGAGAAGATTAAGGGATAACGTTGACTTACTGCCTAAGAACTCCTAATGAGAGGTACTGACGATGGAAAAAATATGACCTTGGCTGAAGGAGGTTGGGAGCTTCTTATGAAAGGGTCTGAGGTTCTCCTACAGGTCTACTGAGCCAGGGAGCGAGTAAATTCTCATTAGGAAGCTGGGGGACTGTGGCGTAGACACCCATATGGTCCAATGGGTCGCCAACTGGTTAGAGAGTCGTACCCAGAGAGTGGTAGTGGATGGGTCCTTCTCGACCTGGAGGACGTGGGAAGTGGGGTCCTACAGGGCTCGGTCCTTGGGCCTGCCTTGTTCAATATCTTCATCAGTGATTTGGATGAGGGGGTGCAAAGCACCCTGTTCAAGTTTGCTGATGACACTAAGATGTGGGGGGATGTGGGCACATTAGAGGGGAGCAACAGGCTACAGTTGGACCTAGACAGGTTACAAGGATGGGCAGAGGAGAACAGGATGGGGTTTAACACAGACAAGTGTAAGGTGATGCACCTGGGGAGGAACAATCGGCACCACACATACAGGCTGGGGAACTCCCCTCTTGTCAGCACGGAGGTGGAAAAGGATCTGGGAGTCATTATTGACTCCAAGATGAACATGAGTCGGCAATGTGGGGAGGCGGCTAGGAAGGCCAACTGCACCTTGTCGTGCATCCACAGATGCATCTCGAGCAGGTCCAAGGAGGTGATCCTCCCCCTCTATGCGGCACTGGTCAGGCCGCAGCTGGAGTACTGCGTCCAGTTCTGGGCGCCGCACTTTAAGAGGGATGTGGACAGCATCGAGAGGGTCCAGAGGAGGGCCACTCGTATGATCAAGGGACAGCAGGGTAGGTCCTATGAGGAAAGGTTGCGGGACCTGAACCTGTTCAGCCTTCAAAAGAGAAGGCTGAGGGGGGATCTTGTGGCCTGTTATAAACTGGTTAGGGGGGATCAGCAGGCGCTGGGGGAGTCCCTGTTCCCCCGAGCGCCGCAAGGAGTGACCAGGAACAACGGTCACAAGCTGGCGGAGGGAAGGTTTAAGTTGGACATCAGGAGGCGCTACTTCACGGTCAGGGTGGCTAGGGTCTGGAACCAGCTTCCAAGTGAGGTGGTGCAGGCTCCCACCCTGGGGGTTTTTAAGAGGAGGTTGGATGACCACCTTACTGGGGTCGTTTGACCCCAGTGCTCTTCCTGCCATGGCAGGGGGTCGGACTGGATGATCTGCTCAGGTCCCTTCCGACCCTAGAAACTATGAAACTATGAAATAATTGTACAATTGCTTTATCAAAATGAACAGAGTTTCTTACACAAAGCAGCTTGGAGGTTGGCCCAGGTCTTATTCAATAACTTTATGCAAATGCATGTGAGACTGGGGAGCAAAGCATTTGGGAGGATTTCAAACGGACAGCTATCGGGATAGCATTTGTGAAAGAGAGCCCTCCAGTGGGAATCCATCACAGCTCCTCGGAGGCGTTCTGAAGTTTTGAGCTGAATTTGTTAGTTGTGAGCTGAGCATTACATTTCCATTTAACACCTTCAGTAAAAAGTGGCCAGGCTGTGTATGCAAGTGAGACTTGAATGCCTGCAATATCAATTCCTTGGTACAGGCCTATTTTTCAACTCTTTACTTTGTGCCTTTGCCATCCCAGTTGCTAGGTCAATATTTTTATGACCTGAACTTACCGTGCATGTGACTCAGTCATACGGACACGACCATTTACTCTAACTAGTCTGAAAGGAACTCTTTGGGATCTGAGCCAGAGATTATTGAAGTTTTAGCAGAACAGATTTGATTCAGGTTAGTTTTCAGTAGTAAAGATGCCAAGTTATATTGAGGGTTGGGGGCACCTATTCAGTTAAACTGTTTCCAAAATAGTCTTTTGCATTTCTCAGACCTTTTACAGTAACCCTAAGAGGCTTCCTGATTAGCATTCCAAGGAAAAATAGGTGCGATTGCCCAACATGGTTACAGACCTTTCCAGAATATTTTAAACTCTAAAACTGCAAATCAGTTTAATTCTGTGCCGATGCAAATTAGTTACTCAACATTAACTCATTTAGACTTCTTTTACAACTTAAGCACCTGTCCAATTCACTTCCCCCTGGAAACCAAAGGAGGTGGATTCAGGCCTAGTTAGGGGCTCACCATGACTCTCTTGTACAATGGGTATAACAATTTTGTTCCTACTTCATTTAACAGCCTAGGAAGCTGGTTATTTTTTCTGTTGCTGAATGAGTGTCCAGCTTTGTATCATCACTACTAGCTGGAATCTGTTGTCGGCTTATTTGAGATTTCTTTCTGGTATAAGACTTATGGTTGGTTTTACAATGGGGGTATCCAAAGCCATCTCTTTCCTATTACCTTGATGAATTTCAATCTTTTGGACGATGGTTGCTGAGACTCAGGGTAGCGTCATCTATGATATGTTTTCATGAGTGGGGGATCCAAATTGCTATGCACCTACAGGTTTAGGGACTTGATGTGACTTCCCCCTGCCCCAATTCTCGGGTTTTATAGAGGGCTTAAACTCCTTGTATGTTCTGTGATCCATAGTACTTTTGGTTATTCTCCCTTTCCAACCTCACACTTTGCATGCCGTACCAACCTGGAAATCTCCAAAGTCTTCTAATCACAACCAATAGCTTGGCAGTAATATCCTGCTCCACATCCATTCTTCTATCGTGTGTCCCTAACCTTGCTTTTCAGTGCTTCTCTGGAAACTTTTCTCATATCTTGCTTTCCCTTCACATATTTAAGAGCTATTTGTTGTTTTTTCTATGGTTTTGGTTCCCAGGCTCTCTTCTTATACTTGATAGCCTTAGCCATTATTCTTCTCTTGGCCTCTGATAACTCACTGAACTAGAGCTTGAGACTGCAGGCTTGTTTTAACCTATTAGAAAAGATTTCCTTTTTCTTTTTGAAGCTAAACAAAAACAAGGAAATTAAATTAAAATGCAACTATGTTTAAATACCACTAGGGTTGTGACACAAGCCAGGAAATCCAAAGATAAGTCTGACAATTCATCCTTAGCTTGGAAACAGAGCCACTGTGACAAGTTAGGGTCAAAATATCAACCATCATGTTGTATCTTTCTGAGCTCGGTCTCTTCTGTAGAAGAGCAATAACCAGCTAGCAAGCGATTAAGCATAGTGCCTGTTGGCTTAACCAGAGGGGAAAGCAATTGTCCAATGCAACCCTTAGCACAATCGTTGTCTGTATTGAAAGTTACTGTGCACACAACCACACCCACGCACAGAGGTATAGTGCACATAGCTATGAGATTTAGGAGGCTGCTCTAACAGGCTGCATTCACTGGTGACAGTCACAGAGGTTTTAATCAACTGGTATTGCAAATCACAGTCTTCTGTTAAGAAAAATAGCTGAAGCGGTCACTGTCTGCTGGGTGCAGGCATCCACTTTATGGCCTAATCCTTTAAGTAAGCTTTTATGATAATCTCTTTAAACTGTGGGGGAAAACCCCTTTGCTTTTCCCTTCTATTGTTTGTATGATGGAAAAAACCCACTGTATCAGAAGTGCAAAGAAAGCAAGTTACTATTCTGATAAAAACAAGAGCGCAAGAGCTGCCTGCTCAAGGAAAAAGCTAAGATTCTGGATTGGAGGAAAGGGAAAAGGTCCATTTAATGCTCTGAACTTCATTTAAAGGTTCTTTAATGGGACAAATGGTTCTTGGCAGTTGCTTTCTCATCACAAATGACTTGCCACGCACCGTCCTGGGGTCATCTGAACCCAGCAGTTTTTCCTGCCCAAGTGCTGGGGGGCTGGACCTGATGATCTCGTGAGGTCCCCTCCAGCTCCTCGCATCTATAAATCACCTGTCTAGGGTATGTTAAGATGACTTATGTGTATGAATTTATACACCTTAATTTTTTATTTATTTTGGAGACCTGTAGTGGGAACTGGATGGCTTTAGAAGCAAAGTATCTAATGTTCCTCGGTGTAAACTGTCATGAGGACAAATGAAGTCCTCACCACATGTTGAATCCTATATTCCCATGAACTAGGAAGAGAAAAGACCCAGCCGTTGCGCCGTAAACCCCTCACCTCTCTCTTCTAGCAGTTGACTGACTGCCTAGACACTCAGGAAGTTGCCCAGCAAGCAAAACAGCAAGAAAGTGGAACGTTGATTGGAAAGTTGAAGGTTTAATTGAGGATGTGGTTGGAGTGCAAGGCAAGCTCTGCCTCGGTGAAACATTTATTATGGTAATTCACTGTAGCTTCACTTGCTGCAGCCCTTCCCCTAACCTCTACCCTAGTCGGAAACCAGTGCTGCTTATGTGCGTTCAGACAGTGTGAGTTAAGTACCGAGCTGGAGGAAGCAAAAAAAAAAAAAAAAAAGGGTAGCCCGTTGCCTAGCAAGTCCCTGTACATGCAAACACCAGGGGGAAATGGCAGAGCCAGTGATACAGGCTTGTGATTCTCTGTTATTTTGTTAATGAGCGTAATAAATCTTCCTTTTTCTTCTGGGCTGCTGTAAGCAAAGAATCAGGAGCCTGAATAAATACGGTGGGGAAGTACTGTTGAAAAGGCTAATGCCCAAACACTCCTTTTAGTTTTAAAAACACCACATCACTGACACTCACAATGGCGTGCATCTGTGCATTTCAGAAGCACTTTTATTTTGCCTGCAGAGCTGTAAACCTGAGAGCAGAATTTGGCCCATAGATGACGGAAGGCATAAGGACCTAGCATTCAAAATTTGAAATGAACCTTGCAATAAATGTTTTTGATTAAATCTTTATTTTTAAAAAAAAAGTTCTATTCTCAAAAGCATTACTGGGAATACAAATACAAAAGAGATGGGGAACCTGTTACCCTGTAGCAGATCACTTCATTTACAGAGCCCTGTGGAGAAGACATGCAAGAGCATTAGGCCAGCTCCTATCAGTTACAATTGGATTTACAAATGCTTGGCACTCGTAAAAATTAGATTTTTCTTTTGGATTTTGGTGAAATTGTAGGTGTTTTATTGAGTTTGTGCCTCTCAACTTCCCCCTTGCAGTTGCTGAATGCTAGATTGTCCTTTTCCCAAAGGATTATGTGCAGCTTTAATAACCAATGTTCATGTGTGCATAAAAACATTTTTAAAATGCTGAGATGCCAGATGCTATAGAAATGACAAGCATGATTTATCATCAGTGGCAGGGCAGCCAATGAAGGCATGTGAGGATTTTGGATAATTTTTTGTGGGAAGGTGCATCAGTTATACTGACTCTGCCTTAAAGCTTGACACCTTGTGAAATATCCGTATGAACCTAAAATTGCCCTTGGTGTTTAATTGAATGCTGAACTGTAGCGCCGTGCGCTCTTGTAGTGTTAATGACCACTGGTGACTCCACAGTGATCTCTAAACATGCTTTGGATGGGGGCAAGCTGCAGTAAGGGCAAGAAGCCTCATTTCCTTCTTTTCCTGGGGCCATTCTCAGTTGAAACGCTCTTTATCTCTTTAACAGAAGTATGAGACTCTAGGCAGGCTTCCCCCTTAAAAAAAAAAAAATGCCTAAAGCGGAGGACCACTTGAAAGAAGATACTGTAAAAGACTGATAGGTGAATGATGACTATTTCCACTTGGATTTCTATTGTTACCATCATTATTGCTACTGTCACTCCAAAGGCAATGGTCTTAGGATTAGATGGGGACAGATAAGGCTGAGTTTAACTGCATGGGTGGCTTATTTGCTTGAGGCTCTTCAGGGCTCATCCATCTAAAAAGACCTGCCACCGTCTCTGTGAGATTTTGGCCTGGCAGGAAGGAAGGCCAGTTGCTTTGTCTAAGAGTTGATAGCATTTTTGTAAATGCAGTTACACAAGCTAGAAGTGTGTGTGTGTCCGTGTCCCCTCCATTCTGGGACACATCCTGTGCATATGTTTTCCTACAGGACGTTGGATCAAGGGTGAACATTTGGGTGTGCTCCTGAGTCGCACAAACCCAGTTCTTCTGTGCACAGATGCCAAGGATTAGGAGAACTTTTTGTGAAGGGAGCATGAGTGTCTGGTCCGGAAGATGCAACCACTGGGCAACATATGTACAGCAGTTCTTTATGATGGTCTGTACTTAATCATCAGAGAGAAACATGGTGTTCCTGCCATGTCGGCCAGACAGCCAGAGACTGAACTGGAACATCTCTCAGTGCTCATATGCATACAGTTGAGCTACTTTTTAAACCAAAGGTACAAATACCTACTTAAAATTTCTCTCTCAAATCCTGCTTTCTCATAGCTGGTACCTGTGTGTTACAATACAAACTATACCCCAAATACTTTGTCACTCCAGTGATCAGATCAGGTGCTAATTGTAACACAAAGTGCAACAGCAAATGCTTTTACATGTGTCAAGATATAAATTGAAAGATGCCGTTTGAAAATGTACTGGGCTGTGCTTCCTGATGAGCTAATAAAGGACCACAAAGAGTGTGGTGACAGCAGGAAGACCAGGTAGCTGGGATCTGTACCACTGAATCAAAGTGTCAAATACTGCTTTGAGGTTTAGACTTCTTTTGCTGACTTGCTTGGATGACTGTTGGCTTAGGGCTAGCTTGTGGCTCCTGAGTAACGCTTGGTCTTTGTTCAATTAGGGCGCTGATCGCTTCTCCTTCTTACAGTAAGTCGGAAACTTAAGTTTTTTCTGTTTTTGTAGTTGTCACAGTATATCTGCCTGACCTTTGGATGTTGCATTGTTTGATGTTATGGCACTGGGCCTGTGAGAATTTCATTCTTCAGCTGACCTTGTTTTAGAGAGACATTCAGGCAAGAAACCTATCCTTCCACCCCATAACATGTTCTTCAATCCCCACCTATTTCATTCTCCAGATTTTTTTTTGCTCTGCAGACCACCATTAATCTTGATTTGTGAATCTCTGTGCCAAGGACATGTAGGAAGAAAGGGAGGTTAGGCGAACTTATTACTATTTCTATATACATGAGGCTTTCCAGATAACTGGAAGAAGACTTTTGTCTCAGATCATGAAGGTAAATGCAAGAAAAACAAGCTGAAAAACCAGCTTGGAAGATGATAGTAAAAAGATGGGAATTACTGCCCTTCTGGATATGTGCAGGGAGAGTGGTGGTGGTGGTGGTGATGATGGGGGAGGTACTAGAATTTTTAAGTGTCTCTATTTTCTCTCCTTACACGGTGTGTCTACACGTGCACTTAATGTGCAGCAATAAACTCTGCTGGGGTCAACCTGTCAGTCCAGGGCTGCTCTGATCTGGCTCAACATGCAGCTGAGGGGCTGACTGGGGCATGAAGGTGCTCCAGTGTGGACATAGCCAGCAGGCAGCCCCCGCACTGAAGCACCTTCCTGCCCCAGCCAGCCAGGTCAGCATGCGCGCTGCTGCACACTAAACAACTCCACTGTAGGATAGTTATTGTATTTACAAGCACCATCCTATGGCAGAGCTGTGGCCTAGTGGGGCCGCACATGTAGACACCGATACGTTTGTTGTGGAGCTAATTAGTCAGCTCCGCAGTAAACATCTCATGTAGACGTGTCCACAGTGACACTGTTAATCAGGAATAGCCAGTGAATACCCAATTTTCAGGAATTCTGACCCCAAAGCAACATGTGTTTCTGTTTTTGTAATTGTAGGTCAACATGCTTGAATCTAATTTTTCAGAACACAACTGGATTTGCTATTTGTGGCTAACAGACTTAAAAAAAAAAATATATTCATGGGTCAATCTGAAACGGCTGGCCCTTGTTCTCCTGTGATGGTTAAAGGGGCCCAGATGCAGCAATAGCAGTGTTCTTCCACATGGACTTCTTTCCCGTGGTTTATTCTGGGAGACGGAACAAGCTGTACTTGACATGCTATTATGCATTGTATTAGGTTACGGATTTGCCCGTACTGAAGCTCCTTATAATAGAGCATAGTATTAATGGAGAATGTTTCTCCCTTGCAGCCTCTGCATTACCAATCTGGAAAAACAGAGAAGGACTTTTTTCTACCCAAGGGAGGGTTTTACTTGGTATTTAGAAATGTTTCATTGCATTGCAATCTGATTTCTTTTAGTATTATCACTAGAGATACAATTGAGTGATCTCAAGTGGAATATTTTCATGTTACAGCAATTTGCAACTTGGATGATACCCAGATGAGCATAATATATTGTTATCATGCCTTCTTAAGAAGCTCTGTGGATATGTTCGGTTGCATAAGCCCTTCACATTTGTCATATTTCTGTGAACCTGTGTCTTTTCACATGTGTACTTGCTGCACTTGTGCTGAATCTGGAGCATTCTTTGGCATCTCTGGGGCTTACGTGCTGCAAGCAAAAGTAGAACAAGTTGATAAACAGCAAAAAAAAGGCACCAACTAAATAAATCAATGACAGCTTTGCCTTTATATTCAAGGTGGTCTTTTGTGTGTCCATCTTTTCTTCTCTCTGCAGATCTGTGTCTCCTGGTCTTGTTTTTCTTCTTTTTAGAATTTCCATCTGAGATGTGGTCTTTGATTGAAAAAAAAATCCTTCCTCAAAACGTTGTAACTGAATAGAATAGCTCATAGACGTGTCTACAGATGATACTGAAGTCACAGTTAATCAAAAGGTCTAGGTGGGAGCTATTTCTTAAAACCTTCCAATCATTGGCGGATCACAGAAAAGGGGTCTTAAAGACCATAGATCCCAACAATAGTTTTGGCCAAGCAACCTCCCACCAGCTGAATTTGTAGTCCATAGATTGTAGAGTTGGAAGAGACCACAAGGGATCATCATGTCTGACCCCCTGCCCCGGCAGGAAAGAGGACCGAGGTCAGATGACCCCAGCCAGGTGTCTATCAAACCTCCTCTTGAAGACCTCCAAGTTAGGTGATAGCACCACCTTTCTTGGCAGCCCGGTCCACATTCTGGCCACCCTTACTGTAAAAAATGTCTTCCTAATGTCTAACCTGAATTCTACAAGACTATCTGATGTTTTGCCCATTTCTAGAGATGGTAATGAAAATGTTTAAGTCCCCCACCCTCCTAACTTTGGTGCTGCCCCTCTTCTGAAAACCAGTGGTTCTCAACCTTGTTATACCGAGGGTGCCCCTTGGAAAATGCTAGCTCTTACCTTTCACTTATTTTTTCATTGCGGAATAATAATAGAGCAATTATTCTGCTGCAAAGGACTCAGACCACAACTGGTCACAATGTTTTGACACTCTGGATTCCTATTTGAAATCTCTGGGTTCCTCTTGTGACTCGCCTGCAGGTCTTTGCACACCTAACAGTGCTAATATTGTGTGGCAACCCCTGTTAACCTCAACAGGACCTCATGGCACCCCAGGGAGTTGCAACACCCTGTTGAGAATCAGTGTGTTAGATACGGTTTCAGGTAAATATCTGAGTCCTACCAAAGACAGCTTCGCCTGGAATTTGACAGAAATGGGAGAAGAAACGCTTAAAAAAATCCCAACTTCTGATGGCAGCAGCAAGGTTGCTGGTGACACTAAATGAATCTGATTCTCTTTGGTTTTGTTTAAAACACCATCCTGCTACATTTCTCCTTCCCTCTCTCAGAGTTTGAATTCTTTAGGTGTATAGTGAATGGAAGGGGCCGGGGTGAGCGAGCCAGTTGGATGCGGAGATGATGGACGCAGACAAATTGAGTCTTCTCCATGTCCCTGTGTAAAATACGGCAGTGAATGGCATGGAAAGAGTCCTAGGGCAAGAGCAGCAAAGTATGAATCAGATCCTCCAAGACGTTCTTGCTGTGAGGTGGTGACCAAATAAGCTCTTTAAACAACAGTGTAATGTGACAAGCCCAGATCCTGAAACTGTTCACCATTTGGTTTTCATTATTTAATAAAAGTTAGATTGACAGAAAGCTATTTAATGAAAGACCTTAAGAAAGAACATATTGTTGATCTGGAAAACTTGATAAACAACTGGCAGCCGTGCACGGTATTTTCATGCTAAGCTAACATAAAAAGATTTCTTTCCTCCCCGGTTTTTTTTTTTGCTTTTCATGCTAATATGAACATATGTTTTGCCCCCATGAAAGGGACATGATTTTGATCAAGGCTTTGGCATGCATTGCAAGCCTAGAGCTATCTTTCTGTTTGCAAATAAGAAGAAAGTGATTATTTTTTTTAAGATGGGCAATTCCCTCTCATGGAGCAAACCCTTTTCATTCACTTTCCGGGTGACCCACTCTCTTTTTCGGCTTGTTTTCCAGCCAGGGTAAATCTACGCAGCTCCACTAATGCTTGACAAACTATTGGAAATGCTTTTAAGTATCAAAACAAAGCACAAAAAGGTTCCTATTGTCAGCTGGTGTGCATAGTAAAATCCATCAGGCAATAGTGACTTGTGCCAGGATCTGGCCTGCCCATTCGTTATGACACTTGAAAGCCTCTTTCGTGAAGCATCAAGCAGCAGTTGTCAAGGAATGAAACTTTTGCTTAATGAATCAACACACAATCCCTGTAAGATAATTATTCAGTATCCAATTCTGAAAGCCTGTGCCTGCACTTTGCACATCATAATGCTGTTTGGATGCATGCTGCCCCGGTTTCTGTCAACGCACACCATTGGTCCTTTCTCTGCCAGCCTGTCTGCTTTGGTGTGTTTCAGCAAGCCATGCATGCAGTTCCTTCCTCATCTTTGAAAGAACGATGTGGTTTAATTTATGACAACCATGCTGGGAGGATGTTTCCATTTAAAAAGTGAAATCTGTTCCCACTACTTCTTCATCCAAGACTAGTGGAGGCCGAAAACATCTGTAGGTAGATTTTTGGGGGATAGACTTTCTCCTCTTTGTTCAAAGGTGGTTCCTACTTTATTTGCGCGCGATTCTACATCACCCACAGCTTTTCCACCATCTCCTAGGTTGCCTCATAAAGAGCAGTAGCTAAGCTGTAGTAATGCACCTACTTTGAACACCGTCAAGAGAAATGTGGATGCTTATCTTGCTGGGATCCTATGACCCCAGCTGACTTCCTGCCCCTGGGGTGGGGGGATGGACTCGATGATCTTCCGAGGTCCCTTCCAGCCCTAATGTCTATGAAATCCCTAGATTCGACAAACCTTAGGTAACTCTTCTGGGGTCTTAGACGTAAAGCAAAATGATCCTAGAAAGTGCAAAATCATATGGTTAAAGAAAGCACTCGGGTCATGAAATCAGCCTTGAACTCCAGTGTGTCTGAGGATGGTAGGAGTTAGCTCTTGCATAAAAAAGGTGAATCAATTCCAACATGGATGACCTATCCACATCTATCCTCTTGACTTTTTGTCAACCAGTGCAATCTGGATTAAATCTCAGCCAATTTATACTTACTCATGTTTCAATGTCATCCTGATGTTGGGAGGTGAAGACATGGCATCAGTGGAGTCAGGTGACACGGAGAGGCCTAGGAAGTTGTATGCTGTAATTGCCCTGTATATTATAATTGAAGGTGCTGTTACCACATCCACACTTTATGGGGGAACGATAAAGAATTTCATGGAACCTTATTAAAGGGACTGCTCAACACAATGTGGTTGTCTTGGGCTGCTCAAAGATTGTCCTGTCAAAGCTTCCTAAGACTACGGTATCGGTAAAACCTGATCTGAAAAAATCAGCACAGCATGACCTCTGCAGAGGCCACTTCTCTAACTTCTACTTTATTCAGGCCTCCAAGACGCTACATACCTACAAGAAGCAACGGTTTTCCCCGGATGCTCACATTACTTTGTATTTTCTTGCCATTTGATGAGTCGTGTAGGTGTCCACATACATCCTCTCCAAACTCGCGCACAAAGTAGCAGCATGTACCATGCACTGCACATGCTACTATGATGCACCTTAACTCCTCTTAGTGCTAAATCTAGGCAAATGAAACTGTTAGTCCGTGTTTTCCTGGCTAAACCTGGACACGCTTCCCATGCCAAAATCTGTAGGTTTTCACCAGAAATGCCAACTTCAAAACTCCCAAAAGCTGTTTTATACTTTGTTTTATACTGAAGCTATTTTTATCCCAAAGTTTATAATTTTACAGTGGAAAATGTGGGGGAGGAACACATGTAAAGGAATACAAGTAGCTGCGAAATAACCCGTGGCATTCACATGTGCCAGGAACATGGCAACTCCATGGAAACAATGGCTCTTGCAAAGGTCCCTTCCATCACTGTGACCACATTTTAACTCCAGGCTGTTTTTCTAGATGCCTACTTTCCTTTAAAATGGGAGAAAACATGTTGGCTTCACATAAAGAAGCTTTTTGTCTTTCAAATGACAACTTCCTGTCTGGAAACTCACTGAGCCACAGAATGAAAGTGTCCAAGGCCTAAGTCTTGCTCAGCAGCAGCATGAGGTTCCCAGATGTGTGATGACACCAGCTTACTGGATGTCCTTTTCAGGTTGGACAATTTTCCATCCTTTTTCAATGTATCTAGAAAAGAGAAAGCAGGAGTGAAGCTACTGAAAGAGAGAAGTCCTCATACTTCCTATCCCAACTTCAGCCCTTTTATCCATGTAGGCATCAAGCACCTACCTGGTCTTCCAGTCATTCCCTATATACAAGTTCTACTGGAGTTAGTGTGTATTCTACACCCTGTGTGTCCAAGGCCTAGACCATGGGTTAAATTGGGTTTTGCCCTGTAAAGTTGATTGGAATATTGCCAGCAGATAGATATGCTAATATATATGAGTTTCCCTGAAATTAGAAACTCTTTTGTTAAAAGAAAAAAATAGGTGGATTTTTCAAGAGCATGGGTCAGTTCTTGGTGTAGCAATCTAGTATATCTAATTATTTAGTTTGCCATAAGTCCAGAAAAATCTCATGATGTTTCCATTATGCACAACAGTCCCAGTACTCTTAAGCTGTCACATTTGTAGGGTCCCAAATGAGAGAGACTAATTGGAGCATATCAACTTAAAAAAAACCAAACTGTTCTGTCTGTTAAATTAAAATCACTTTGCACATATGGACCTGCTTAAAGATTGCAAGAAGGAATCCCATATTTTGTAACAACTGGAACTGAAAAAGTGAGTCTCCTACTAACGCGTGTGTGTGAGAATAAAAAGCTGCCTCCAATAATGATTTATCAGGATGTAATGAGAGCAAGGAAAATGCTCTCCAAAACTTCTCATAAAGCAGCTTGATTGTCCCACACTGAGTTTTCATAAAGATTGTATGCCTCGGGGGCTATGAGATTTCACTTGCACTGTTTTATGACAGTCCTAGGTCCATTGATTTCAGTGGAGTTGATTACCCCTTTCTGTACACCAAAAAGCACCTATATGCTTTTATACTGGAGTAAGAAAACCAACAAAGAAATAAAGCAAGGTAATTTCTTGGGGGGAGAGCGCTCACACTGTCTCACCTGAGCACACAAAGGCAGCTGCTTCTGGAAGGGCTTTTCAGTCTATTGCTGTCACTACCCGTAGAATGAGGTGTAACAGATAGATGCTGCAGATCCCATGAGTTACTCCTGTCTTACGACTGTAAAAGCAAGAGGAGAGAATATGACGCTATCTGTCAGTCTAAGCTGAAAAATGTGATGAAAGGATGAGTGGCAAGGGGTAAGTTGGAGCACTGGATCACATTGCTCTATGGGAAGCAGGTGACAGAGGTGCTGTTCGTACTAGTGCTACCCTTGTGTAATGGCTTATGCTAGAGACAAGATAGCAGAAAAGTCTCTGCCTTGGAACTAAGGCTTTTTTGGGTAATATCTTTTGTGGAATCAACTGTGTAAGTATTTGTTAGTACAGTGACGGCACAGCTTGAAAGTTGCACCAAGATCAGCCTGGGGGGGTGCATTTTTCCTGCAGTCCCCTTCCCACCAGGGGAGGAGTCCTCTGAGCACTGTGAACATGAGAACTGCCATTGACGGGGTCAGACCACATAGGTGCATCTTGCCCAGTCCCGTGTTACACACGGCAGTGGGTGGATGCTGAAAGGGAGAGGGAACTGCCTATGACCAGGGTTTTCCCACCCCTCTCTTCCTCTCCTCCAGCATTTAAGCTCTAGGAATTTCTCATTTGGAGCCTATACCCCTAACTCCCCTGCTCAATAGCAACCGATGGCCCTTTCCTCCAAGAATTTGTCTAATCCCTTTCTGAATCTGGCTAAACTGTCGGCTTCCCCAACATCTGGTGGAAATGAGTCCCACACTTTTAGTTTTGTGCAGTGCGAGAGAGAGCTTTCTTGTGTTCGTTTTCAACTTGCTGCCCACTCGTTTCGTTTGAGGACCGCTTGTTCTTGTGAGGCATTAGTAAATAATAAATCCGCATTTACTTCTCTCTGCCATGTTAGTGTTTTGTAAACCCTTCTCCTGTCCCCCTCAAGTGTTTCTCTTCAAAACAGAATAGGCCTGGCCTCTTTAGTCTCTCCTCATAAGGAAGCCCTGCCATACCACTAATCATCCTTGTTGCCCTTCTCTAGTTCTTCTACATCCATTTTGAAGTGTGGGAACCGGCCCCAGGTTTCTTTATAGCTCCCTTCTTAATAATCCCTAGCACTTTTTGATGGCTGCTGGGAGCAATGGCACACTTAAACTTACCAGGGGAAGTTGGGCATGGTGCATATGAGTCGGATCTCTGTCTTGATCCAGGGCACTGGGATGGGGGCTGTGCGGGAGACGGTGGTCCATGCAAGAAGACCGGTATTGCTGGCATTGAGGGGAGCCTATGCAGGCAGGTGTTGGTTGGGAGGCTGTGGGTGTGAGGTGGTGACACTGGTGCAGCGTTCTGGAGGGACATCAAGAATGGGGGCTGCTCAAAGGGCTTGGGCCCTTCACGTCTCTGTTTTATCTCGCCCATCTCTCTGGATTGAGCTGGAGGATGGACGACTCCCTAGAGAACCTCAGAACCTCTTTACTCTCCTGGGTCATTGTGGGTGCTTGCTGCCTGTGGTCTACTTGGTCAGGGGGGCATCTGTGTCCTCATCCGTGTCTTGCAAGAGGTGGCTGGTGTCCACAGTGACAGAGACATCCTCTTTGTGGATGGAGGAGAGTACCATGTAGTATGCACCCATCATCCTGCAGGTGTTGGAGATGGTAGAGTTGGCATCTTGGGCTCTCTTGTACCAGAGGTTCAGTACTTTGTGTAGCAGGCCTGGGGTTTTGCCCCCTGGCAGTCCCAGTCTGCTTCACTTTCTGGTATACTAGCACACCATTCTTCCAGGTGTCTTGTCCATGGCCCACATGCAGCAAAGCCTTTCCAACCTTGTTGGGCTCAGTCTCCAGTTCTTTGGTCACTGTTCACTTTGGAGCTCCTTTCCCCTTCACAGCCAGGCCCTGACTGCCTTCAGCTCCAGGAGTTGGTTTTATATGGTGAGTAGGCTCCACACTTCTCAGCTAGTATGTGAAATAGGGTTGCCCTTAAAGACATTGCACCTTTTTTCTGTCTTCATCCTATGACACTTTCTCTGAGTGGCACTGCCAGTCCCAGTTGTGCTACTATTTCCGTGGTGATCCACTTAAAGGTGACATGGTTTTACTGGGTGGTCTCGAGTGCCCTCTGGTTCTCTTCCTTGCCCCAAGTGGTGGGGAGGGTTGACTTTGTCGTCTTTTGATTCCAGTTGATAACATGCCTGAAGGCTCCACTGGAAACAGTTGAGGGGGGACATTGTGGATGATCGGTGGGGATCTTCAGTGGATCTCATACTTGAAAGGGTACCAATGGTGACCTCAAGCACATGGCTGGGGATCAAGAGAATGGCTGGCAAGCCTTCATGATGGGCAATAAGTAGCCCACCCATGACCTGTCACCCCTGGACAGTAGGATTCTGCCCTGAGTATTGGAGTGGTTGGGGGAAGGAGTGCTGCATTATGGGAAGCCTAACGGGCCAACCGGTCTACTTTTCATAGGACCCTGTAATGTGACAAATTCACAGATTTACTTTGAGGGATATTGGGACCACTTTCTTCCTGGCATTTTTGCATGGTTTTGTTGTGGTTTAGAGCTTTGCTTTTTGTTGCAGGATCCAAGTTGTTTATCCTGTTACCAAAGTGCAACAAATGCCGCATCTTTCCAAACCTTTAGTTCAACTCGCATAGGATATATTCTCCAAGGAACCTTTTTATGGGTGTCCTTGAGTTGTATATAGATTCATAGCCCATTTCTAATTTAGGTCTTTCACTGATTTGCACCAGTTGGACTTTCTAATTGGCAGTCCAGTTGAGGTCCAGATGTCGGCTTTTCTCATTACTGCCACTTACCTGATTATCTTCCCCAGAACTCCTCATGTACCAATCCTGAGAACAGTCCTGAGCCTTATTGATGGAAGGGCTAGGTATCTATCTGAGCTCAGGAACAAGGGATCTTATTCAGTTTGATGGAAAAGCAAGGGGAAAAAAAAGGAGCAGGCAAAGAAGAGAAGAGTTGGGGGAATATAACCCCTAAATAGATTTGAATTTTCCAGAAACTTTTACAGTTTAAGTAATTTTGCTGTACAATAATAGAACATTGTTTGAAGATTTTTTTCAGCAATTCAGTAAAAACAAGGTAGGCACTCAATTTAAAAAAGGGGGCACCTGGACCCAAAAATGTGTTAAATAACACACACAGTGTGTGACAGCTTGTATAACCGAAAAGATTTATATGGCCAATACTGGTGAGGAAATGTCTCTCAATTTTGGCCCTTTCTTGCTAGGTGGATGCTTTCCTTTCTCCAGAGAGTAAGCAGGTTGTGAGGTTTCATCCTATAATAGCCAAAGGTGGGAACACTGGTTGGGAGACACTAAGATGTGGGGGGATGTGGGCACACTAGAAGGAAGCAACAGGCTACAATTGGACCTTGACAGGTTACAAGGATGGGCGGATGAGAATAGGATGGGATTCAACACAGACAAGTGCAA
>NW_017728993.1:14019684-14039116 GCF_001723915.1 Gavialis gangeticus | reverse complement strand
GGCCTGTTACAAACTAGTCAGAGGGGACCAGCAGGCATTGGGGGAGTCCCTGTTCCCCCCAGCACTGCCAGGAGTGACCAGGAATAATGGTCGCAAGCTGGCAAAGGGTAGGTTTAGGCTAGATATCAGGAGGCGCTACTTCACGGTCAGGGCGGTTAGGATCTGGAACCAACTTCCAAGAGAAGTGGTGCTGGCTCCTACCCTGGGGGTCTTTAAGAGGAGGCTGGATGAACACCTTGCTGGGGTCGTTTGACCCCAGTACTCTTTCCTGCCATGGCAGGGGGTCGGACTAGATGATTTACTCAGGTCCCTTCCGACCCTAGAAACTATGAAACTATAAATCCATAAGCTTGTGCATCAGGCTTAACTCAAACTTGCCCCAAGCTTCTTTGAAATGCTGAATGCTACAGTGATCCATGCAACAAGTGCAATCATCAACCATTTGCTCAGCAAACAGGCTTAGTAAAAAGCATTTGGTTAAGTTCCAAAGAAAATCTTTGTTTGGGTGTAGCTCTTGACCTATTCTCTATGGCTGGGAATAAATGAGTGTTGAAAATCCCATTGAAAAGACCATAGGCATGATCTTTCTAGATACTATATTCTGTGTTCTTTATGGTTAGCTGGGTAACCAACAGATCATACTAGATCATCTTACAAGAAATTTAGCCAAGTTTTTTTAAGATCATAGGAGGTGGAATAAGTGTGCAGACCCAGGACTTGGTGAACAAAATAGGTTGGTGTTTTCACCAAAATTGCCCTTATTGTTCCCCATCAACATTTGTAATTTCAGTGAGAGAGGATATCAGATTCTCAGCATTTTTGACCTGCGCTGTAACTGATCCAAGTCAAAATAATATTGGCAAATATTATGATGGAAAATATTATTTTAAATTTTGAATTTTTTTCAACCGAACTTCTGGAGAATTTTTCCATTGGACTCCCTCCACCCTTGAATGCCCTCTTTTTTAGGGGTAAGGAGTATTGTGGGTGATTCTTTTCTTTTTATTGGACCAACTGTATAGTTGAGGGGGCATAGACGAGCTTTCAGGTATCACTGTACCCTTCCTCAGGTCTCTAACTTTTGCCTCTCACAGTTTTCCATCATGGCTATAACATCACCCCAACTCTTTTTTCAGAGCCAGTTCTGGGTACTCTATTGAATTCTGCTGATCATTTTTAAAATTATGCTGGCTCATGGTTCAATAGCTGTAAGTACAGTTGGACTGTCCAACTGTTTTTAAAATGCACCAAGTTGTAGCTGGCTTGTGTGGTGAGACATGGAAGGAGGAGATAAGAGGAGAGCAGGAAAGTGACCCTGTCCTCTTTATTGTTACTGGTGGAGCTTGGTTGGACAAAGGGTGAGAGTTGTAGAGAAGTAGGGCTGGAAGAGGTCATCTAGTCCAATCCCCTCCTTGAGGCAGGATCATCCCTGTCCAAACCATCCTTATACAAATCCATAATCTAGCCTCTCAGTAAAACTACTGTCAACTCTGACCCTAGACAAGCCTGCAATGTGCACCACTGTCCGGAGGGGTATCTCTGCCTACTCTGAGTGCCTCACCCCCGTGGCCAAGGATGAGATTGCTGCTGCCACTGAGTTTCTCTGCATGTGTGTGGTCCCTGGCTGCCTAGGTAGGAGCCTGCAGCCCACTCAGTAAAGTCCTGAACTGCCACTCACCTCCCTGTGTGTTGCAGGGAACAGACCCCAGTGCGTGGGGAGGAGCTCGGCCAGATGGAAAGGGTGGGGATGGGACAGCAGGGAGGTGGGGGGCCCTTGGATCCAGGCATGCAGCCCAGGGGCTGGCAGGTGGGCTGGTGTGGGCGTCAGTTGCTACAGCACCCGCTCCCTCCCCTGGCCCTCCCTGTGTGGGGCATGGCTACATGTGCGCTATTGTGCATTAGTTAATGCATTGTTTTTCTAGTACCTGTATGTATTGGTATTAGCAAATAGTTCATTAGATTAATCACAAGCGCAGTAACTGCCACGCATGTGTAGATGGTGATGCTTTACTGTGCATTAGATTAGTTTGATAGTAAAGCATCTTTTGTAGTGCTCCCAGTGGTTGAACCCTATTGCTGGCTGTGGAGAGGTGGGGTGTGACTGCCTGCGGTGTCCCAGGGGATGGTGCCTGGATGCCCGAGCAGGGGCCTCTTTTGGTGAGGAGCTGGAGCTGCTCAGTTCTGGGGTCATCCCCAACCTGCTCTTCTCACTGCTGGCCCACTGCTGGAGTCGCTGGGGCAGGTGGTGACCTGGGCTACCCAAGCTGCCGGGTGAGGCCGTGCTGGGACCTGGCACTGGAGGCCTGAGGGGTCCTCCCCCGCTGAGTCTTCATGGTCGCTGGGCTGTGGCACAGGCTTCAGCAGCCTGCCCATGATGGAGGAGATGTGGTGGGGCCCTCAAGAAGGGCATAAACCTGCAGGCAGCCCCGGACCAGTGGTTGTGGTCCCTGACTTGGACCCATTGGGTCTGCAGGGCCTTGACCTTTACATGACACTGGCAGCTGGAGCACTGGTGGCTGTGCTCCCCCATGTGCTCTGCCATGGATATGTAGATGTGCGCATTGGCCCTGGTGGTTTGGCCAAACTGCTGCTGGCCCTCTGCATCACCACAGATTGCAATGAGGTCTGTGGTCTCCTGCTCAGTCCAGTTTGGCCTCTGGGCCACTTTCTGCACTGTTGAGGAGGCCAACTTTGCAGCTGCTGCCAGGTGCCTTGGGGAGGTCAGGCCAGGGCTCTGGGTGCTGGTATTGTTAGGTATGTGCCCACCAGCATGGGGCATGGTGACTGCTAGGCAGACTGCTCCTGTGGAGTCCTGGGGGCCAGAGACAGGGTCTACAGGGCTGCAGCAGCTGGCATATGCCCACGCTAGTGAGGCATGGTGCCCAGGGGCAGACAGCAGCTGGCACGGATCCCAGGGGTCTGGAAGCCAGCTTGGGATTGCTAACCATCTGTCCCTGCCATGTGGCTCTGCATGAAGCTGGAGGCTGGTCCCCTGCTGGTGTGGCTGAGTGGGTGCAGTTTCCATGCAATGTCAATGTCTACATGTGCACTATTGTGCATTAGTTAATGCACTGTTTTTCTAGTACCTGTATGTATTGGTATTAACAAATAGTGTATTAGACTAATCACAAGCATAGTAATTGCTGCGCATGTGTAGATGGTGATGCTTTACTGTGCATTAGATTAGTTTGATAGTAAAACATCTTTTGTAGGTGCACCCACTATCTTCAAACTGTTCTATTTAATTTACCCTTAAACACCCATCATATATCATTTTATTTGCTAATTCCTTGTAAAACAGGTCTGCGTCCTTTGGAATTAATTCAGAATACACTTATGTCCTATGGCAGGCAGGGTGATGGGGTACAGAGCATGATGGGCTTATGAAGATCAGAGACCAAAATTAAAGCATAAATGCACGTACACACAATCTGATCAGTTATGGCACTAGCAGTCTAGAATAACTCTACTCAAATGAAAGGAGGGTATATAACAATTTTGGCCCGTCCCCTACTCCAAGCAAGTGTAATGGTGAAAACCGTGGGGAGGGGGCAGAGATTTTTTTCTAGGTCTACAGAGAAGACCAGTGTTTAGTCTGAAATACATGCTTAAAAGCTTTCCCCCCAACCCTCTAAGATCTACCAGCAAATATATATATGATGGGGGGAGGGTTATACCAACAAACAAACAAACAAACAAACGTATGTATGTATATGTGTATGTATGTATATGTGTATGTATACATATGATGGGGGGAGGGTTATAATTACCATCTTTCAATCTGCTGTTTTTTCTTCCACTTTAAAACATCTGGACTTTGGTGTTGACAGATAAACTTCTTAATCTCTTTACTTGTGTCTAAAAATGTGTGCTCAAAGTCATATTTCTCACCTCTAGTTTTGCAGCATCTGAGAAAGCAAAATGAGAGCTTAAATATTTGCTCAGGAACTGATGTAGTGACTTTACTGCTGAAGCAACATTTGAATAGCAAGCTATAGATGACAGCAGATCAACACCCTTTCCAGTTCCCTACATCTGTCTTGGCAGCTTGAATTGGGTAAAACCCACTCCATCTGCAGTAATTAGGCTGGAATGCAGCGGTGCTGGGAAGGAGAAATCCATTTCCCACCATGGTGCCAGCGGTAGGGCCGGTGGGCTGGAGTAGAAGCCTCAGCTTCCCTGTGCCAGCTGCGAGTGGCATTTTGACCACTGGATCCCTGTCTCTGTGGCTCAGCTCCATCTCTGCTAGACTATATGTGGTCAATTGTATAAGCCTTATAAATCATGTCTCCTTTACAGAACGTCTTGTGCAGAAGTTAAGTTACACTGAGGGCCTTGAACTCTGCTTTTTGTGCCATGGATACATGTGAACGATTGTTGATAAATCTGGCGCAATTCCGTACTTCTTTGAATCACGGCTTATACTGGGACGTTAAAAGCTAATAGCCTGACCACTCACGTGAGACTTGTTTAGTATTTTAAAAGTTTGAGAATGAAAGATGTGGATGAATGTGAGGCTGATGGACTCTGCAGGGTTTGGGACTTGTTGAAACGTGAAATCTGGTGCATAGAATTCCATTTGGATCTCTGAAATCCAAGATGATGTGGTAGGTTTTATCTTGGGTTATAAAATCTTCTGAAAGTGACAAGCAAACACCATGTATTGTATTCTCCTGTTGTGGGGAGCTCATGGTGGTGTTACGTTTTTAAGGTGGATTTGTGGTCGGCTAAGCTGTTTTGTGCAAACAAAATGACGTGACAGCATTGCACATTGCAAATCCACTAGATAAGGCCCTGCTTATACAAGCTGGTGTGTGTGGATAAACACCCACAGTCCATTCAGCACCTTTTTGATGCTGGAGCAATATGAAGATTTTGAAACCTAAGTGCTGCTCATCCCCGTGATTTTTGGTGGTTCTTTTCCCCCTTTAAAACACCAGCTCCAGGAGAGAGGGAATTCCATTAAAATACCAGATTTCATCATTAAGTTTCTAATTTTCATAGTTTCAGGAAAAAGTTGGAAAACACAAACCGTAAGGACTCTACAATCAGAAGAAGCTAGTTAATGTTGAAATCTCATGTTTATAGAGGAGGGAGTTTGCCTCCTGACTTTTTGAATACTGGGGTTGGCAATGCTGGTAAATACATTATCTCAAGGAGAGGGCTATAAAGCAGGGTCTATGCCTGGGATATGTGGGAGAAAAATAACCTTGTTACAACACCTATCCAGA
Source organism: Gavialis gangeticus (assembly GCF_001723915.1). Lineage (NCBI taxonomy): Eukaryota > Metazoa > Chordata > Crocodylia > Gavialidae > Gavialis > Gavialis gangeticus. Next base: position 14,033,885 of record NW_017728993.1, on the reverse strand, counting down.
CATATTTTGGGCAATCTGTTGTCACTGACCTACTCCACACTGTGTGAATGAGTAATCACAGAATGTGAATGAGTAAAGACACTCCCATGGACCCAGACTTGCACCGTCAGCTTCCTCTGTGAAAAAATGAAGTTTATTTTCTACCTATGGGGGCTTTATACCAACTTTAATTCTCCCTGAGTCTGAGGATGGGTCTGTGTGCCTGAAAGCTGGCAGAAAAGGATATATTTTTGTGCAATTTCTTAGTTGGTCTAATAAAAGATACCATCGCCGAACCAAAAGTTCTGGAGTTTTGCATTTCTTTCCGAGTAATTACAGGACATTTCAAGAGTCTTCCTATTTGTCAGGTCAGGGGATCTGTCAATAAGAAGCAGCGACTAGGAGGGAGTGAATAGGAACTATATGCATGTGCAGAAGAAAAAAATGAAATGTGGACTGCACTGGATTCAAGACCACTTTTATGTTTGTTTTCTACGAACACTCACGTGCCACCATTTGGCCAGTGCAAAATCCAAAGGAAAGTGAATTTCAAGCTCAAATGCTTGAGTGAGAAACAAAGTGAGTAATGAGTTGTAGGGTGAGAGCTGCTATTCAGATCCCCGCCGTATTAAGCACAGCCTCCATTCAGGGAGCAGAGGTGCTGCCCAAGGACTGATGTTGCTTAACCAATTGGGTGTGAAGGCTGAAGATAGCAGGCTGTCAGGAAACTGCTGTTGTTCATAGGAAAGATCTGTAGAAATGTTCTACTTTTTAAAAATGCCTAAATCTAATCATTTAAATGCGTCTCTTTGAATATACAAACCCACATTTAAATGACATAAGGACTGTATAGCTGATGGAGTTTTCCTTGGGGAACCACTTCTCTCCTCCCCCCAACATCATTCTTGAATACAGCACGACTGTGAGGGGGAAAACCCTCTTTTTTCAGGTTAGCCTTTATGTAAGGCTGCTGCATTCAGACATTCCTGTTCTCCTCAATCCTTCTTGTAAAGGCATGTAAGCCACACATTTTAATGTATTCTAATATATGCAGACCTTTTGTTCAATCCCAATTAGTGTTTTAGGGTGTAGAGGAGCTTGGGTAATGAATACCTTTCTGCCAAAATTTTGGAGAGGCATAGATAGCAGTAACATAAGGAGGTAGAAGAGATGAGAATAGCACAGTGTGCATTGAGAGTGGGTGGCCAAGGAGACTTCTGTCACAGGAGGAGAATGACAAGGACCGGTGGTGGAGCAGGCTGGTAGCAACCAGTGGAGAAGGACTGAAGAAATGATTGCCTTGTGCAGCTCTCAATGTGTCACTGTAGGTCACACTGGTTTGAGTGACATCGATGTTTACAGAATCCCTTTTGGAGCCCTGCCCTGGCACGTCCTCTCCTGCCACAATGCCGACAGCCAGAGTCTGATGTCATTAAATCCACAGTAACCCCAGTGAAGTCATACGGGTGTGAATGAGCTCAGAATCTGGCCCAGGATCCTTAATGGATCTATGGTGACAGTCCAAAAGGTGCATGGAGCTGCATGCATCTTTTGGCTACAGATCTGGGCTAGAATGTTTATGGATTGTTGTAGTAATTAAAACGTATTATTTCTTGTTTTCAAAACAGAAAAAGTGCAGGAAATAGGGGCTTTTACAGCCTTGCAAAGAGCTGCTGGCAGCTAGTGTTCTTTCTGCACTTGTAATGATGACAAACTGTATTAATCTTTGCAATTTTGCTTGGCACTTGGGATTGTGTTTTTTACACTTGCTCATTATTCCTCTCTGAATAGAGAACAGTTTGTAATCACTGTGTCGGTTTTTCACCAGCCCTCCCGTCCAAAAACATGGGTGAAGCCAAGGATTAAGCAACTTCTTTCACACGGGAACAAAACATATCATTCACTGCATCTTTGTGGTCATTAAACTACTTGTCCACCTGCTTTAAAGTGTGACAAAATTATTGCAGTGATCGCAACATCCAGACTTCTCTCATCATCAGACCAATGCTGTTATTGCTTCTTCTCTCAGAACCTATTCTCCTATATTGCTTCTCCTATTGTCCTATTAATTTTGCTCCTCCTAAAGTGTCTTCCTAGCAACCAAGTATCAACCAGGGAAAGAAAAGATAACTGTACCCGCCTTTCAAGATCCCTCTGAGTGTGACATGACAATGGGATGCCATGCTCAGTAGATTGTGAAGTTCTTCACAGTAGGAGTCTCCTTCTTGCATGCTTTGCTCAGTAGTGAAATAATTAACATTGCAAAGCAGGTTGTTGCCTTCGAAAGCTCATGCCGTTCTGAACTAGTTAGTCTCTAAGGACACTTATACATGGGCCGCGATGCTGCTGCGATGCGCTGTAATTATGTGTCAGAGCAGACTCGATTAATCAAGTCTACTGGAGCGTGGTAACTGTTGTGCTCCAGCAGACTCCAGCATCATGTGTACCAGCAGCCCTGTGCTGGAAAATGACAGCAGGGGTGCTTTAAGTGCCCCGCTACCATTTTTCAGTGCAAGGATGCTGATACAGGTGACGCTCTGCGTTCTTTAATTAGTGATTCTGAGAGCCTCTCTAATTAAAGCCCCCCCCAAGCACATGTATAAGTGCCCTAAAGTGCCACTGTGTTCCATATTCTGCCTGATGTTTTGTATGTAATAAGTGGTCATTAGATTGAATACCCAGGCTACTTAATGTTAGAGTTAGTCCAGACCTCTTGGAGCAGGGGTGGGCAACATGTAGCCCGTGGGTCAGATGCGGCTCGCTGGGCCGTTCCATCTGGCCTGCGGGGCCCCTAAAAAAATTTAGAAAATTAATATTTATCTGCCCTGGGCTGCCTGTCATGCGGCCCTCAATGGCTTGTCAAAACTCAGTAAGTGGCCCCCTGCCTGAAATAATTGCCCGCCCCTGTCTTAGAGCTATTGTTGCAGCTTTGTGTATTCAAGCAGGCATGGCTGTATCCATTACATGGGGATCACGTTTAGAAGAGGTTGCTGGTGATGGGCTGGTTGTGATTTCTCAGCTGCACATGGAGAGCTGGTACATCATCATATTTGTATTGACTTGATTCACTGAGGTGCAGTCAAAAAAAAAGTTGTGGCAATAATTGTCCCACCTGTAGGTTTAGCGGGGTGGGAGGTCCTGCTTCCATTTTGGAAGCAGATATCCCAAAAATCATGCAAAATCTTTTCCGTCCCTTTCTGCCAGAGCCAAGTTTGGATCAAGTTGAGATTAGCATCCTGTCATTTGAGGGTTAGTGGAATAACTGGGCATTTTGGAGTCTGTCTGTTACTAGTTTTGGGCCCCACACTTCAAGAAGGATGTAGACGGCTTGGCAAGAGTCCAGCATGGAGCAACAAAAATGATAAGTGTTTCTTCCCAGGCCCCTATGGAGGAACGGCTGAAAGAACTAGAGTTATTTAGTCTGGAGAAGAGAAGCCTGGAGGGGGAATTTGATAGCAGTTTTCAAATAACTGAAGGGCAATTACAGAGAGGGTAGAGATGGGATTTTCTCCACAGCTGAAGGGGCCAGGACTAGGAGTAGTGGCCTCAAGTTTCAGCAGGGGAAATTTAGGTTGGGGATTTAGGAGGAATGTTCTGACTATGAGGGTGGTCATGTATGGGAACAGGCTAGCTAGGGAAATTGCAGAATCACCATCCATGGACGTTTCCAAGAGCAGGGTAGACGGACACTTGCCTGGGATGGCTTAGCCAGAGATGCTCCTGCGTTGAGCAAGGGGCTGAACTAGATGACCTCATGAGGTCCCTTCCAGCCCTGTTTTCCTATGATCCTAGCTATGGTCCTTCCTAATATAGTTGTGCTAAGGTGGTACACTTACATTTTAGAAATAAGACCATTATTGCCAGTAAAGAATAATACTGCGGTATTTGCACAGGAAACAGCACGTCTTCCCAAGGCTTCCGTGCTATGTTCAACACCATTCTTCTGGTCATCCATTTCTTCCTGCTCTAAAGTCCATCTTGAGCTTCAACAGATTATTGGGTTAGCATGGCTAAGATGTGGCAGTGTATATGCAATGACACTCCTGAGAGTGACGTGACTGTCCTTATATCTCGTTGTCTTTGGTTTCTCAGACTGATGTCCAGGTCTTTACTTGCAAAGGGGTAGCTTTGGCAGAAGGCCAGAGTGAGACTCCCAACTTAGGCCTTTGAATCTGTAGGAAAGTGTTTTAAATAGTCTGTCACCACAGTACCCAGCTCTCACTCCCTGGGTATGATAGTATTAGACGATATGTATGGTCTAGTGAAAAAAAGACATAAGCACAGTCAGCTTTATGTACCTATCTGCCTCTCTCCCTATCTACCTACCTGTCTATCTCTGAATATGTGTGTGTGTGTGTGTGTGTGTGTGTGTGTGTGTGTATGTATGTATATTTATGTATTCAGATTTCCAAATGTTTCCCCTCCAGTCTACTTGAATTGGTGACCACTAACTTTTTTTTGAATCCTCTCCATTAAGTCTAGCCCCTCTCAGATCTTGCTTTAGTATCTGCAAATTAGCATCATCCCTGTTAAGGTCAGAGTCCATATCCCAAACTTGTTTTTTTTTAGGTAGTTGTCCATCTTGAGTAATTTCTTACAAATTGCTTCTCTTTAACCTCTGTGCTGGTGGAAGCAATATAACTGTGGGCAACACGACTGACTTCAATGCTTTTTTTGGGACGGCTCAGCAATCTAATTCAGTTTTCTTCATCCCTGTATTAAAGGAAAAAACTTCAGCTGACCGTTCCACTCCCAAATCCATGCGTTTCTCAAAACGCTCCATTAAAACATTTAGATTGCTCCTATGTTGCATGCTTGATCCTTTTAGTTAGGACAAGTTGTAGCTTTTGTAGACATCTTAAAGAAAGCAGATTAAAAACATAACACCAACAAAACATTTTTTGGAACTGTTTTCATTCAGAACCAATTGTGTATATATAATGACCTGATTCAGTAGAGGAGAAATGTATTTTCCCCCAAGCACCTGTATAAGACAAAATTCAACTGGATAGATATGGGCTTATTCATCCTGCTGGCTCACATTGCTTCAGCTACTTCATCACTATAAAGCCAGCTTGAAACACCTACCCAAAGAAAAGCATTCTGTATTTCTGTGGTTTAAAAATGAGAAGGAACCCAGAACCATGAAATATTTCCCATACATGAAACAGTTTCAGAAAAGACAAACTCAAAATTCTGGGTAGTGTGAATTTCCCAATGTTACACTCCAGGCGCCAACATCATCTTTCATCTTCAAATTATCTTAAACATCTCAAAGATTAATTTAATTATTTTAGATTTTTAAAAATCTACACAGCAAGCTTGCCAGTCTCCATTATTTATGTACCTGCCATGATTTGGGGGTAAATGTCTGCTTTTAAGTCCCAACTCCTAGAATTAAGCGGTTATATGAAAAACACCTTCTTTTTTTTAATAATAAAAAAAAGTCTAGACATCCTGGTTATAGAGTAAAGCTGGAAAAATGTGGACTGTAAGTGCTTAAAAACCAGAAAAGCAAATAAAGGCTAATTTTTAGAAAAATCAGCAAGATTGGATTTTAAATGGTTGTCTTTTGGCAGCAGATGAAGACGCAACTTCTTTTAATAGAAAGTGGGGTGCATGTGTGTATGCGTGCACGTGCACCATCGCTTGCATGGCTTCTCTCTCTCTCTCCACTACCACCTACACACAGAGGTTTATTTTCACCAAGTGAATGGACTGAAAGAGGAAGACAAGTTCCTTTTCATCTCTTTTGCTTAACGCTACCAATTGCAAACTCTTCCCATGGATCTTCTCAGCTGTTTCACTCCAACCCTGTATCACAGTTGCAGTGGGGCTCAACTTCAGCTCAAGGTCTCTTCCACGGAGAAAATCCTATGCCTAGGGCAGTCAGCAAGGCATTTTCTAGCAAAGAAACTATGTGGAAAAGGTGAGCGTATACTCCGTCAGGTGAACTTCCATATAGTACTGTACTGGGGATTTCTACGCTGATTCAGGTTCATAGGCATTTTCCTGTCTATGCATATTCTGTACTCTTTTTTTCATAGATTTCATAGACATTAGGGCTGGAAGGGACCTCAGAAGATCATCAAGTCCAGCCCCCCGCCTGAGGGGCAGGAAATCAGCTGGGGTCATAGGATCCCAGCAAGATAAGCATCCAAATTTCTCTTGAAAGTGTTCAATGTAGGTGCTTCAACCACTTTTGATGGCAGGCTATTCCAGACCTTGGGGGCTCGGACAGTAAAGAAATTCTTCCTTATGTCCAGCCAGAAATGGTCTTGTAGTTGTTTATAACTGTTCGACCTCATCATCCCTTGGGGCGCTCTGGTGAACAAACGCTCCCCCAGATCCTGGTGGTCACCCCCGATAAACTTATAGGTGGCTATTGGATCACCCCTGAGCCTGCGCTTTTCCAGGCTAAAGAGCCCCATGGCTCTCAGCCTGTTGTTGTAAGGTCTGCTTTCCTAACCTCTGATCATGCGCGTGGCTCTTCTCTGGACTCTCTCAAGCTTCTCCACATCCTTTTTGAATTGTGGAGCCCAAAACTGGACACAGTACTCCAGCTGCGGCCTCACCAAGGCCGAGGACAAGGGGAGAATGACGTCCCCAGGATTTACTTGAGAAGCATCTATGGATGCAAGCCAGCGTTTTGGTCGCTTTACCAGCTGCAGCATCGTATTACAGGCTCATGTTCATCTTGTGGTCAGTGATGACCCCCAAGTCTCTTTCTTCCATAGTGCTAGCCAGCGTAGCACTGCCAAGCCTATAAGCATGCTGCAGGTTTTTCCTCCCAAGGTGGAGAACCTTGCATTTTTTGGTGTTAAACACCATCAGGTTCTTGTCCGCCATTTGCTGAGCCTGTCCAGGTCAGCCTGGATCGCCCGCCTGTCCTCAGATGTGGATGCTTTACCCCAGAGTTTGGTGTCATCAGTGAACTTGGCCAGTCTGCTTCTGACTCTGATGTCCACACCATTGATGAAGTTGTTGAACAATATGGGTCCAAGGACAGAGCTTTGGGGGACCCCACTGGTCACAGGGCACCATGATGATTGACTTCCATCAACCACCACAGAGCCAGGGTCCCTCCAGAGAGCCAATTCCCCAGCCAGCGGATCATGGTGGACCCGAGGCCGCAGTTGGCCAGTTTTGCCAAGAGGTGATCATGGGATACCAAAATGAAGGCTTTTTTGAAGTCAAGATATGACATCAATCTCCTCTCCCTTGTCCAGGTGTCTTTTGTGAGACTGCCGACTGCCTGGATAGCAAGCATCTTGCACAAAGTTGAACCTCACTGTGGAACCATTGTCTGGGTCCTTATTGCAGAGGGGTCTTCCTTCTCATTTGCTATTTTTGCACAGTATTTTGGCCCCTTCCTATGCTTTTGTTTCTATCTGGCTGGCAAATGAAGCATTATCACAATTAACAGTGGTATTTAATTGGTATTAGTCCCTCCTCCTAGTCAGTGCAAGATTTACTCTTTGCTCGTTCTGTTCTTCATTCTACCCACACCATTGTTGAGGCATAGGACAAAGGCTCGTCTTTCACCATTTTGTCATTGGCTGCTATGTCCATTTTCTCTATGGCGTTGAAATGAGTTGCTCTGTCTGATAAGGGATTTCCTTAAGGTTTCTATTGGGTACCCTTAATTTCTCTTGCCAACTGATTTCTTCTCAAAAGCTTCATACAGGGGCCTATTTATAGGCATTGAGTACCCTCTCTTTCCCGAGTATGACTAGTGTTTCCTTCTGATTCTGGCAAAGATGATCCACTGGTTGATTTCTTCACCCTTCAACATTTTTGTAAAGCATCTAGATTCTGGCCTTGTGTTTTGGCAGATCTCTAGCTGTCACACTAGCTCTTACTATTTCACATTACATTTATGTTCCTAAAACTTTTATTCAGGTTTCAGTACAGGTTGCCTTTGCTTTATGCTGTACATGTGTTCCTGGAAAATGGTGCATAACTTGAATTTGCATAAAGGGAACCCACTGTACAATGTAACGAATAGGGATACGTTCCAAGACCTCGACTGGACTGACCCCCAGGCCATTTCTACCACTTTTACAAGACAGTTTTTTGGTATTCGCCAACAGCAGACAGTGCACACAAGCACAGGGTGGTGGTGAATGTTACATAATGGGGATGGTAACTATACAAACACATATTGCAGACAACGAGCAAGGAATACAGATCCACACAGGAGACTATATTTTGGTGCACGTCACCCCCACCATGCACCACACAAAGCAGTGGACTGCAGGCTTGCACCACCCCGATTGCATAAGGGTGAATTGACCTTGCATAGAATAAATTTTTGGTATAAAAAGGGTCATCGCATAAGAGTGAATTCGCACATACAGAGCCCGCATAAAGTGAAGGAAACTTGTAAGACATGCAAGAGAAGGAGTTTCCCAACAATGTATGCAGCACTGGTTGACTCCTTCCAAACATCCTTAAAAAAAAAAGGAGCCTATTTCCCTGCATGGAAACGAGGCGGTTTCAAAACGAATAAAGAAAGCCACCAGTTGAGCTAGATGAACTTCACAGTTTCCCATTCTACATTTTACTACACATAGTATTCTAATAAAAGCCCAGAGTGGCTTTAAATGAAACAGGAGCTGAAGGGACACAAAGTCCTTGAATTAGAGAAGTGGTTCTCAACCTTTTTTGGTGGACCACTAGAAAATTGTTGAGGGTCTCGGCGGACCACTTAATAAACTTTTTTTTTGGTTCTACAAATCAAAGCACATAGCTTGTATTTTAATATTGGTTGTCTTACCTTACAAGTGGAGATGTTCTTCCTTGTTCTGCAACCTTTCTGTGGATCACCTGAATGGAGCTGGTAGACCAGTGGTGGTCCATGGGCCACAGTTGGAGAACCTCTGAATTAGAAGATTGTGTGCTGCAATTTTTGCAAGGCGTAGTAGAGAAAGTGAAATCCAAGGCTGGAGGAAATGCGAGGAGAGATGGTAAGGTGGTAGGATCTACCTTTGTGTCTAGTCTATTCTAGTCTCAATGGCGTTTGAGCACCTTCCAGAATTAGGCCGCAAAATAAAACTGGGTTTCGCAAAGATGCTTTCTTTCTCTCTTCTGTACATCCCTGGTAAATGCTGTCCCTCCATCTGCGTCCTTTGTTTGCTTGTTCTGAGTAACTTAACGTGCTTTGTATTTTTAGAGGAGGTGAAGATGAAATGTACCCTGCTTTTAGAGAGGACCGTGGCAAGGGGTGGTGGCCATTGTCAGAGTACCTCAAGACACGCTGGACCCGTCTGCTTTGCTGTGTTCGTCACTGTGGCATTTGAGCTGATGGAAGAGAGCAGAAAGCAAGAGGGATTGTGTGAAGATTTGCTTCTGATTTTGAATGTATCCTGGTGGTGAAGCCTGTGGCAGAGAACACATGCAAAAAGCAAATTATACCCAGCCATAAATAACCCCCAAACCAAAATATAGGAACATATCGCACACGTGAATCAGGATTGCTTTGGTGAATTGACCACGGGCCTGTTGTGGAACAGCAGCAATAAAAGCAGGGAGACAACTGTCTTCAAAATAGGTTGGTTAAATGCCCTGTTATGTAAAGTCATCGGGGTCAGACTGTTGCAGTCAATTCGAGTCTGCGCACTGACTTCAGTGGGTTTTGGATCAGGTCCATAAAATGGGCAGGGATTGTCTTGTGCCAGTGCTTGTTGACTGCCTAACCCAAGACGGGTCTGTCTAATAGTGGCTAGGTCTTCTGGACAGTATCATAGTGGGGAAAAAAAAGGAGCCACTGAAGAATGAAGATGTGACAACCAGGCAGTGTCTGGTTACATTGCCTTTTCAACAGACAGCAGGCTGCAGTATGGGAAACCACAAAATCATACAGCCTGTTCACTCTACGGCACCCTTGCACCACTCTGGCAATGTAAAGAAGCCTTAAAACTGGCGCAAAAGTAATTTAAGGGTCACCTTAATGGTCCTTTATATTGCCAGAAATGTAAAGTGCAAATGAAAATCAGGTTGAAGTTGATCATGAGAAAAGGAAGAAACAGGACTACTAGCTCTGCTTCCTGGATAATACTGAAGCTGGTGCTTTTTCAGTACTTCTGTCTCTTCCAGTGCCTGCCCCGGAGTTGGACAGACTCTTCGGAGCACAGAGAATGGGAGTGGTGCAGGGTGGGAGGTATCACACAAGGGCGATACCCAAGGCAACTGCTGGAATTAACGGGAAATCTCCTGCTCCCTCTTCTGGGTCTGCGATTTTCATTCTGAAATACGTAATGCAACACTAACTTGCTTCAACAACTCTACTAATTGTGGAAAGCACATCTCTGCAGCCGCACAAATTTGCTTAAAAGCACTGCACAGGAATGGCGTGTGGATGGAGGCTGACATAGCATGTGGTTTTCTTTTAGCCCAACTCATCATCTTTACAGCAGCAGCAGATCTTGGTTTCTGTGCAGGTCAGAAACCTATGCAAAATCTGTGTTTGATCAGGCAGTGCCTGTTCCAGGAAGGGATACTGCATGTCGCTCAGTTGCAATATGGTTTGGGGATTAATTGGTTCAGAGGGGCTCTTCTCATGTTACTTGTGCTTTGTTGTAAAAAAAAACCCAACCCCCCCAACCAAAAAAACAAAAAACCCCCCAGCACACCCTGTCTACACTTTTTGTGAGCACCTGCTTCCCAGATGGGCCAAACGCTTGCAGTGGCTGGAGATTCAACCTGCAACACTGCAGCCATTTAACTTTCTTTAGTGAAAGCGGCTGAGGACAGTTTTTCAGTTTTGACTGCTCTGGGCTTGCCAAGATCGACGGCAGGTATCAACAAGAAATAGGCTGCTTTGGGCTTTCACAGCTTTATGAAAGAACATGCTATTATTGTCTATTTAACTGTAGGAGTGGCTCGGAAGAACGCTGGAGCATGGTTCATGCCCAGGTCCCTGGAACTTGTACACGATGGATCAGACAGTGGTGCTAATATGCGGGCTATGCCAGGACATTGCGGTGCTTTGTTCTTTGCTGAAGTGTTCTTATCAGTGAATTTCTGTAATCGCCGAGTGAAAAATTAGTTCTGGAATGAAAACCCCGCAGACGCTTTGTCCGCTCTGTATCAAGGTTAGAGCGATCCTGACCGAATGCCTGGCTGTACCTTCTTTGGAAGTCCCCATCTATTGTATGATTTAAGGGCTTCTGGAACAACAAAACCTGTTCAGAGCTGTGCTGGACTGTACGAGAGGCAGGACATATAAGACTCTTTATTTCGGCCATTGGCATCTTGTCAATTTAATCAATGTTTTCTGCTCATAAAGTAGTCTCTGCCACAAAGGATGCTACGTGCTGATTTTTTTTCGCTGGTGCAAACTGGCATAGCTCCACATGGACTTCAGATATCTGTAATATTGCCATCTACGGAGTCCGCATCCGCACCTTTTCCTAAAGGACCCACGGGTAATGTCTCCTCTGTCTGAGGTGATGGGTCTGATACACCTCTCACATCTGCATAATTTGGAAATACTTCCACTGATTTTATTGGAATGACAGCCGTTTAAAACAAGATGATGTGCCTGGATCAGTTGTCTCTTACCAGAATAGAATCAGAGAAGATGAGATTTGGAAAGGACCTCGGAAGGTCATGTAGTCCAACCCCCTGCTCAAAGCTATATCCCCAATTATATCATCCCAGCCAGGGCTTTGTTTAGCCAGGGCTTAAAAACCTCCAAGGATGGACAGTCCCCCATCTACCTTTCTGGGTAGCCTGTTCCAGTGCTTCACCACCCTTCTAGTGAGAGTTTTTCCTAATATCTAACCTAAACGTCCCTTGCTGCAACTTGTTAGGGCCTACACATGCTTGAATGGTGCTTTGCTATGTGTTGGGTCTTGTTGTCAGTGCCTAAGCGTTGGGCTTGTTTCATAGTTTCATAGTTGGTCGGGTTGGAAGGGACCTGAGCAGATCATCTAGTCCGACCCCCTGCCATGGGCAGGAAAGAGTACTGGGGTCAAACGACCCCGGCAAAGGTTCGTAGCTGTCTGATTTCTGTGCGAACACACGGCAGTAGAGCAACATAATAAGATCAATTTTGGCACGTCAGTGAGTCAGGCCTCTTGCCATATCCAAATCTTTAGAAACCAACTGTTTATTGGGCCTAAACATACCAGCATCCACTGCGGGAACAAGAGTCACATACAAGAAGTTCAGTTAAGGTAGTTTTTAATAGCCCATAACCACTTGTTATACAAAATTGCTAGTATTCTGATTTTAGATGGAAGAGGAAATCTAAGAAAGCAACATTTTTGGAATTCTGTGTTTTTTTTCTCTCTCACTGATACACTTGCAGATCAGATTTCCTCAACTTGCTACTCCAGTGGTTGGTTTCTTACAATTCCCGGTTCTGTATGTCTCTTAAATACTCTTCAGAGGCGGCATCCTAGATTTGAACCCGTAGCATAGATGGTCTCAAAGATTTGGGGTGTGAGCCTCAATTCTGCCTGTAATATGCTCCGATTCACAACCTGCTTAAGTTTTGGGTCTGGTCCTTTGGACTCTGAGCCCATCTCTGATCACGACCTCTATTAGTGGAGAATCTGCAGGTAGCAGTTGGTGGGAGTGTTGTCTGGGGCGGGTTGATTTGGGGTCAGGTTGAGAATGTAGCTTGTTTTCTCCTGAGAGCCTGGTCAAATCCTACCTTCCTGACCCCTTTCCTGCCCATAACAGCTGTCTAATAAAATAATCGCTCTGGATTGTTTGATTGGGAATGTAAGTGTGGATTGAGGCTATTCGCAAATATTGTTTCAGTAAAACTCAAAATGACAAGTTGCTGCGGTTAAAACACTGCATATGCAGAGTCCCCAGGTCTGTGGAAGTTTGGCCTCCAATCTTGATCTGAATTTTGTGCCTTACCCAAACTGAACTTCCTGGTCTCCGAATATTTTCAAGCTTTGCGCCTCTGGCCTTTCCTAACAAATGATGCATCCTATTGACCATCCCGTGGTTCGACGTTTTAATCTAACTTTTTCCAACAAAAGTAACTAGCACTGACTGAACAGGCTGCCAAAGGGATTAATAGGTGTTTATCAAATCAATCTCAGTCAGTGCTTGTGAAAGGATGTTTTTCTAACCTTCTGGTAGTTAGGACTGGATTTCCACAAGGGTCAGTGATGGGGCATCTGCCAGCCGCAGCGTTTATCATCAATGGTTTTTCAAAACAGTGAGAAAATCCCTATTCTCATGAAGTTACAATGAGAGTTTTGTTATTCCCATCTGGTGACAGTCTATGGCACTTGTAGGAGAGGACATTACATGTATGATTTGTTCTCTCCGCTTATTTTGCTGTCTTTCTCTTGTGTGGTCTTTGCTTATGTTTTCTTTATATAGAGAGAGATATAGAGATCTTTCTAAATCTCTCTCCCTCTATCTATCTCTATTTACCTCTATCTCTATCTATATATCTACCTCTATCTATTTATCTCTATATCTGTATCTCTATATCTCTTTTGTGCTTTACTGAATAAAGCATCTGAATGTCAAGCAAACGGTCCTCTGAAAGTTGCATAGGAGCCCATGGAAAGGAAAGGAAAGGAAGTGAAGATACAGATACATTTGAATAAATAATAATAATAATTTTGCTCCTTGCTTGGAGACTGGATAGGCACCTGGTTGGGGTCTTATGACCCCTGCCACCTCCAGTGCTCCTTCCTGCCCATGGCAAGGGGTCGGACTAGATGATCTGTCTAGGTCCCTTCCCACTCACTGATTCTGTGACTCTATGATTCCTGACCATGTCCCCACACTGCCGGCCCATGTTCATCTTGGCATCAATGATGGCTCCAAATTCCTTTTCCGCCTCTGCACTGATGAGAAGGGAGTTCCCCAGCCTGTAGGTATGGTGCCAGTTGTTCCTCCCCAGGTGCATCACCCTGCACTTGTCTGTGTTGAATCCCATCCTATTCTCATCCACCCACCCTTGTAACCTGTCTAGGTCCGATTGCAGCCTATTTCCCCCCTTCTAGTGTGCCCACATCCCCCCACATCTTAGTGTCATCAGCAAATTTGAACAGGGTGCTTTTTACTCCTTTGTCCAAGTTGCTGGTGAAGATGTTGAACAGTGCGGGCCCGAGGACCGAGCCCTGGGAGACCCCACTGCCTACATCCCTCCAGGCCAAAAATGACCCGTCCACTACCGCTCTCTGGGTGCAGCCCTCCAGTGAGTTGGCGACCCATTTGATTGTGTAGGTGTCGACACC
>NW_017728993.1:14010667-14019143 GCF_001723915.1 Gavialis gangeticus | reverse complement strand
GCTAGTCCCAGTCCCATCTCTGCCTTAGCCTTCCTGACTGCCCCCCTTCAGCCCTGGACAACCGAGGTATAGTCCTCCCTGGGGATGGCCCCTCCTTTCCATTGGGTGTGTGCTTCCCTTTTAGTTCGGAGACGTTCCTGGATGCTTTTGGTGAGCCATGGGGGCTTTTGCGCCCTCTTGCCCCCTTTGATCCGTGTTGGGATTACCTCCTTTTGGGCTTGGAGGATCGTCTCCTTAAGGAGCAACCACTCTTCTTTGACACCTGACTCCCCTCCCCTCCGGGACCTCAGTGCTTCCCTGACTATTCTCTTTAGCTCCTTGAAATCCGCCCTCCTGAAGTCCAGGGCTGCTGCGTTCCTGCATGTCTCTGTCACCTTGTGCTGGCTGGTGAATTCCAGCAGGCGATGATTGCTGTTGCCCAGGTGGTTGGGCATCCGCAGCCCCCTCACCAGGTCCAACAAGGTGTTGCCCATGGCCTGCGCCAGGTCCAACAAGGTGACTCCCCTGATGAGGTTGTGCACCTCCTGGGTTAGATAGAGGTCCTGTATTTCGGCTAGAAACCTACGTGAGCGGTCAGACCTGGCTGACTGCTCTTCCCAGCAGATGTCTGGACAGTTCAGGTCACCCATGATGACCACATCTTTTGACCTAACTACCTCCGTGAGCTGACTTAAGAATTCCTGGTCTAGCTCTTCCCTGTGGTTGGGAGGTCTGTAGTAGATCCCCACCGTTAAGTCTCTTTCCCCTTGACTGCCTTGTATTCTAACCCAGAGCACTTCTGTGTGCCCCTCCTCTGACTTTGTGCTACTTGACGAGGATGTGTATTCCTCCTTGATGTAGAACCCCACACTTGTATTCCTCCCTGTCCTGTCCCTCCTGTACAGCCTATAGCCCTTGATATGCACCGCCAAGTCATACACTGGGTCCCACCACGTTTCAGTGATCCCCACTATGTCTGGGTTGGTGTCAGCTACCAGGAGGGTAAGTTCCTCCTGCTTGTTCCCCATACTATAAGCGTTTGTGTAGAGCCATTTGAGGCCTCCTGAAGATGTGTGCACTGGCCCCCTAATCTCAGTAATGCCCTGCCCCTGTTGCTTACCTGGGTATTTGTACTGCTCATTGTTGGTCTAAGCTGGGATGTTCTTGTGGGTGATGCTTGGATTAGTGGTTCAAGGCTTCCTCTGCCCTCGTCTTCCCCTTCCCCTGACAAGCCTAGTTTAAAGCCCACTGGAGGAGATCCACCAACCTAGAAGAGAAAACACGCTTACCTTTGGGGGAAAGGTGAAGCCCATCCCACCCAAGCATGTCTCTCGTCGTGATGTGCGAGTTGTTGTTTAGGAAGCCAAAGCCTGCCTCAAGACACCATTCCCGAAGCTGCCAGTTGGTCTCTCTGATGCAAGTCTCATGTCGTCTTCTATGTCCGCTCACTGGTAGGACAGAAGAGAAAACCCCCTGTGCCCCTATCTCCCTCAGCACACCCTCCTGAGTGTGGTAGTCCATCATCAGGTGATCAGGGCTTCTCCTGGTCGCATTATTAGTACCCACGTGGATTAGGACCATGAGGTAGTAATCGGTGGGCTGGATCATGGCCTAAATCATCCCGGTCACGTCCTGAATCTTTGCTCCGGGCAGGCTGTAGACCTCGTGTGTTGAGGGGTCCTGGCGACAGATGGGGCCCTCTGTACCTCTCAGGATGGAGTCGCCTATGACGACCACTTGACGTTTCGTCCTCCGGGACTGCTTAGCTCCTTTGGCCTGTTTGGAGTGTGGAGAGTGTGGAGTTGCCTCCTCTCCAGTTTCCTCCTCTCCTTCCTTCTCCTGCAGTGTCACCAGGGCCTCGTACCTGTTCTCCAGCCGGACTGGAGGAGCTGGCACTGCTTTGCTGTGA
Organism: Gavialis gangeticus; assembly: GCF_001723915.1. Lineage (NCBI taxonomy): Eukaryota > Metazoa > Chordata > Crocodylia > Gavialidae > Gavialis > Gavialis gangeticus. The sequence goes on along the minus strand of NW_017728993.1, from coordinate 14,017,255 downwards.
GCAGCTCTGGTTCTGGAGGTGACTGTCTGCCACTTTGCAGTGGAGGGCACCTCCTGGGGTGCTTCTTCCTTGGGTGCATGTCCTGCAGGGAAAGGAAATAACCATCAGTTTCATCTTCCACCTCCCTGATTCCCCTCAGCCTGCTAACCTCCTCCTGGAGCTCCCTCACCCGCACCTTCAGGGCCCTAAGATGGGTGCCTGCAGGACAGGTGTGGGGGCCCCCAATCCCGGCATCCCCCCCGCAGGCCGGGGGTCAGGGGGACGCCAGGTCCTCCATGGGCTCTGTCTGGGTGGAGGCCTCAGACTAGCCGCAGGTAGGCAGCGCCCCCCGGGCAGAGACCCTAGCAGCACTCTGCGTCGACACCATTGTATGAGTTGCTGTTTGTTTATTGAGAGAGAGGCCATCTTATTAGAACAAACATATTCTAATTGGAGAGGGACAAGGACCATAATTTTTTTAAAATCCCGATTTAGAACCACATCATGATCTGAACTGAAACCTAAGATCAGTGAAAATACTGATAGGCTTCTGCAAAATTCAGATTGGGGCCTGAGCACTGCTTGAGGGGCCCATCTCATCATGACCTACCTATATGTAGCCTTTAAGTACAGTTATGATCAGAAGAGCAATTGCTCTGTAGCAGCTTAGTATTAACCTCCCCCAGCAACTGCTGAGTGCTTAAAGCATCTCGCTAGTCCTACAGAGGTATGAGGGAGGTCCAGCCCTATCCAGGACTCCTTTTAGGGCTGCCGCCAGCTGACCCAGATGTAAATGGTACCCATATAGGTCATTCAGGCAGGTAAGTCAAAGGCAGCTGGGTGTGGTGCTGGTTATGGGAAGTGGTGTGCATTAACTATGCTGGCCCAATGGCCATTATGGTTGGGAGAACATTTGACTTGAGTTTCACTGCCTCCCAGGTGTATTTTCCTGTCCTGACTGACATCTTTCTGCTAGAGACAGATGAACCGAAACAGGCACTTTGTGGTATTGCTTCTCTCTGCTGTGAAACGACTTCAGGGTGCTGCACCGTTACTCAGAATGCCCTTATGTCCTGTGAGGTGTTATGCTTCCTGGGTTATAGGTCACAGCAGGGATACAGCTTGGGAATATGCCGGGCTCGGGTAAAGAAGGAGGTTGGAACAGTACCCACGACTGTTTGCTCTGATCTTGTGGCACTCTTGCTGGTCAGGGACTTGAGTGAAAAGGGGAGTCGTACACCAGCAATTGGCTTTGATAATCTGTTATTTGAACTCCATTGTTGAGTAGGGGAAAAACTCAGTAAGATATTTATTTAGAAAGTGCATCTTGTTCCTATTTGTGCCTGAGCAAATTATGAAGATTCAGCTTTGAGGGGGTAGTTGTAAATGGAAAAAAGGCCTGTAATCATGAAAGTCAATGAAATGAAATAAAAAAAAAATTGTCAGCTAAACAAGTTTAAAGTACTAGCTGCAGTGCTCAGCAGTGATGGTCTTTTGGCTTCTGGCCCTTTAAGCTGCTTTTTCACCCATTCTAGCTGAACTTTCTTAATCAGTTTCCTTTCTATATCTGTCTCTATCCTTCCTGCTTCCAATGAAAGAGCTGCCTTCTTTCCCTTCTAAACCCCCTCCGAATATTATGCCATCGGGGGGATTCGGAGAATGAGACAACATCACATTGTTTAGAAACTCAGCGAACTTCTAATGCGGACAGAGCCCCTCACACAGCAGCACCCGCCCTCCCGTAACACTGACCCAGGCGGCACCATCCACCTTAAGACCACTTTGTTGCTCTCCTGTTCTCCCAGCCTCTTTCAGATCACACTCACCTTGAACCCTGCTGGTGCAGAAAGGGCAGGATACTATATGATGATACTTGAGTACCGGGGTTGGCAACCTACAGCCCTTGGAGCTATTGGATCCAGCCCATAGATCACTCTATGGGTCTCATCTCCATTGTGGCCAAGAGGCAGGTAGAAGCAATGTCTATGATGATGGCAGAAGTGTCTGGGCCCTAAACTGGCTCACCATAGACCTGAGCTGGGAAAATCTAGTTGCTCACCAGATATTGTTGCTGACCACTGCCATAGTATGTTCCTATAGAGCCAGTTAAAGGGGCAGTAGAACTAAGAAGTCCCCCCACCAGGCAGCAGAAGTGCACGGTATTTTCAGTGCCAATGGAAGGCAAGTAAGGGGAGTGATGTCCCAGGGAACAGCTCTATTAATATGATATCAAAGCCCTTAAGGAAGCATTGTAAGAGAGATGTATACCGTAGATGAAGCAAAGTATCTGCATGCTGTGGGAGATACAGGACTTGGCTAGGTTCGCTATTGATAAGGGGTCTTTAAATCAAATTGAATATGCCTGTGGAAGATATGTTCTAGCTCAGTAATTCTCAAACTTTTGGGGCCAAATGTACGGTTGTAAATCTTAATTATTTGTGGACTCCCAGGAACCTCGTCAGTCTTTTAACTGAAAGCCCAGTAATAATAAATCAGGTGTTGGACCACTTCGCATGGCCTTGCAGACCTCTGTTGGACCACAGATCACATTTTGGAGCTACTGGCGAGGTCACACAGAAGTCTTAGACTTGAGGCAGAAACCTCTAGCTGAAATTTCCCAGCTTGTATTATAGAGGAAGTCAGACCAGACGGATAGAGTGGTTCTTCTGGCTTTTAAATATATGAAACACTTTACCTCCAGGGCAGTGGGTTTCAATTAGATTAAAAATGTGACCTTGGAGATTTTCAAAGAAGCCTGTGGGTGTTAATTGCTCAGCTGCCTTTTTCCTCTGAAAAGCTCCCGTTAACTTCTGTTGTGATGTAGGTTGTTGGGCAACTTAAGGTTTTCTTTTCTGTGAGCTTCAGTTTTATGCTTCTAGGAGTCAGTTTGGTTCAAGCTATTCTAGAAGAAGAAATATGGTTCTTGTTCTTGGACACTTGACTCTTTCCTTCCTACCAACCCCGACAGAGCCAGTTGCATCAGTTTCTAGACTTTTTCAACAAATGATCCGCTATCAGCCTGCAAATTTTTTTGCAGACCCACGTACTCTCGTAATCAAATTTGCAATGAAAACAGTACTAAAGGCACATAGAGCCCCGTGTGACCAGCCGGGGACCAACCACCAGTGGTCTGCAGGCCACCATTTGAGTACCACTGACTTGAACTGAAAACGTCTGGATGCTCTGTGTCTAGGGAGATATGATACCTCTGAAACATTAAAGGAATCATAGGACTTCAAGGAGAAGTACGTGTCACAGGCTATTAACATTCAAACAGACCTTTCTATTTGAAATCTTTAGAGAAAAATTGCTAGTGCATTAGCCTGATGGGACAAAGTGGTCCCCTGATGGGACTCGAAAGAGAGAAGTACCAAGAGATAATGACACACATGAGAGAGGATGGACTTCCAAGAGAGGTGGGCCGAACCTCCCCTGCCCCCTCCCATCATGACTGTCTGGCTGCCTCCCAGTAAAGGGGCCTACTTTTTCCTCTGGTATTCACACAAGCATGACTTCACGAGAGAGACTGGCAACGCACACCATGTTCCTTGCAACGGGCCCAGAAATCCACCCCAGATGTTTACAAAGTAACCACAGAAGACAAAGATAAAAACAAACACATGCATACTTTACATGCAGAGGTAATCGCAACAAATAGCTGAGAAATACAGAAATACTCCTCGGCCCCTCGTTCAGATGCAGCGCTCCAAGCTGACTGCATGGTATTTAAACAGAAAGAAACCAGCGTGGGCAAAATTGCCTGCCTCGCCGGTCTGTGCAATAGGTTCAGATCTGCTGTCACGTTTCCATCCTGTGCTGAGGGTCAGGGACTTCACCCCTTACCACAGTGTGGACTTCCTCCTCCCCACAGGCACTAGGGCCTTAACCCTTTCCTGCTTTGTCCCATTTCTTTTCTATTGGGCAAGTATAAGTAGAACAGCAAGGCTGGAGGCTGAACAGGCTGCGGCTGAGACCTGCCTTTGGTTTTATTGTTGGCCTGACAGCTTTCTACATACCATTCCTCCCTTTTGTTTTACTTGGGGCAGGCTGTCTGTTCCTAATCCTGTCAGGGCTGTTTGAGGGAGCATACTGCACCTAGGGACACCTTGCATCATCTTCTCATTAACACAGAAGTTGTTAAGTTACCTCTGTTTAACATCTGGTTACACATCCCAGTGCACGTCCTAACCAATGATTGCAAAAAGGGTGGGTATAGCTAATTGTTTAATCCCAGCGAGATCTTCCAACTATGGCCATGCTGAATCAAAGCCTTCAAACCACCATGCTATTTTAGTAATAGTAGAAACTCTAAAATGCTGCCAGCCTCCGCTATACTCTTTTACATCCTATTCAGGCCACCTAATCCTGGAGAGATCCTTTCTGTTCTCTCTTGAAGGGCAAGTTTGCTTCCTGTCCTTGTGAAGACTCGAGTTGAATCAAATGGGGGCTGGACTCAATGATCTTCCGAGGTCCCTTCCAGCCCTAATGTCTATGAAATCTATGAAAAAAAGCGTGCCTGAAGGAATCTCTTCATGGTCTCTATTGTTAGTGTCACTACTTGGTTGCACCAAGCAGCCCTTGACTTGCCTGTTTTGGTAGTCGATCTGACCAAGTTGCCATCCTCTGTTTCATATTCCAGAGTCTGGCTATCCCTTTGCAAATTCCCCAAATCATTTCCATAAATCATCACAGCCCACTGCACTTTTAACTTCTCTGCAGCTGTATCCTCTTTCTGTAGACTTCAAGGTGAAGATCTCTTGCTCTACATTTCTGCTGCTCTTCCTCTCTTCCGCTGCTGCTACAAGTGGGCCTTGGAGTTTCTTCGGCTTTTTTGAATGTCTCTTCTCTCTTTCCTTGAACATGCCTGGACCATTTCCAGAAGTATTCTCACATCTCTATATTCCTCTGCTCCCATTAGGCTTTTCCATGAAGGATACGGTGTCAGGGCGTTTTTACTACCTGCAGATTCTGACAGACAGACAAGAGCTTGAAGCTTGGGATTGTCCCGTTACATTTGGTTTAACGTCCACATGGATTCTCAAGGGCAACCCAATCCGCTCCTTGTCTTGGACTCAAAAGGTAGCATCTGCTAAACAAAAACATTTACAAAGCCCGTAGTCAGTGAAAATGTTTTCATTTGCTGGTGGGATTTTCTTTTTATTTCAATTGCAAAGATTAACGGTACCCTACCATGCCTGCTGCCCAAATGTTGGACCTTCATTTACAATAAGAAATCCAGAAAATACAAATATATTTAGTAATGGACTGAAAATAAAAGCTGGGCCTGGTGACATGAATGCACAGGTGTATGAAGCCAAGGCCAGGCATTGCCAGCGAATCCTATCCAATTCTTTAATTGGCTCAAGTTCTTGATTTGTAACATTTGTTGTCATCATTACATTGCGTAGGGTCCCTCTGGATTGACCTCTCCTCCTCTGCCTTGAGGTCGCCCAAAGGTAATGGAGGCATCCAAGTGCTTTGAAATATGGATCAGAAAATGATCTGAGCCCTCGGTGGAATAGCCTGTTTACTGAATACTCCTCTCTTACATACATTCAGTTATTTCAGGATATTTGGGGCTAACTCCTGTTTCACTTGATGAGCCCGATTTCTTGCTCCCCAGCAAAGTGCGCTAACCACCAGACCACAGGATGGGCACTGTCCAGGCCTCTCTCCAGCCCCCACTTGAAGCTTACCTTCTGGGTAGCTAAGCGAGAGACAGATTTGGGGTTAGGAGAAAGAGAACAAGTCAGAAGTTTTGTGATTTGGGGATATACGGATAGTAGCCTGTATGGGTGGAGGGGATCAAGGAGGGGGATGTGAGGGATGTAGTCATGCCCCCTTCAGCTTGTATAAAATGGATGGAGAACAGTAAGGAAGTCTCAGCTCTATTGGGAACAAGGGACCAGACTAGAATCCCCCAAGGGTAGATCCAAGGGGTGTAGCTGTTTCCCGTTTTAGCCATGCTGTGCATGTGCCGTGAGCTCTCTGAGCTTGTCTGTGCAACTTCTGATGGAGCTGCTGCTTCACCTTGGCTCTGGGACTTCAGGGGTGAATCATGCTCCCCCCTCCCCAGTCCCTTGCCTGATGCCAAGTTTGGTGGCAGGGGAAAAGGACTGGGGGGAAAGGGTGTTCATACGGTGACAACCTTCACCCCTGGAGGTTTGGAGCTATACCAAACTGGCAGGAGCCACAGTGACAAGGTACAGGAAATCAACTTCAAGAGGATTACCGGAAAAGGGCCTAGGCAAAGCCTAAATGGTGGCCTAGTGGTTAGAGCTCTGTGCAGGGAAGCAAGAAATGCAGGTGCAAATTTCTTCTCGGTGAGGCTGGCCCAGAATTGGTCATAGAAGTGGGGTCAGGAGGGACCTTGTAGATCTTCAAGTCCGACCCCCTGCCTGGGCAGGAGAAAAAATTGGGCTCAAATGACTCGAGCCAGGTAGACATCAAGCCTCCTCTTAAAGACCCCCAGGGTAGGAGCCACTTCCTTTGGGAGTTGGTTCCAGATCCTAACCGTGAAGTAGTTCTTATGGATGTCTAATCTAAACCTACTCTCCAATAACTTGTGGCCGTTATTCCTTGTTATGCCAGGGGGCGCCAGGGGAAACA
>NW_017728993.1:14009436-14009856 GCF_001723915.1 Gavialis gangeticus | reverse complement strand
GTGCTTTCTTCATCCTCCCTATATATTTGAAAAAGGACTTTTTATTATCTTTGATCTTGGATGCTAGTCCTAGCTCTATGTCCAACTTAGCTTTCCTGACAGCCCCCCTACAGGCCTGAGCAGAGGAGGTATACTCCTCTTCGGTGATAGCACTCCCCTTCCACCGGTTGTACACCACCTTTTTGGCAATCAGGCATTCCTGTACACCCTTGGTGAGCCAAGGGGGCTTTCGAGCACTCCTGCCTCCCTTGGTATTTGTTGGGATGGTCACCCCTTGGGCCCTGCGTATTGTCTCCTTAAGGAAAGACCACTCATCTTGGGCACTGAGCTCCCCTGCTCTCAAGAACCCCAGCGCCTCTCCCACTAATCTCAACTCATTGAAGTCGGCCCTCTTGAAGTCTAGGGCTACCGCCTTGCTGC
>NW_017728993.1:14004329-14008652 GCF_001723915.1 Gavialis gangeticus | reverse complement strand
CCTTCCTTCTCTCTCCTGCCTGTAAAGCCTCTAGCCCCTAATGCTGACTGCCCAGTCGTGGGATGAATCCCACCAAGCTTCTGTAAGCCCTGTTATGTCTGGGTCTGAACTGGCTATTCTGAGGGCGAGTTCCTCTTGTTTATTCCCCATACTACGAGCATTGGTATATAGGCATTTAAGGCCTTGCCTAGCTGCATGTTCCACCCCCAGATTTGGGAGACTGTTTGGACCCCTGTTTCTTACCTGGGCATTCCTTGCATTTGTCACCTGTCTTGCTTGGGTGGTGTCTCCTCGTCTTCCTGCAGCCCCCGCCCCCGGTGATGCTAGTTTAAAGCTCACCGTACGAGATCAGCCAACCTGGAAGAGAAGACATGCTTGCCTTTAGGAGAGAGGTGAAGCCCATCCCACCCCAGCAAGTCCCCCGCCCAAAAGCATGGGTCATTATCAAGGAACCCAAGGCTTGCCTGGTGGCACCAACTGTGTAAGCACCGGTTGACCTCGTCAATGCAGGCCTCGTGTTGCCGTCCCCGCCTACTCACCGGAAGAAGAGAGGAGAATACCACCTGCACCCCAGTCTCCTTAAGCTTGTCCCCCAGAACCTTGACAAGTCTCTCTCACTCCCTTGGTAAGTGCTTTTAAGCACTAGGCTATTGGGCTAAAACATGGTAGGAGGTTCTCCTCCTCCCTGCCCTCCACTTTGGTACATGAGCAGGGGTATGGGGCTATTTCATTTTGTCACAGGAAAAAACAGAATCCAGAGCTGTATGCTGTCAAGTGCCTAAACCCGCAGCCATTTGGCTGCATGTGCAGAGTAGACCTAGTTTCATCCTCAGTGTCCTTCAAAGATGAACCCAGACAGTACAGGAGTGCTCACCAGCTTATTCCTCTCCCACACAGCGTGATCCGCCATGATGTAATGCAGGAGACAACAGACAGTTGTGAGCTTATTTCCACCCTATTGCTCTGTTTTGTGACGGGACTATTATGCCCACTGGTCTCTCCCATTATCAGACCTGATCTCAACCCCAGTGCCCTTTGGGTCACAATACCCCCTCAAGGTGCTGTCTTATGGCACTCTACAATGATCTGCCAAAGTTGGCTCAGTCCATGTGTCAGAGGGCAGCACCTTCTCCCTGAGCCCCTTGAGCATTTAGCAAGTCCTGTCCCTCATTGCTGTTGAGGCCCCTGTTTGCGAAGGGTCTAAGCTGTTGCATTCTTGTTTGCTGTTATCTGGCCTGCCTCTCAGGGGGTTCTTGGTCTGCAATCCAGGAGGGAGGATCAGAATTGTTCTCTGGAGATCCCTTCCCTCTCCTTCCAATCTTGTGTCTTCTGGGTTGCCTCAAGCCACCTGCTGTCCTCTGTACTGTGTTACCCTGTTTATAACTTACCCAAGCATAGCTCCTCTACTCTATGGGTTAATAGTTTCATAGTTGGTAGGGTCAGAAGGGACCTGAGCAGATCATCAAGTCTTGACCCCCTGCCATGGGCAGGAAAGGATGCTGGGGTCAAACGACCCCAGATAGGTGATTATCTAGCCTCCTTTTGAAGACCCCCCAGGGTAGGATCAAGAACCACTTCTCTCGGAAGTTGGTTCCAGATCCTAGCCACCCTGACTGTGAAGTAGTGCCTCCTGATGTCTAGTCTGAATCTACTCTCCGTCAACTTATAGCCGTTATTCCTTGTTACTCCCGGTAGTTCTGGGGAGAACAGGGACTCTCCCATTGTCTGCTGGTCCCCCTTGGCAAGTTTATAGGTGGCCACCAGATCCCCTCTCAGCCTTCTCTTGTGGAGGCTCAACTGGTTCAAGTCCCTTAGCCTCTCCTCGTAGGGCCTGCCCTGTTGCCCCTTGGTCATGCGAGTGGCCATCCTCTGGACCCTCTCCATGTTGTCCACATCCCTCCTGAAGTGCGGCGCCCAGAACTGGAAGCAGTACTCCAACTGCGGCCTGACCAGTGTTGCATAGGAGGGGAGGATCACCTCCTTGGACCTGCTCGTGATGCATCTATGGATGCATGACAAGGTATGGTTGGCCTTCCTGACCGCGTCCCCACACTGCCAGCCCATGTTCATTTTGGCATCAATGATGACTCCAAGATCCTTTTATGCCTCTGCACTGATGAGAAGGGAGTTTCCCAGCCTGTAGGTATGCTGCTGGTTCCTCCTCCTCAGGTGCAGCACCTTGCACTTGTCAGCATTGAATCCCATCCTGTTCTCATCCCCTCACTTCTGTAACCTGTCCAGATCTACTTGTAGCCTGTCCTTCCCTTCTAGCGTGCCCACCTCTCCCCACATCTTAGTGTCATCCATGAATTTGAACAGGGTGCTTTTCACCCCCTTGTCCAAGTCACTGGTGAAGATGTTGAACAGTGCGGGCCTGAGGACTGAGCCCTGGGGTACCCCACTGCCCACATGCCTCCAGGTCAAAAATGTTTGACACTCTCTGGGTGTGGCTCTCCAGCCAATTTGTGACTGTGTAGGCATCGACACCACGGTCACCTAATTTTTTAATGAAGATGTGGTGAGAGATGGTGTCAAAGGCCTTCCTAAAATCCAGAAAGACTATGTCCACCATGACACCTGTGTCTGAGGATTTTATGACCTGGTCGTAGAAGGCAACCAGATTGGTCTGTGTGCCTATCTCCTCTCAATGGTTTGCTCCCGCACCGCCTTTGCCTGAGAAGCCGACCTTGATCACAAGGGAACCTTGTGTAGCCCCCAGAGGGTGCCTTGATTACCTTCAGGGTGACCCCCAAACTCTCCTGCCACAGCTTTGGATGGTGCTTCAGTGGAGGGGGGTCCCCTTTGAGGATGCCTCCAGAGTTGTCATGCGTCCCGGCGGACGTCCATGGGGCTCCAACCTCCCCTACACCCCGGCCATACGCCAACCTTCGAGATGAGCCTCAGGATCTTTTGCGGGTATTCCCTGCAGATGTTTTCCCTGGTACCCATGTCCTCTCTTACAGACGAGCAACTTAGGCTCTGGCCAGACCCAGAGGGTCTGGTGACACTCAGCCTTTGGGCTTATCCCCTTCGACACCCTGAGCCTTCTATGGCTGATGCCATTGGCCCTCACAACGTTCTCACGTGGTTCCTTCCCTGTCTTTGGATGAAGTCTCTGCTACCCCAGCCTGGTACGGTGGGCTCCGCTAACCTGCTCTAGACAGGGAACTAAAATAGACCAGCCCGAAAAAAAGGAAAATACAACCAATACCCTCACCACCATAAAACTCCTTGCCCCGAAATGACCTGACATGAAACAAAAAAAGAAACTAACACCACGACTATTGAAGAAGCACAAAAAAGGGAGAACAAAAAGAAGAGGGGCAACCACGGGGAGAGTCCCATACTCCCCTAGCCCCTAATGCCCCTAGGTTAGCATGTCCTCTGGGCCAGGGTCCACATGTTCACCCCAGCTGGGGTCTCTCTTCTCCCCTCCAACGCCCGCCTCCACCCTGGAGCCATGGCACCCATTGCCTTTGATGGGAGTTCCCATGCTGGCTTTCACTGTAGCCGCTGCTGGCCTCCCTGATGGTTCCTTTGATCCCCCCGGTCTTCTCCAGCATGAGGATCCCTTGCAGCTCCTGCTGTTGCTGCCTCTGCTGGCTTCCCTGCTGGCTCCTTTAGTCCCTGCCGGTCTTCCCTGGCTCGGGGATCTCTTGCAGCTCTGGCTGCCGCTGCCAGCCTCCCTGCTGGCTCCTTCAGTCCCCACTGGTCTTCCCTGGCTTGGGGATCTCTTGCAGCTCCTGCTGTTGCTGCTGCCACTGCTGACCACAGCAGCTGGATGCTCTTCACCCCGTGATTCCCTGCCACTCCTTCAGCCTTCAGCATCCCTTCTCTCGTGCTTTTGGGGTTGATTTTTATCTTCACTGGGTGGTATCTCTTCATGATGTCACCCAGCCCCAGCTGGAGGTGGGTGTGGCTGGTAAACCGCCCTGGCGGTTTTCCATGGCGTGCTTCCTTGCTTCTCTGGAGCCCTGTAACAGGTATGCTTTTTTCTTCTTTTACCTTGGTCTGAGGTTTGCCTCTGAATGAGGCTTCCCCCTTGTCTGATCTGGCACCCCTGGGACAGTCTGACAGGACTTGCCTCTAATGAACCCATGTTGGTTGCCCCTAAGCATAATCTCCCCTGCTGGTCCCTTGCAGATGTGCTCCTGGATAATTTTCTCAAAGAGCTTTCCCAGGACCGAGGTAAGACTAACAGGCCTATAGTTTCCTGGGTCCTCCTTCCTCCCTTTTTTGAAAATGGGGACTACATTGGCCCTTTTCCACTCCTCTGACACCTCACCAGACCACCATGAGTGCTCGTAAATCTGTGCCAGGGAT
>NW_017728993.1:13988381-13999329 GCF_001723915.1 Gavialis gangeticus | reverse complement strand
GGGGGGTGGAGATCATCAGGACCTGCTGATTTGAACATGTTGAGCTTCACCAGAAGTTCCTTGATTAGGTCCTCACTGACCCTGGGCCTGGCTGTGCCTCCCCTGGGTCCATCCAGGATCCCAGAGGGGAGGATGTCCCTGTCCCTGTTCAGAAAAATGGAAGCAAAGAATCTGTGAAAGAGGTTAGCTTTGTTGTCTGGTGAGACCACCAGATTTCCTAGCGCGTCCTGTAGAGGCCCCATGTTACTTGGTACCTTCTTTTACCCCCTGTTCATTTAAAAAAGGACTTCTTGTTATCCTTGATCCAGGTCGTTAGTCCCAGTTCCATCTCCACATTAGCCTTCCTAATAGCCCCCCTATAATCTTGAGCAATGGAGGTATAATCCTCCTTGGTGATGTCCCTCCCTTCCATTAGGTGTATGCCTCCTTTTTGGCATTGAGGCGTTCCTGGATGCTTTTGGTGAGCCATGGGGGCTTTTGAGCACTCTTGCCCCCTTTGATCCACACTGGGATTGTCACCCTTTGGGCTTGGAGGATTGTCTCCCTAAGGAACTCTTGGCTTGGAGGATTGTCCTCTTCTTGGACTCGCAAGTACCCTCCCCTCCAGGACCTCAGTGCCTCCCTGACTAGTCTCCTTATCTCATTGAAATTGGCCCTCCTGAAGTCCAGGGCTGCTGCCTTGCTGCAGACCTTTGACACCCTGAGCTGGATGGTGAATTCCAGTAGGCGATGATTGCTGTCACCCAGGTGGTTGAGCACCCGCAGTCCCCTCACCAGCTCATCACTTGTGGCCACGACCAGGTCCAATAATGCATTTCCCTTGGTGGGACTGTGCACCTCCTGGGTTAGGTGGAGGTCCTGTAACTTGGCTAGGAACCTACGTGGGTGGTCAGACTTGGCTGACTGCTCTTCCCAGCAGATGTCTGGATAGTTCAGGTCACCCATGATGACCACATCCCTTGACTTGACTGCCTCCGTGAGCTGACCTGAGAATTCCTGGTCCAGCTCTTCTCCCTGGTTGGGTGGCCTGTAGTCAACCCCCACCATTAAGTCCCTTTCCCCCGACCCCCTTATATTCTGTCCCAGAGCACCTCAGTCTGCTCTACGTCAGACCCAGTGCTGTTTGCTGAGGATGCGTATTGCTCTTTGACGTAGAGTGCCACACCCCCATCTTTCCTCCCTGTTCTATCCTGCCTATACAGCCTATAGCCCTTGATGTTTACCACCCAGTCGTGGTAATGACCACATCTATCCTACACTTCAAATAGCATCCTTGCCTTCCCCCCGAAAACTGCTTTCATTGTTGGGATCAGCAGTGTTCTTCCTTCCTGTGTCAGACCATCCAGTACTTCAAGATTTTGATGAGAAGCCTTAACTTCTTCCAAACAAACTTGACTTGTTGGCTGCTGCTCCTCAGAGTGCAGGGGAAGGTACCATTCATCACATTGATCCTTGCTAAAGGAAATGACAACAGCCAATTCCAACAGTCAAGGTTTTTGAATTATCTTCATGTTGTGGTCAAGGAGACCCAGATGTTTTGGGAAACAAAATGGCTTGGTTTAAAAAAGTAGGAGAGCTTCCCACATGTTGTGGAGTTGACTTCTGAAGGGGGAGCTGAGGCCATGGGAAAGCTGCTTAGAGCACAGGAGGAAAGTGGAAGAACGTGTTGTGCAATGAAGGAAGTGCCTGTGGAATGTAAACGGATCTGAACATTGCAGCAAGATTATGTAGCCAAATATGCACAAAGTGCAACGTCCGGGTTCTTCAGGGTTAGAGCCAGTGGGGGACTCAAATGATAATACATGCAAACATGGATATCTTTATGGAGCCCTCTTGTCTCCTAAAGACCCTATAGCAAGAGGTGGCTAACCTTCAGCATGGGTGCCACAGTTGGCATGGGCAGCCTCTGTGTGGCATGTGGCAGATCAGGGAGGAAACAGGCAGCACAGTGATAGATTGGGCAGAAAATGGAAAGCAGCAAATCTGGGAGCACAGGGCTGGGAGCAGAAAGCAGAGCAGTAGATGCACAGGGGAAGGAGACTGAAGTGGCTCTTGGTGGGGAGGTGGAGCTAATTTGTGGCCCTTCTGGTAACAAGGTTGTCCCTCAATGCCCTACAGTTAATTACAATGGCACACTTTTAAATGAACTTCCTTTGATTTAATAACTCAAGATTTTTTTTCTATTTTCTACAGTCTTTTGAAAGTTCATCTCTGACTTTGTGGTTAAGCTGATGGTCAAATTTCTAACGGTCTTAAACTCCCACATAGAGGAAACTTCATGTAGTGGCTTGCATTCATGATGGTTTGTTTTACCACATAAAACCTTTGGACTCTTTGGACATTACCCACGGATGCAAAGATGATCATAATATTTGCTCTTGCTTCAACAGTGTTTCTACCAAACGTGTATTAACAGGTCTGGGGTTGAGTCTTCTTTTCTGAAAATGGCTTGACCCATAAGAGACCAATCAGTCCAGACAACATGGATTGATATCCAGATACAACGGAGAAGAGCAGATATTCTTTTGTAATCATGGGACTGCAGGTTAGAGGTGAGATTCTGGGGAAGAGGATATTTGTCCTTGTTAATCCCTTTTTATGCATGGCAAGAATAGCATCAGGAAGTGCTGGATTTAGATGGACACTGAAATGTTAGGAGCAACTGCAAGACGATGGATTACATTCTGTGGGTGAACAACGAGTTTGAATACTTTGCATGTATTATAGGCCACACTTTGTCTCTGTTGTGCCTAAGCTTGATTCTGTCCCCCCACACCCACCAGCAAGTCCCCAGAAAACATTAATGCAAAATGTGGGTGGGTCCTTCTTGCAGCTTTGTGTGACTTAGTCTTAAGGCTCAGATGGAAGTGCGTTACAAAGGTTGACCCACTAATGCTTTTTCATGGACTTGAGTAGGGCGGAATAGTTTCGCTCTCAGACATGTAAGTAGCAGTTTACAAACAATGCTTATATTTGAGATGGTCCCAGACCCCTCCAAATGCACCCAAGTTTAGTGGGAAGTAATTTGGATCCATATTTGATTTTGTAACTTAAGACCATTTTCAGTTTAACCCGGGGGCTATGCTACATCTACCCCAGGGCTATGCTCCATTTCCCAATGCCTGTTCTTGTTTGGGAATCTGGGCATCGTGTTCACCCTGTTCCAGGAAGTCCTTTCTCAAACTGCATTTAATTTTCAATTGTCCTAGATTTTCAGAATGAAGCCATGACTTCTATATTATTCTCCCTTTAAGGCAAAGGAGAATAAAATATTTTAATGCCTGAATGTTGAGGTTACAATTTAGCTTATTGGACTTGAAAGAGCCTATTCGTATTTTTCCATTCTGATTAGCTTGAAGAGCAATGGACTGGTAAAAGGATTTAAGGGCAATTCTGAAATACAAATAGTGACTTGCCTGTGGAATGGCCCAGAAAAGAAAATATTGGAGAGGATATATGGCTCACATATTCCATGCTGCATGGTCAGAGTAATGAAACACTTTTTCTGGTAATTTGAGTCTGGAAAATAGACTGCAGATTTTTTCAATAAGCCCCCAAAATACTACAGACCATAGCTTTATAGTCTATGGTATGGTTCTTTAAATAAGTAAGACAGGATGGGGCAGTTGTGAACAAGAGGAGAAATCAAAGCTGAAGCACAAATGCAAACATTAAAAAAAATTATTCCCAAAACATGAGGTTAGTGCAAGTATGAAGGAAGTTGTGCTTTCCCAGCACTTGAGTTACCTGTTCTAGTTTTCTTTTTATACTTGAATACTGAGGACAAGTTCATAACATTATCATGCCAGGTAAGATTAAGTCAGGTATCAATGAGTTCCTTATCAAGACAATAGATGTGAGAGACAGATTATCAATAGGTCATCCTGAAACGCACTTGTCTTCCAAAATATGTATTTATTTATTTTTATAAAGACCTAGTTGTTAGACAATGTTGTTCATATGTCATATCCACTTCCTGGGCTGTTGGGCCTATTTTTGATATTTGTTAAATATTTTTGGCCAGAAATTTTAAAATAACTTGGATCTCAGGTTTTTTTTTCAAGTCAGCAGCATCTACAGCTGGGCCAAGTGAGTGTGGGGTGGGGAGGAAACTATTGGATTTACACACTTGGTGGCAAGAACTTAGCACACAACTGTCTAGAGTTTTCAGAAGGGTTTATGTGCTCATTGTGGACGCAGAAGGACTCAATAGCTGCTATGCTGCACTTTGTTTAAAAATCCAGCCATGTATTTTTACAACTAAATGGGGAGCTGAACTCTCTTGGAAATGCAGTCTCAGTTGTGGGACTAGAGCCCTGCTGAAAATATTGGCCAGCTTTTCCACAATTTGGATTGCTAAAAAATTACGATCTGATTAGGCAATGTAATTTTTCTCCTAATTTACACCGGCTAAGTTTTGTTGGCCGTGTGGAAGACTCGAGAGTTAAGGAGCAGAATCGTACCCTCCACAATTGCGATCTTTGAGTGTTAATACATGGTCAGTAAGTTAGTGCACGTGAAGCCTCGGTGGCACTGCATTCTTGAGCTGGGATTATACAAACCACCTTCATGCCCTGCCGAACTAGTGACGTGCAAATGCAACCCTACGTGACGTGCGCTTAACTGGAACGTTTTCTTGTGGGTTGAGAACCAAAGCGAGTGCCTCGCGTGATGATGGATGCTGCTCGGTGGACAATAATTATGATTTACACGTATATTCTTTATTCTTAAAGGGAAATCCCCGTTGCCAGGCATATTAACGATGTATGTAATGGTGTGTTAACGGACACCATTAGTATGCTGGACAAAATTGAGACCCTTGCCAAAACAAACATTTTCAATGGTATGTTTTATGGATCAGCAGAGTTTGCAAATGCTTTAGAGTGGAACTGTATTGTGGGAAACCTACTTTAGGAATGGCCAGTCATTTCCTAACCACAAGCAAAAGGTATTTGTTAGTAATTAAATGTAGTTGGGTACTTGGCTAATTTCAGCATCTCACAACTTCTTCTATGAGGTGTAATAATTGCAGCCAGGAGACATTTTATTTTAGGTCTTATAGCTAGATTAGCCTGGAAATGAGTCTCAGCTTGGCGAGGTTAATGTTAATATTTTTTATTGTGTTGAGCACAAACTACTAGTCCTTGCTGTCAAATGAGGGGAGTTGTACCTTGAAGGGGTTCTCTCAAGAGCCAGTGGGAATGGATTGTGTTGTGTAACATGTGACACACTCTTGACCAGTGAGAAGTGGAAACCAACACGCCTGTCCCACCTTGGCTCCGAGTGATTTCTGAATATCACAATTGCTATGTCTCATCAGTCCAGGACAGGACGCTGGTCCCTGCATCTCTCAAGTACATGAAGCCAGCCCTGTTTGTCCATTTGTAAAAACCAACTGATGGGCACCCTCATGCTTTCCCTTGAGCCTCTTATACATGAGTTGTTGTTCTTCTTCAGATCTCTTTAAGACACTTTCCTGCTGGATGCCTGCAAAAGTACAGCCATAGCATGCTGTGTCCGCTGCTTGGCACGCTGACTGCTACTATCTTGCTGTTTTCCTGTGCTCACCCATCTGTATTCATTCACTGCTCCAGAAGTGTAACTGGGCAGTTCTGCACCCCCGGGTATAGGGGTGCATGGGGCAGCAGCCACAGTTGAGCGGTTGGTGGTGCCATGGCAGGTGGGAGAGTGGTGGGGGCAGCTGGTATTTTGGGACCACTGCAAGGTGGCTCCCTTGGTTATGCTACTTCCTTGTCTATGAAAATGCTTCAGAGCAAGGATTGACATGCTTACATGTAATCCAGCACTGTGCGTCTCGGGGCGCTATTGCAATACAACTAAATAACGTTGAGTCTTTGGGGTAGACTGAGAGCCCCTTCTTCCCACCGGGGGATACTTTCAGGAGGAATTCCACTAAATTTTGCATGTGAATGAGCAGCAGCATGAGCTCACCGTCTGGGCCTTGAGGAGAACCAGATCTTGCAATGGATCTGATCTTATAAAGAAGTCCAATTAGACTGGAAGAAACCCAATCTGCCAAGGAAATGAGACCAAGTAGTAAGCACTTGCATTTACGTCATGGCATGATCATGTCTCTTCTCTGCATTAATTATGGTTCTGTTACCTAGTGCCCAGGCCAGGATTGCCAACTCTTAGGCTGTTTTGATATTAACTTGAAACCTAGCCCCTGGAGTCATGTGATTATGTGAACATGTCGCACTGTTTGTTTTTAAAGTCTTTCTAGCCCCTTGAGTTGCAGAGGATATCCTGGAAAATGCAATACCTCTGGCCTCTAAAGCCAGAAGGTAGATAAAAATGGTCCAAAAAGTATTTTAAAAAAAATTGCAGTCTGATTTTGGGGATCTGACTCATTATTTGTGAACACTTGGTTTGGCCACGCTGCCTCTGAGTTTGCAGGCTGCAAACACCAAGGGAAAGCACATGGGTGCTGTGCTTCACATGTAGGAAAAACAAAGTTAGGGAAAAATTTCTGGGAGTCACTCGGGCACTCAAAAGCTGCCAAACTCACTTGGTGCTTTTGAAAATCTGATTGTTGAGCGCAGATATTTGAGTATCTCCATGTTTAGACTAGTCTGTGGAGTCGAAGTCTGCATTCGTAAATGCAAACACAAGCCTTCAGCTGAGCGCACATATGAGAGAAACATTTGGCCCTGAAATGGCATGCACAGTGGAAGAGTGACTATATACATTACATATACATAAACCAATTGGCTTTATCTCCTTGTACGGAGGGACCGATTGGATATTTCCAGCACTGATTCTTTGCATGCTTCAGATTCAGGCAAATTCCTACAGACTGGGAACGTTCCTAATTGAACCTTTCTTAATTCAGAAATTGGGGAATCTCTAAAGACTTGACCTGATGGGTATTAGAGCAGAGGATAATGGCATCTGGGGGGGAAAAAAAGAACCGTAATTCCTAACCTCGCTGTTAGATCAATCGGCATAGATATCGCTTCCCCCACATCAAACTCCTCAACGTTTTTGCAGGAGACATGACACACTGGGACTAGACTTTCAGGCGTTCCACATTATACTTAATACACGCCTTCAGAATATTGTTTTCAATAAAGCTTGTTGTTTCTTAGTTATTCAATTATGAATCTTCGTGCATTAGTAGATACAAGACATTCTTGTGGCAAATGACAGGGAGATAAATGCTTGGCAATGCCCCATGTCTCCAGTAGAGCTGATAGATTTTTTTTTTCCCTTATGGGATTTCACAATAGTCTGTTACTTGCCTGATGCAAGAATTACCTGGATCATTTCCAGTAATGTTAATGGACTTGTGTGAATCTCATGCATTTCAGTGGAAGAAATGGCCCCTTTGTCACTGTGAGTGATTATTCTTTTAATGCCTTACACTTAGGAGCCGCTGGGCTTAATTGCTTTTTGTACCACTCTTCCCTCCTCTCCTCATGTATTTGTCTTCTCATACCATAAAAGTGCTGCATTTTAAAATGAAATAAGGGAAACAGAAAACAGAAAAGACATGTTTTGTGTGAAACAGGAAACATATGTTAGGAGTGAGGATTCAAAATGGGTAAAGATATTGAAGACATGTTTTTTTTTCTCCTTTACGCCATAAAAGAAAAGGGAAAAAGAAGTAATGCAACTCTCGTATCGTCACCATTGGTTTTTACCACTCCCTGGGAGGGGAGCTGGTTGGGACTGCAAAATCAATCAAGCATTATTGCTAGGAAAGGTCAAACAAGTTTGGACCAAATGGGATGCTTGTTCAGGTTTGGTAGATTTGTGTGGAAATAGGTGCCTCTTGGTACAGTATCAGGACTCAGTTATGCTATTGATGCAATAGGTTGACTTACCATGGACTTAGACTAGGGTTGGCTATGGTCTCTGGGACAACTTTAAAATGTACTGACTTATTTTCATTCTTGGTCCCCCAATCCCACTGAATGGGCCCTTTCAGTGAAATCACTCTCATGCTATGTGGATTCTGTTTCAGAAATGCAGGCATTGTCTCCAGATGTAGTCATAGCCAAATAGTACAGACATCCTTGAGATTAGTCTTAAACTAGCTAGTTTGGATACCAATATCAATGTGACCACCTAACATGGAGCTCAGTGACATCTGAAAAATGTACCCAGGGAAATGGGGTTAAAATAACTCTTGCTGAGCTCCTGGGCACTATAGCTGGGAGTTCATGAGCTACCCAACTTCATAGTAAGCCTGGCTGTGTCTATGTGATCTGTAGGTATAACAAGAACTATAACACAGAAATACTCACAGAAAGATAGGTTTCAAGGATATTGCTATCAGCACCACACTTCCCCTCTGCGGTCTCCCTCAGTTTTTTTAACATCGGAAAAAGATAGAACTACAGAAATATTGCTTAAAATACTCCCAAAGGGATTGAGAGTGTAATGTGTTTCTTTTTTTCTATGGTAGTGTCCAGAAATTACATGAGAGGCAAGGATTTCTAAGGATTTCTGAACTTTATTGAACCAACTACGTAGTTTGGATACAAGTATGTGTAGCGAGTGAAAAGGAAGGACGATCAGAGACGAGCTGTTTTGGTTAAGACACTGGGCCGGGGCTCACAGATTCAGTTCCTGGCTGGCAGTTCGTAATCTCAGTTGCATATCTGTTAAATGGGGCTATTGATTTTGGATTTTGTCTTTGGTGTTATGTTATAAGCTCTTCATATGCATGATCTGTTCCAGCATGCAAAATTTTCAGACTGAATGGCTGCAGTTTGGCAAGCTTTTGATACCCTGCAAACATAGTTTTGGGTTGGAAAGCATTACTGCAAGGTGGTGATACTAGTTCTTCTGATTTTTAATCTGTACGGTGCAAGGCACTGTAAGGGCGCTGGTCTTGCATTGGTCTTCCCAGTGCTTCTATGCTACAACTAATAACCTGTGTTGTGTAAGTAGCTTCTCAAATTTCCTGTTGGGATCTGAACAAATCTGTATTTAAATAAGCAATATTTCCCTAATCCTGGGCTGCAAGTCTCTTAGTTGCAGTTGCTGGGGCAATTTGTACCAAAGGTGAATGCAGGGGTTAGGAGGAATGGAAAGGAAACTTGCATTCTGGAATTGTTTCCATCTGTGTTCATTATGCCTGGCTCTCAAAATAAACCAAACATTTTAGCTTTCAGCTACTTGCTTCTGCACTCTGTAAAGCTACCTGTTCTCAGAGGCACGATTTGGTCTCTTAAGCGCGTTAGGCTGCATGGCATTTTTGTAGCATTGTTCAAACAGTCCTGAAAACTTATCTGTACATAAACATGCAAATTAAAGTTGTTTGAAAAACAGAAAAGCAATTTTACCAAAATAGTTAAATTCCAAAACTGGGGCTATTTTGCATTGTGTAACGTAGAATCTTCTTCTTTTTTTTTTAAATACAATATTTTAAAGGTTTTGAACAGTTTTACATTTTTCAAAAACATGCGGTGTTCCTGTTTTCCCCTTTCCCTTCATTAAAAGGTGAGCTTAAAAAAAATGAATTTAAGGCATGACACCCCCCACATGAGAAAGTGGCAGTGTTGCCATATTACCGAGTGTTGCCAAAAGACTTAGTGACCTGTTCAAGGTCAACCCGAGCATTTGTGACCAGAATCTGAATGCAATTCTTTTCTCCCACAGCCCAGCTTTATAACCACTGGCCCATCTGTTCTTCATTTTACTCCACCAAGTATTGAAATCATGCTCCTAGTGCTCCAATCCAGCTCCTTAAATCAATGGAAAAAATCTCTCAGGATGTTTAAAAGGCATTGAATTAGGCCCTGCGATCTTATGCCGATCCTTTCTTTCTCATCTCTGTAGATAGCTACCCACACATACAGCACCACTGCGATGCAAGGGATTTTTATGACACCATTGCTTACCATAATAAGCAAGGTGGAGTAAAGTGCTCCACCTCGGGACGAGCGACCCTTCCCCCCCCCCCAACACACCTACAGGCTCGGTGGCACCAAACCGACTAGCATCACGACTGAAAGGGACCTGGGGTAATAATAGACCACAGTGTGAACATGAGCCAGCAGTGCGATGCTGTACCCAGAAGGGCAAACAATACTCTGGCATGTGTCAAGTGATGCATCTCCAGCCAAACCAAGGAGGTGATTCTTCAGCTGTACTCGGTACTGGTGAGACCGCAGCTGGAGTATTGCGTCCAGTTCTGGGTGCCGCACTTTAACAAGGACGTGGACAAGCTCGAGAAGAGCCACCCGTATGATCAGAGTCTTACATGGTGAGCCATACGCGGAAAGGCTGAGGGATCTGGGGCTCTTCAGCCTCAGGAAAGGAGGCTGAAAGGGGACCTGGTAGCAGCTTATTGCTACACTAGGGGAGCACATCAAGGGCTCGGTGAGCAACTGTTCACCAGGGCACCCAAGGGGAAAACCAGGAGTAATGGCCACAAACTCCTGGAAGATGGGTTCAGGCTCAACATTAGGAAAAACTTCTTCACAGTCAGGGTGTCCAGACTGTGGAATAAGCGCCCTGCAGAGGTGGTGCAATCACCTACCCTGGACATCTTCAAGAGGAGACTGGACAGTCACCTTGCTGGGGTCATCCAACCCCGTTATCTTTCCTGCCTGGTGCAGGGGGCTGGATCCGATGATCTTCTGAGGTCCCTTCTGGCCTTACAATCTATGAATAGTTTTTTGGTGATATTTTTTTTTCAACTTCCTTTGGAAGAAATTACTGGGATCCTGCAAGACAGATGCCAAGACGTACCTAGAAAACCCTTGATCTTTATTTTTCCTGGAAGAGAATGATGACCATACTAGCCCAGTGTTCTTAAATAGTCATAGTTAATATAAGTGGCTATTGACCATAATGTTGGCTTTATAGATACAGAGCAAGTGGCACAGTAGGTTTTGCAGATTAATGAGGCCTAGACTTGTGAAATTCCCATTTATTCAGTTGTGTGAGCCCAGTGCCAGTGAGGGTGCAGCAT
>NW_017728993.1:13981821-13983381 GCF_001723915.1 Gavialis gangeticus | reverse complement strand
AAGTGGCACAGTAGGTTTTGCAGATTAATGAGGCCTAGACTTGTGAAATTCCCATTTATTCAGTTGTGTGGTGCTGCAGGTTACAGACAAAGCATGTGTACAGGCCTCCCCAAGGCTGCCTCAGCTGGTGAATTTGCATTTGTTCTGAAAGCTAATATTGGCTAATAAGCAGACAGCACTTCTCCTCTCCATTGATACCTGAGATTATGGAAAGTGGTGAAAGGGCTGGATTAACAAGGCCATCAAGATTGCAGATAATCATGTGCGGTTCCTTAAAAGAGTTGATTTGTTCTGCAAAATTCAGTGTATACAAGAGTGAGAGCAATAGGGAATAACCAGGGAAGCAGCAGAGTTTTGTGGGCAAGACGGTGAATTGTGCGGCAGATGACCTGGGTTCAAGTTCTAGCTTCAGCGACCATGGTTGACTCTACCTTTTTTCCACCACCCACTGCTTGTCTGCCTTTCGCATATAGAGTATAAATCTCTTGGTACACAGAGCGAGAAACGATCCCTGTATCCAGGACAAGGGGCCCTTGATACGGGTAGGAGCTGGATTCTGAAAAGCTTGGAAGGAACTGGTACCTCCGAACAACCCCTCCGCTCTGAAGGGACTATCTTGTTCTCCCCTTGGCTTCTCTTGGGAAAAAAACAAACAAACAAAAAAAAAAAATAAAAACCCCATAAATTGTAAATATTAAAATGTTGCAGAAAATGTGTTCACTTTCAGTGAAAGAATGACAGTATAAACCCCAGATTTCTCCAAAATGTTCAGTGGTAAGATTAAAAAAGGCAGGAAGAAGTGCAAAAACAAACCTGACAAAACTGATTTTTAGATTTTTCCCCACTTTTCCGGGTCTTTTTTTCCAGTGGCAAAACTGAGCACTTTGGGCCAGATCCTGTTCCACCTTTGGACATCTACATGGATTTGGTCCGGAAGCCTGAGTCTCTTCCACCTTGTTCCAGCCCCTGAATATCCCTTAGTGCATCTACTTGGATAACACGTGGTCATCTTTCGCTTCAGCCTGCGTCACAGAAAGGAAGAGTGACCTGCCTCTCCCCTGCCCCACTGCTTTTGTATTCACCTTTTTTCCCCCGGGAACTTGAGCGAAGTAGAAGAGAATGGCGCTGAGGCACGGCCGGCCAGTTAAGTGCCTAATAGGTGAAACAGAACCTGGTTTTTTCTTACATTTTTTTTTCTGTCAAAAGGGAAATCCCATGAATATTTTAGTTGAGCAAAAAGGGCAAGTTTTTGTCAAGATTTTTGAATAAATACTGTTGACCTTAGCAACATCAATGGCAGCTTGACATTCGACACTCTGCTGGAGGTGTTCAGCACCTTCCTGAGAACACGAGGACCCATTAGCCCAGATGTTTTCCACCCAAACCCTCTACCTGGTAATGGATTCCCCCCCCCCCAATACTCAAGTGAACATTTTCCTCTCTTTTAGTTAAGCTATTTACTTTTGTTTTGTACTAAAGAGCTGATTTTTATATGCAAGTTGTCCAGATGTATGTGTTACCTTAAAAAAAAAAAAAAAAAAAAAAAGGGGGGGGGGGGAC
>NW_017728993.1:13979912-13981755 GCF_001723915.1 Gavialis gangeticus | reverse complement strand
AAAAAAAAAAAAAAAAAAAAAAAGTGGGGGTGGATGACTGGGGGAAAATGTGTTGATTTTTAGCCAAAAGGAAAGAAGAAGGTTTAGGAATGTGAAACAGGGTTTCTCATAACTTTGGAGAAGTCAGATGTTTCTCTTCTGGTTCCAACTTTCATTTTCTTTGCTTGAAGAATGAGTTCTTTAAAACTAAATAAATATTCCTTTGAGAAGAGCAGGCTCTCAATGTTGTTCTTTAAATTAACTATTTTGTGGCAATGCTGCAGAGAGGTAAAATTGCCTACTCATTTGGAATTCCCACCCCCACCAAAAAAACATTTTTGCAAGCTCTTTAAGTGGCTTCAGATCTTCTTTTCAAGATTTGACCACAACAACAACAGCAACAAGCCTTTGACATTTGACCCAGACCGCATATAAATTCTTATTATTCATTCTGGCTAATGTAAATAGGACTGCACATTAGTTTTTTTTTCTTGTCATTAAGATTTCATTTAAACATTCATAATTGCAAACATAACGGCCCATATTTCAAGCCTGTAAAGATAACAGGGGGTGCCATTCTATCCACTAGCAATAACGGACTGTAGACTGCTGCTCAGGGCATGCATAAAAGGAAGGCACTAAAGGTTGTTATAAATGGGAAAGATTTAGGATTTTTGATGCTCGCCAGCTGTTGTGGAATGAAATGCAACTCATCCATCTATGGTAGAATATTCCATGTTTTCCCTGGTGAGTCTTTTGTATTGGGAATAAAAAGGCCAGTGAGCTTAGAAAGATGGCTGGTGTAGAAAATGTCCTTTTCAAGGTTAATGTTCTACTAAGCAGATGCCTGCACTGGAGAAACCCCTACTGAGAGGGCTGTATCTAATTCCCAGTTCTCCCAGATGCAGAAGTTCACAGACCAGGAGACCTGGCACAGGAAAGTGTATGTGTGTGCCTGGGAATGGACACTTTTTGAGATCTCTAGGAAGCTGGAGCCAGTGAAGCAAGGCCAGAAGCTTCGGGTCACTGATAAGGTAACCTGGGCCACGGTTCGGAGACTGTCGTTTGTCCTTGCAGCCTGACTGATGGGAGACATGAACAGCCTCCCTCGAGAGGCTTCTGCTTACCATATGTGGCCTGCGCAGGGCTGCTGTGGAGGCTGCAGGAGGTCTTTGGCTCCTTCAGGCAGGGCAGTTTATAAATCCAAAGTATGCAACCCAGGGCCTTGTTACACGTTAATTTTAGCTGGCTCCTGGACCTCTTAACCCCTGGACTTGTCCACTCGTTAACATGTGAAACGAGCTTTAAGCAACCTTTATGCAGCTTAAAGTTACGCCACTCCAGGCTAGGTTTATCTCTGCACTATCACCCAGCTTGAGTTTTATATTAATGTGTAGCCACTCTAGGCTACATATTAGTATAAAAACCTGCACTCCCACTCCCCTGCTTGTCTGGATCGGGTCCACTGCTCCCCGCTCCCCTTCCTGATCAGGCTGCCCGCCCCCTGCCACTGGCCCAGATTGAGGCTGCTGCTTCCCCTCCCCTGCTGGCTTGGGGTGGGCCTGCCACCCCCTGCCCTTGTCCCCACCAGCCCAGATTGACTCACTGACCCTCCCTGGACTGGACTTACTGTCCCTGCCCCCCCCCCAGCCCTGTAGACCATTTGGCTTACTTTCAGCTGCTGCTGCTGTCCTAGGAGAGCAAGCAGGGAAAGGAAACCTGTCTGCCCAGCCATCGCTGCCACTATCTGGACTGGGTGGCCACAAGTAAGCTAGGGGGGAAGGGGATACCCTGGGGGTGGGGAGAACAGGTGGAGTCATGGGGGAATGTGAGATCTCATGGGATGTTTATTTAATTATTTTCA
>NW_017728993.1:13972085-13974912 GCF_001723915.1 Gavialis gangeticus | reverse complement strand
GGGAGAGCCCAGAATGGGAGGGGAGAGGGTAGGATTCTTACCTTTCAGTTCTCCAGGGTCCTTCTGACTTGAATATGTGATTGCTCTTAGTGTCATAGCAAAGGGAGGGGGGAGGTGAGCAGGATAACTATGCCCGGCACCCAAGAAAAGGGGCACCAACAGGCACTGCCCAGCCAGGGCAGGGTGTGGGTTGGAGCCATAAGCAGCATATTTAGGACGGCATGAGGACAGGGGAAGGGTGGCTCCTGCCACTGCCTGCACTCCCGGGCAAGCATGGGGGGGCATGTGCCCCTTGGATTTGTGCACAGGGCAAGGGCAGGGTGCCGCTGTGGGCTTTGCCCTGTGCATCATACTTCATTGCTATGGCACTGACTGCTCCAAACTCGAGCTAGCACTAACACCGATCAACATTTGAGCAGCTCAGGGTGCAGTGTGTAACAAGGCCACTACCCAGAGGATGGGAAAAGATTTATGGATAAAAATGATCAGTGCCCAGGGTTTGTCCTTCTACCTGGAGTAGCTGAAGGATGCATTTAGCTTCACCTCACGGAGGTCCCAAAGGGAATGCATTTCTGGAAGCATCACTGTGAAGCCTTGGGAAGGGAAAGACCTGTGAGGCATAAAGATAGTTCACAAGTTAGAAACCCGAGGAGTGAAAGAGGGGTGTAGGTGCAGGATAGCAGTACGTCAGTCTGGAGGGAGAAGGGAAGCAGAGAACAGAGGATGCCTAGTTTTGTGGGCATGTTAGTCTAATGGCTGAAGAGCATGGGATGGCATGAAGGGAGCTGTTGCTTGCATTGGGCAAAGGTGGGGGCACACTGCCCCGTGGACAAAGCTTGTCTGGGATGTCATTAGAAGAAGGTCAAGCACTAGTAACAAAGTAGTTTTGCAAAACTGTTGAGCACTCAGCAGAGGGTTGAACCCTGTGGGTCATCATCAGTTTCTCTAGCTGCATACAGGGGTTAAAGTGTGGTGGGGAACACAGGGATCTTTTTGAGGGAAATAAAGGACTGTTTCATGCCCTGAACTAAGACGTGGCCTAGAAGGGCTCTGAGTTATTGTTTCCTCATTAGACATGGTGGGGGAGATCACAGCCCACCCACATATGACCTTTCTTTCCTACAGCAAACAGACCAATACAGAACACACAAACAAGTCCTAGATGATAGTGCTCATGGGTCCTTTCCCTACATATCCTCCCTCTACCTTTTCAGACTAATATGTGGTTCATGGAAAACAGCCAGGTGATGCCTTGGGTGTGTTTGTGTCCTAATGCTTTCAAGGAACGGGTTGGGGGAACAATAAGAGAAGGTATCTGCAGTATCCTTTGATTTTTTTCCAGAAGGGACTATCATGGCAAAAGTGGGCTCTGGAGAATAATGGAAATCTTACAAGCGTTCAGTTACTATTGCAATCTCCCAGCAGCCTTGCATAACCACAGTCATCTCTCAGTAGGGTGACCACCTTTTCAAAATGGAAAAGCAGGACAGATGCCTGCCTTCCCTGCCCCTCTCTGCCCTCCACCATGGCATGGCCAGAGAGGAGCCTATGGGGGGCAGGGAACGATATGGACTCAGGGCTTCCTGCCCTGCTGCCCTCTCCCAGGTACTCCATGCTGGCCACACTGCCATAGTGAGGCACCCCTTGCCCACCTGGCAGCAATGGGGGGCACAACTCTGCACCACCACAGGGCTGATGCTGGTTGGGTAGAGGGTGCTTTGCCATGGTGGTGCAGCCAGCACAGGGCTCCCAGAGGCAGTGGCAGCAGCACTGAGAGTCTCTGCTCTCCTGTGCAGAGTTCTGCCCACTGGGCTGCAATGACCCCAGGGGGAGGGCAGCAGGGTGGGGAGCCCTGAGCCTGCAGCAGTCAGTCCACTTCTGCTCCTGCCTACAAATCTGGGGAGGCATGTGCCCCCCACCATGGCATCCCCCCCGGGAGCATGTACAGGGGAGCTGGCCCCCCTGCCATCCCCTGGATGAATGGTCCATGGCTCCATCCTTCTCCCCAGCCGGGTCTTGTGGCCACGCATTCCCAACCCTACCTTGGCCCTGGGCCCTATGCACCACCTGCTCCTGCCCCACTCCCTCCCTCCCTCAGTGTGGGGGACTCAATCTGCCCCCTCCATGTTGCCTATGCTCCCCCACCCCCCATACACTCATCTTCAGGGAGCTGCTCTCCACTGCTGCCTGGCTGTATTTCCTGTCATGTGCATGTGTGCCCCAAGCAGGCCCTCGCAGGCTGGAACTCTGCCAGCCTGCAAGGAGAAACCCACCCTTTCCCATGGTGAATGGAAAACCTGGATCTCTGCACAAATACTGGGATTCCAGGACAAATACTGTCCTGCAGTCTTTCAGCCTGGGACCGGGACTTGATATTCACATTTTGGGACTGTCCTACCCGATTAGGGACGGGTGGTCACCCTATCTCTCACTGCATGTTTCTTAGCGAGTCCCTGACATGCAGATCCAAGTCTTGCTCATACCAGCTGATCTGGACAAGTGGACCCTTGTATCTAAATGGGACTTTGTGGAGCTCCACCTGACCAGATATAATCGCAGCAATGCTGTGGAAGCCAGGCATGCTCTTAGACCCCTGGCTGATTGGTGCTGAGTCAAGAGGAAGAGCTAGCTGGGCCCTTCCTTGCAGAGCTGTGATTGCCTAGTGAGAAAACCCATCCTTTATCCTATGCAGCAGGATAAAGGAGGAGGGGAATGCTGCTTGAAGAGAAGGCTGGAGAGCCCAGCAGACCATGTGTGGTCCTTGTTGGGGTATATAAAAGCTAACCATTACTGATAGGGAAGGGCAATTCCTTTAATCTTGGGCTGG
>NW_017728993.1:13963014-13967085 GCF_001723915.1 Gavialis gangeticus | reverse complement strand
CCCTTCCTTGCAGAGCTGTGATTGCCTAGTGAGAAAACCCATCCTTTATCCTATGCAGCAGGATAAAGGAGGAGGGGAATGCTGCTTGAAGAGAAGGCTGGAGAGCCCAGCAGACCATGTGTGGTCCTTGTTGGGGTATATAAAAGCTAACCATTACTGATAGGGAAGGGCAATTCCTTTAATCATGGGCTTAGATAGGTGAGGAGTGAGAACTGCTATTGGTAGACTTTGCTTCTTCTGAGACCGTTGCTCCTTTAATTCAGTTCTCTGCAGCGATGGTAGATTTCTACTCAGGCCCTATTAAGATACCTGGAGGGATCTCTGTGTTGCAGTGGTTCCTGAGTAAATTCCCACCTTTCTGCAAATTGTAGGAGTTTGGAGCAATGAATGGCAATGGCAATGGGCAAAACCAAATGTAGAAAACTGCTGTGCATGACAAGTCTGACTTGAAACCCAAGTGCCCTGTTTAGCTCAGAGGGTGGCTCAGAGTTCAGCTTTCTTTATTGGACACAAATGAAATGACACTCGTATCACAGCCTCGCAGTATCAGCCCAATGGATGGAGGAGTTTGGTTCAGGCAGGAACAGTTAGGCACTTGTGGTACAATTGCCCAATTTTGTGGGGTATTGACATTTGGGACTTGTGACTGACTTGTTAGTAGCTGCTACTCTGGCTTGCTCTGGGACATGGCAGGGTAGCTCGGTGCCCCAGACAGCCACTGTGCACGGGGCAGCACAAGCTGTCACGGTGCCAATGGCAGTGACACTGCCAGCCACCTCTGCAGTAGTGGCTACTTTTGTACCCCCCTTCTCCCCCAAAAGTGGTGCCCTGGGCCACTCCCCTAGTCACGCCCCTGTCACCCTTGCCATTACACTACTGCTTGCTCTGAATGCATACAAAGAGAATTTGTTGCTGGTGCCTTCAGATGATATTTCTCTTTAAGCCACTTAAGTTTCAGGAATTAATTTCTGGGGTGTATTTGGCAGCTGTGTTGGTCTGAGACAACCCCCCCCCCAAACAAACAAACAAACAAAAACCCCCAAAACAAACGAACAAAAAAAAGGGCAAAAATCTAGAACGCTTGGTTCAGAGATGATACCTTTTATTAGACCAAATGAAAAATTGCAATCCCTGCCCCCCAAAACCATAAAATCCCTTTTTCTGCACGCTTTTGGGCTCACATGCCCTTCATTAGGCTCAGGGAAAGTTAAAGGTGGTAAAAAGTCCCCATATGTAGGACATAAACTTCATTTTTGCACAGAGGAAGCAGAGCTGCAAATCTATTCGTCTTGGTCCATGAGAGTGTCTTTGTGGGGTTGCCCTTTGTTGTGCAGATCAAGCCTGTTTTTAAACTTTGGAGAGTTCTCGTTAGATCCAAGCTTCTTGATGGCTCAAGCTGGAAGATTGCGCGGGGTCCGGAAAGGAGACCGGGAATGT
Source organism: Gavialis gangeticus (assembly GCF_001723915.1). NCBI lineage: Eukaryota > Metazoa > Chordata > Crocodylia > Gavialidae > Gavialis > Gavialis gangeticus. The sequence continues at coordinate 13,965,648 of NW_017728993.1, read as the reverse complement.
GTGCATCTCCAGGTGCTCTGATGGTTTCTAAATGAGGGCCTAGAAAACTCCATTTGGAGTCCACGTTTTTTACACTTTGCAGACTTCGTCCGTGCGTTAAGCAAGTGACAAGTAATGATTCAGACTTGAACTTCCCAGAGGTCTGAGACTGTGGGCCACATCCAAAATTGCACTGGTTTAACTAAAGCTGTGATGGAGTTAAATGTATGCAAATGTTGGGGGTGGATGGGTGTGGGGGTTAGAATAGTTAAAGCCTGGTTTAGATCACATTTGCTTGAGTCAGTATTTTCCAGACAGAAGCTAACCTGATGTAACCAGTTTGACGTGGATGTTTGTGTCTAGCGAGGGGTTTGCGCTGGTTTAAATGAATCCATCCAGGTCCAAATGGCAAACTAACTATTCCTGGCACTGGCTCCTTGAAACACACCACATGAATCTGGGTGGGCTGCCTTCAAAACTGGAAGCAGCACTGCTGCCCCTACATGGCAGTGTTGGGCAGGCTATTTAGCACGGCTGAGCGACAGCTCAAATTAGCCTGCCGCCAGCTCCGTGTGGCCATGGATGTATTGCTTCCAGTGTCGTATGCCTGAGGGAGCTGCTGTCAGGCTTGGTAGGTTTCTTCCATAGACACAGACGTAGTTTTTCAAGCTGATTTTTAAATTAAGCCAGTTTACATTTTGCCTGTACATTGTCATAACTGTGTTCTGTGCTGGAGTCCTATTACAGTCCAAGCCTTTCCAGATACAAACTCTTAAGGAGTAGCTGTTATGTCTTGAAATCTGAGCCGAGGCCTTTTTTTGTAAGAGGGGAAGTGATCTGGCTTCTCCAAGCCTCACATGGACTAGCACTTCATGTGACTGATAATCACTCATCGTCTATAACTTTGTAGGATACTTATTTATTATTATCCTTACAAGCTGGTGGCACCCCTTTTCCTTCAAGGGCAGACGAAGAAGTCAAGTCTGAGGGAACTAACTTAACAATTTGTATCATCCTGGTCTCAAATTCTATAGGGAAATTTTAAAACATTTTCTAGGAAGGTGCAAGAAGCAGGAATTCTTCTGGGTGATATCTTTCATGGGACCAACTGCCTGGTTGAATTTACATTGACAAGGGTTTGGGCATCACAGTGCCCTTCCTCAGGTCTCTTGAAGAGAAGCCAACACACCAGTGCTAAGTACCAGATGGAGCAAAAGCTTGTTTAAAAATCTATGCACAAATAAAAACAGGATATAAGAGAAATTATCAAGTAGCCAACAGATAAGAGATGCATTAAATACCTGGTAATGGAAGGACAAGATAGTTCAGGAGGGTCATCATCACCTGTAAAGTGCAGAAATTATTGAGTATCAGGTAGATTATAATGGATCATGAATGTAATCATTCTCTTGGGTTTTTAAATATTTTGGAATACAGTTCCACTGATTTAAAATTCAGTGGATTTGTCCATAGCCAGAATTTATGAATTCTGGCTATGGACAAAGTATTATGGCTATGGACACAGTATTATGTGTAATACTGTTGAGACATCAATATTTACTGGACCATATGTCCATTCAAGTATTTTATCTGTATTTTAGGAAGCTGTCCTCCCTTTGAATAGATGGATGATTTTGGGGGGCTGAGGAAGCTTTCTCCTTTTTAAAAATCCTGCTCAAGTTAAGGACGCATCTCTTGGCATACAAAAAGTCCATTCCCAGTGATTTGAAACAGCATTCTGTTATAGAGGGAAGGATATTATATTCAATAAATCATATGGAACTATTTATCAGCAATCACTTCTTTAACTTTTCCACAGTCTTCAGTTTCAAAGCAGATTTGGAGAAGACTGAAGTTGGTACGGAGCAGTTTATTTAAAAAAAATGCTTTAGGAAAATTACCCCAGGGTTGATTGTATATTTATGAAGGTCTTTTTTTTTTTTTAATACTAATGTAATGTAGGAAAATAGATTTATTAAGAACAGTAGAAAAATGAGAAAAGAACCAGAAAGGGTTTTATGGCAGATGATTTGCAATGGGGAACAGTCGGGCTTTTTGTATAACTGCAAGAGCTGAAGTCACTGTAATGACTCATCTGATCTCATTAGGAGGGTGGTAAAACGCTGGAACAGGCTACCAAGAGGTGGTGAAATCTCCACCCTTGAAGGTTTTTAAGACCTAGCTAGACAAAGCCTTGGCTGGGATGATCTAGTTGGGGCTGGTCCTGCTTTGAACAGGCGGTTGGACTAGATGTGACCTCCCGAGGTCTCTTCCAACCCTCATTTTTTATGAGTCTATTGACTTCAATGTGCTTAGTCTTTAGAAGTAGTTGTAAACGTTCTGTTAGTTGGGTTTGTCTTTCCTTTACCCATCGAAGATTTTACACAACAAACAGCTAGTCTTCACCAATCTAAATCCTCCTTGCCCTCCCTGAATGGATGAGTGGTCACCAGTAGAGTAACAATGGCAGGGATGATGTGCAGGGGGTGCACATACACCCCCCGAGTGTGGTGGTGCATCCCACTGCCAACACTGCCGGTGGTGTCTGTGGGTGGTCCAAGATCACTGCTGGCCACTGCTGATGCTGCTGGCAGCATCTGTGGGTGGTTGCCAGCCTCTGGTTGGCACTCCCCCCCACCCCACCCCACCCCACCG
>NW_017728993.1:13952506-13962082 GCF_001723915.1 Gavialis gangeticus | reverse complement strand
CCACCCCACCCCACCCCACCGCCAACAGTGCTGGCGGCATCTGCAGGAGCTCCTGCTTACCGCTACTGCACTCTTGCTGCTGCCACCATGCCCCCCAAGTGTCTGGGGGCACACATCATTCATGAACAATGGTGGAGTCAGCAGGGCACAGGCCCTGTGCACTTCTTGAGATGGGGGTGGGTGCTGAATGGAGCTAGTGAGGTGCCTCCCTCTCCCATCCACCCTGTTTCCCCACACCTTGCAGTTTCTCTGCAGTGGTACTGGCTCAAATATCAAAGAAGGCAGAGAAGTGATGGTGCATGGGTGGTGGTTTGGTGCTGCAGGGGGGAGATGCCACACCTTTTATTTGCCAGTGAAAACCAGTGGTTTTTCTGGACACTAAACATGCATGCTGGGATGTGGCCATGCCTGGGGCCAATTGGGGATCAAGGTTACTGGATTAGGGTACAATACAGAGTTGGAGAGTGCAAGCAGAGTCCAAGAACAAGCCAGGTCATGAAGCCGGGAGCTCAAGAGGTTAGCATAGTCTATGAGTGAACCACTTTAGGATATTGGGAGGTCAAGAAGCAGTCTTAGGTCAGGAAGAGCCCTGTTCCTTTCCCTGGGCATAGGATCATGGGAAAGTAGGGCTAGAAGGGACCTTATGAGGTCATTTAGTTCAGCCTCCTCCTCAAGGCAGGAGCATCCTATGCCCAGGTGAAGCTCTGTTCACCAGAGCGCCCCAAGGGATGACAAGGCCGAACGGTCACAAACCCCTCCAGGACCATTTCAGGCTGGACATAAGGAAGAACTTCTTTACTGTCCGAGCCCCCAAGGTCTGGAATAGACTGCTGCTGGAGGCGGTTCAAGCACCTACTTTGAATGCCTTCAAGAGAAATTTGGATGCTTATCTTGCTGGGATCCCATGACTCCTGCTGACTTCCTGCCCCTGGGGCAGGGGGCCGGACTCAAAGATCTTCTGAGGTCCCTTCCAGCCCTAATGTCTATGAAATCTATGAAATCTCTAGCTAGACCATCCCAGTCAAGTGTCTGCCCAACCTGCTCTTGAAAACTTCCAAGGATGGAGAGTCTATAATTTCTCTAGTAGCCTGTTCCATTACTTAACCGCCCACATACTTAGAAAGCTCCTCCTAATCTCCAACCTCAATTTCCCCTGCTGAAGCTTGAGGCCATTGATGCAAGCCCTGTTCCTATGGTCATGGAGAAAAGCCATCTCCATCCTCTCTGTCATTGCCCTTCAGGCATATGAAGAATATAAGGGAAGGGGAGGTCAGGTGATAGGAGCCAGCCCCTTTGGTATCAGGGAGCAGGTGGAGATTCACTCTCTGATAGAGACTTTAAGTGGACCTCATCTAGCTGCTGCAACCCACAATAGGGCGGTGGGCTGGGGTAGGCAGCCATGCTAGTCCAGCTAGGTTCAAGGCTGCAAGCCTGACAACTGGGGGGGTGGGGAGGAGAGGACATTCCCCAGCAGCAGCTGCAAAACTGGCCACTGCAGTGTGTGGTACCCCAACCCACCATGTAGTACTGACCAGCTATGCTTCTGATGGTCACTTTCTGTTCTTCCCCTTTAATATAGTTGTGAAAACCCTCATTACTCTGGCTTGCTTCTAAGTCCTTGCTTGTCTGTTGTCTTATTCTTTATCTGGATCTGTCCCTGTTTTTCAGTGTACAGTGCAGGATTTTTTATTACCCTTCAATGATCTTTGCATAAACCCTTGCAAATCCACATTGACCGCTTTTTGTTCCTGACATATTTTTCTTTTTCAGAGCAATTGTGGTCTGCTGTACTTTAATTAGGGTGTTTTTTAGTATACAACATGGCCCAGTACTTGCAGCAATGACTCAATGATTACATTGTCTAAAGCCATTACATATGTTTGATTGTGAGTGTACATTATGTGGTCTATAATCAACTGGATTGTGATTCTTTCCAATGCAAAGTAAATCTTTTTACAGTGAGCTTGCAGGTTACAATAAATCAGGGTTTATTTATTTTATTTTATTTTTTTGGTGCTGATCATCATTGCATTTTGTAGAATTTCCTTTCATAGGGTTCTCATTTTCAGGTATGTGGCAGCAATTTGGAGTCTCTCCATATAAGAGAAACTATATTTATAAGCAGAGAGATTCAGCTGTTTATTTGATGTGTTTTTATGAAGCACACATGCAATTTGACCCATTTATCATATGGGCAGAGAGAAATTGCAGAGTTTGTCTTACAATAGAATGTGTGTTGACTAATGTTTATTGCCCCACGACTGTTTGTAAAGAGTTTGTGGTTGTCCATGTAGACATCACTCATTGTTCAACTGCAGACATCCATCATGGGGCACAGAACAGCGGGTCTCCAGCCCCAAGTGTACAGGCAGCTGCTACTCCAGTGTAAAGAAACTTCTTCTGTTACAAGCAACAGGACAATTAACAGGCAATGGAAGGGAGTAATGGAAGCATGCATTGTCATAGCAGGCTAGCATTAGCCTGTGTGTTGTTCACGAACTCCTACCTACAGAGCAGTACATGGGAGTATACGGCATTCAGCTGGTGGAAAACAACACTTGAGTCCAGGGGAATGCTTGCTAGAGGTTGACATCCTTTTTCTGTTGAGAAGGCTATATGCCACATCCTGGGTATCAGGCACCTGTTGTATTATAAGCCAGTCCAAGCCACTTTACAAATTGCGGAGCTATGAGTGCATCCTAGAGATGCTTTCATCCTCTGAAATTCTGCCTGCCCTATGGCACTGTGAGCACGTACTGGCCTCAAGCTTCAGGGTCAGGGATAGATCCAGGGAGGGTGCAGTGGTGCAATTGCACCTCCCTTTGACTTCTGCTCCATTCACAGTTTAAAACCTATTGCCTCGGGGGGGCAGCAGCATTTCTATTCAGGCCATGCTGAGAGAGTCGATTGACTTCACGGCTCATTATTATCTCTCAGATTTCTGTTAATCTGTCTCTGCTCCACAGGTGTTAATCACCCTCTGTTTTTTTCAATGATCTTGATATTTTGCTGTTCAAATGATCATTTCTTCTGCAATTTGGCTGCCTGGTAGCCATTCCTGGTAATGTCTCTCCTGTTTCACAGTCCTGCATACTGTTTTTAGCTCTAGCTAAAAATATTAACCCAGGTATGGTAATATTAACTTAGGTGTAGGGATGACTGACAGTGAAATATTGGGGGCACTGTCAAGATACTCAGGAAGGCTAGATTTTGTTTTGTGAATCTGAATGAGAGATGTACAGTTAAGTATAATGATTACATGACTAATGATACAATGCCTTTTGACTATCTTTTTGCCCAGTTTGTTGCATTGTTTTTCAAACTTCATATCTGCTATAGCAAACTAATGCACGGTCCAATAGTTGCATTTGTTTTCGCTTTGATCTTAAAATGAGTATTACAGTACTAGCCCCCTACCACATTGGTAAAGCCGCTAGTTTCTATTTAACTAGAGAAAAATGTGTTGTTAAATGTGATGATGTGTCATACTATCTGCACCCCCTTTTCAAAATCCTGGATCGGCCCATGTTTAAAACTCTCTCACAAATAATAAAGGATATGTGACCTAAGTACCCTAGTCATGGACCCCTCTAATCATAGTCTCCACTCTAAGTGCTGTACAAACACAGCTCAAAGAGACCAGCTCTGCGCCGAGCATCTTACTCATTGGATGCTGAAGATGGTGAATTCTTGGCAGCCACTGTGATTAGACGAAGCAGCTGAGATCTGCTTGTTTGGATAAAGTAGCAGCCGTATATACAGCTATTATATATACAGTAAACAGTGGTTTATTTACAGTAGAGCCTTGCTCTTTAACATCAGATAAAATGTTTTGGATCTCTGACTTCTGGTAAGATACAGGCAAAAGTGCCCTTGCTTGTTCACACATGTTGTGGGCTTTATCACCAATTAAAGCATCTTGATCCCAGGCTCTGGCTCATGCTATTGGCCTTCTCTTTGCCTGTTTGAATGAGGAAGATGGCAATAGCAGTTAAACTTTCATCAGGGATGCTTAAAGGCTGCATGCAAGGGATTAAGAACAATCACTAGCTTCACAGTTGCCCAGAACTAAGTGCAGGAAAAAAGCACTTGGTTTTGATGCTGACAAAAGGGAGCTTGTTGCTGATTTTAGTTTTCAAGTTCCTTGAGTTGGCTGTTTTGGATGGTCAGTGGTGCTGAAAAGGACTTTTCCACGTCTCCCAAGATAGAGAGTTCACTCACCTGAGACCAAGGTCCTGATCTAACTACACCTGAGCAAAGTTGGTGAAGCTCCAATGAAGTCTCCCACTGAATACTACTGGGGCAATGACATCAGATTGTAATCACCCGTTATTTCATTGGAAACTCAGGGGGGATGTTGGGCACTGGATCAGCTGGGCTTAGGTAGAAAGTTACCCTGCAGAGCTGGGAAATGGGCTATTGATTTTTCTTTCTTTTTTTTAATTTTAAACTTTGAATGGTACTAAAATTGTGTGAAGAAGAAAACAGTTGTTGATCTTTTGAGCTATAAACCACTCCTGGGGATCAAGGAGGCTGTTGTTAGGTCACTGCTGAGTTTGAATAAACAGCTTTCCAGTCTGGTTAAAGCACTGCTTTGAATTTTGGGGCTATGGGTAGCTAAGCAAAAAAACAAGCATTAAAGCTGCCTCTGGGCTCAGAGTAGCATGGGACAGGCTGTCAGCATGGCAGCCCCTGCCTTCAGTGGAGTAACAAGGAGTGACCCCAGAGAAAGACCTGCTTCAGGCGTGATTTTTTTCCCACTGGATCCATCTTATACTTTCATTTCCATCATGTAAGTGACAGGAGATTTTTTTTGCTTAGCAGAAGCTGTTGGTTCCTGAATAGAAGTCCAGGGCACTGTCTGTCTGTCTGTCTGTCTGTCTCCCTTCCCGTGATGTGTCTTCCTCAATTACAGTCTCAACGAAGCCAGAGCTGCACTGCCAAGGGGAAGAGCCCACTTGGGGAACAGTTGTTATCCACTTTGAGATCAACATCTGGCGAAAGTCTGCGTGTGGGTGAGAGTCATATCCTTGTTTCCTTAGTGCATCCTGGAGGAGGTGGAGGGGAAGAAAGAGGACCTATCTCTGGGCAGGAAAAAATACCTTTGGCCTCGCATGGGGGAAGCAAGTTGCATTGGGAACGAAAGTCCCATAACGGCTCTTTATCTGGCTGTGCATTGGTAGAAGGGTCAGACAGGATGGGGCCTAAAGGAGGAAGAAAGATGAGACTTGGAAGGCCGTCAGGAGGTCACATCTAGTCCAATTACTGTTCCTGGCAGGATCATCCCTACCTAGGCTTTCCCAGACAATTGTTGGTCCAACCTGCTCTTCAGAGTTTTCAAGGATGGTGAAGTCTACCTGGTTTTTCATGAAGGCTGTGGTGGGCAAATTGTGCTTTAGTAATCTTCTCCACTAGACTAATTTTAATAGGCGGGTTTTTGTCAGAAGTTTCCACGGGGCAGGCAGCATACCATAGTGCGGCGGAAAGCCTGGACGCAGACCACTTCTTTGGGACCCAGCTGCTCAGGTGCCCTTTGGGGCATGGGCCACATTGAATGTGTACAGTGCCTGGCACAGTTGGGTCCTCGGCTGTGATGCATGGGTACTGTTTAGAAGAATAAAACTACTAACTTGCTATGATAAATTCAGTGTAGCCGTCAACAGGTACCCAGAGTGTTTCTAAACAAGAAATAAAGAAACAGTTAGGACCCTGGACACATGCTGGTAGCTTCTGCACTTTTTCTTGCTTCAGAGCTCTTGCTTGAAGCCCTAAATTGTCTTGATGACTCAAAATGATTGGTATACCAAGGTCTGTCTCCCTAAGAAAGGGTTTGCTATATCCTGGCCAGTTAAAGAGCTCGTCTTCATGAGGCAAAGACTGCTAAATGATGTGTCAGCCATGTCCTAAGTGATTTTTGTTTAACGGTCTCTGCTGCTGTTTATATTTTCTAATGAGCTGCGGCTGGTGTTTGTTGCCATTAAAACTTCATTTGTTTGGATGGTCTTTTCAACAAACTGAAAACCAATAAATCACAAGTAAAATATTTATTATTTCAACTGCATAAGAAGGGGGAAAACTGGACAAACTTGTATTCCTTCAACAGCACATTAACAACAGATTGCCACGTGACTGCCTCTACCACGGGCCCCTCTCTCCCACTGTGGCTAATGGTCTCGCAGAACCATTGTAGCAACAACCTGCAAAACTGGAAGGAGGGGCGGACTAGATCAGTGTTCAGCACATCACAACAGCCCCTTGTTCCTTCTTTCCATTAACAGTTTGTTAAAACTGCTGGTGGCCTGTACGAAATTGAGGCTTGGCAGTGGCCCATTGGTCTCGTGTTAACCACTGGTTACCATTGACCAGTCACCGTCACCAAAAATGCCATGGTTCTGGGACTATTACCAATTCAGCTATTGGTACGTGAATTGTTTTTGGTGAAGGGTAAGTTCGCTGAGAAATGCACCCTGTAGAGAACTGAAGCCACTTGTGAATTTGGAGTGAATTCAGCAATTTATTTATTTATTTTTGGGGGCTGAAAAAACTGAGCAAAAATCCCTTCAGTTCCATACAAAGAGCTCTAAAACTATCTGCACCATCCTTTTTTCCGTTGTCCTCATTGCCAGGCGAAGCTACTTGGCTTGTTGCATCTGACTGCACATTCGGGGGCTATAGCCATTCCTATCTTTGCACAAAAGCACTGCATATATTTCTAGGTGGTGGAGCATTGCTTTCTTTACCTGCTCGTAATCCCGGGCTAGCCCTCAGGCTGGAGCCCAGGAAATTGCCTGGACATCTTCTAAAAGTAATGTTCCCAGCTGTTGTGTCCAGGCTAATGCCAGCCTCAGCCACACTGGGCAGCCCCTGTGATCCAGTCCATGGCAGTCCTCCTGGGAGCTCCTTCCTCTCCTCCTCTTCCTCTTCTAGACTTCCTTCTGAACCAGGCTGCCAGGTCAGCCCAGGACCTGGGATTATATGGCTCCTCTGCTCTACCCTCTCTGGCCACGATGCAAAACAGACTGTCTTCAGGTTTGACTATTGAACTAAAATGCAATTATATACACAGCTCTGCTGAATACCTTGTGTACAAGCAGATACGGAGTAGTTTGGTACATAACCTAGCACACGTCTATGCAGAATCGAGTGTTTACATGTACCACAATTCTGGAGCCTGTTTCTTCAAAAGGACCCAGAACTCTCCCCTCCGATCCTCTGTAGATCAGACCCAGATGTATAAATGGCTATAAAACAGTCCATGAAAACTGATCGTAGTTTCATGCCACATTAACATTAGACAATGCTTTTTAGCATAACTTTCTTACTCCACATGTAGTCCATCTTCCTTCAATCTTTGCTCGGGGCCTTTGGATGCTACTGTGACACAAATCATAAGATGGGATTGTAGGTACAAGAGCTCTCATTAATGTCTGTTCCATCAAAACAGGGCATGTAGCGACCCTCCTAGTGAGTCATCTGTTCAGAGCTTTAAAATCTTTCAAACATCTATGTTCACCAGGGAGCTTTGACATTTGCCAAAGTTATCTTATTTATGTTGCGGCACCTTCTCCTTTCCTTTGGGCCGTGATGGATCGTGCTGGGCAAGAGCACATGGAATTGGCTTGCAGGCTTCATTGTTCATTTCTTTTAAAGGTTACTAGGCATGAATGTGACACTTGGACAGAGCTATTGCTTTCGTAGCCTCACTGGGAAAAGAAAAGGCATGGAATTGTCAATTTGACATGCTTTTTTATGGTTAAGGCCAATTTGTTGGCAGCTAAGAGTAGCCCTTGTTTGTATTATCTTTTGGGATGACTGAACCCTCAGAGAGGCAATCGGGAACTAGAAAACATTACCATTTTTCCTTTTACAAATCATTTAATATACTGCAGGGTCAAAATCCCTGCCCCCTTAAAGTAACAAATTCCCGTTGAATTCAATGGAGTCAAATCTCACTTCTGAAATCTAAAGCAGTGTATTGTGAGACAGCTGTGAGTGAGCATGGATTAGAAAGGTTATATTCTGATTAAAATTGTGAATAATAATCTGTTCACCTGGTTTCACTGGAAAGGAAAAAAGGGAGACTCAGTGGAAAGGAAAGTGGTGCGATTCAAAGCGAACAATAGGAAATACTTCTTCACACAATAATACCAGTGTCTGACTCTGAAACTGCACAGATCTTGAAACCGGTTACAAAGGAGGCCAGTATCACTATTCCCATTTTAGAAATAGAAAAAAAAAGGCATAGATAAGTGGCATGGCCAGCAAATTACAAGCTAGATTCTGCAATATTGAAGACCAGTGCTCTAACCTAAAGGCTGTGCTGTCCCTGGAAGCAGGGTTTTTTCCCCCTGTGAAATTCATTGCTGAGACCAAGAACTTTTACATGGATAACAAGGGTATATGGAGCTGGTATTGGAAGGATCATATGATGGCTCCTTTTTTATGAACAGGCATGAAAACCTGCTGTTCTTGTGATATGATGTTTAAAAAGAAAACAAGTGAAAGCGTTAACAAAACAACATAGACACATGGGGCATTTATAGGCATGCTGTGGGAAGCGCTAATTAAGAGCTGTGCTAATTAAAGCACCTGGAGCGTCATGTATCAGCATCCCTGCACTGAAAAATGGCAGCGGGGTGCTTTGAGCTAACGCTTGTTGAATGATGCACATGACACTGGAGTCTGCTGGAGTGCTGTAATTACCACGCTCCAGCAGACTCAATTAATCGAGTCTGCTCTGACACACAGTAATTACGGTGCATTGGAGCAGCCTCCCTGCACGTGTATAAGGAGCCCACGCTTTCCATGCTCCATATATTGCTCAACATTACAAATAAAGATCAAGGCCTACTTTAAAAGATGCATGACCCCACCACCTCCCTTACCAATAAGATTCAAACAAATGTGGACCTGTCTTGCCATCACACAAACCATGACGAACTGAAAAAGGAAAACCAACAAAAATGTAATAGTCAATACATCCCATTATTTCATTTATGTTCCCTTCCCACACCCTCCCACCACAGATTTCCTCTCTCCCACTCTTCAGGACATAAACTCTTTGTAAATTATCCATATTTAGCAACATCTTCTACCTTGACATCCTTAAAAAATTATGCATTTGTCTTGTTGACTGTTTCTAACCAGGATTACACACCTACAAAATCTGAACATAAATATGCAAAACAAACAGACAAAAAACCATCTTTCAGAGGCGGTATGAAATGTTTAACTAAGATGACCACATCCAGACCAGCACGGATGTTTCGTTCCCTAGGGACAGGTAGCAGTGGTACACCTTGTCCCCGGGGAATGCCTATGTGCACGACAGGTTACCCCAGGTGGGGTAGGGGAGGCTGGAGCCAGCAACTGTGCTGGCCCCAGCAGCCTTACCTGGGGTTGTGGGAAACTGCAGCCACGGTGCTCTTGCAGCTGGGAGCTTGGCTGGAGCCAGAGCATGGCTCTGGCTGGCCAGGCTCCTGTTTTGGACGGTGCTTGCTGCCACCACATGCACTGCCCTGCTTTTTTTCCCCATGTGGGTTTTTTTGACCCCAGGATCTCCCAGGGTCAACCCCC
>NW_017728993.1:13942650-13952215 GCF_001723915.1 Gavialis gangeticus | reverse complement strand
CCCCCCCCCCCCCCAGTACAAGGTAGCAGTGTGGGGAATGCCTGAATGCGCAGCGTGTGGCACTGCAGACAGGTCTGTGGCACCACATATGGCACGGCCACGCTTGTCTGGACGCAGCCGTGGAGGCTCCTCAGCTTTTCATAAAGCATCTCTCAGATTCATTGTCAGTCTCTGACCTTTTCTCATTGTTGTGCTTGAGCTTTGTAGAAACTCACCCCATGGTACTGCTTCTATGTCCACAGCTCTGTGGAGGTGCGTCACCCTAGTTTGTGCTACGTTTGCAAAGCGGGTACTCCCAAAATAACTCCAGATAATATCAATCACCTTCTCCCATTTCTTAGCATTTGTGACCAGGATATTGGTGGTTGGAGTTTACTTTTTGGGGGTCCTAGCCCAGGAGCTGGGAACAGGTAGGGGGTGACAGATCAGAACTAGAGCTAGGAGCTACATAGACTAAGAGCTAGGAAATAGGAGCCAACAGGGCAAGGCCTGGGGATTGTGAATGTAAACCAGGAGTTGAGGCATGGGGTGGTGGGGAGGGCAACATTTTGGCAGGCTTGCCACAAATTATTCCTGCACTCCCCCCATCCCCACAAGTGCCTCTGATCTCCCTTCTCTTGCCTTGCCATTTGCTGTGTTGCTTTTTGCTTCTGCCCCATCTGCCGCTGTGCTGCCTGTCCCTTCCCTCACCTGTCATGTACCACAAAGAGGCTGCCTGTGCCACTTGTGGCACCTGTGCTGTACATGGACCATTTCTGGGCTAAGGGACTCCGACACTAAGGGACTCTGCAGGCGACAGGAATTGGAGTAGGTAGAAAGAACCAGGAACCAAGGAAACCGGATACCAACCACTTGAGACAAGATGAGGAGATATCTTGTCCTGTTGCGTAGCCCACTGGACAATAAAAGAGCTACATTTTATAATGCAGTTAACTGGGACCAGCTGAGACTCCCTAGGCAGCTAGCCGATAGACCCAGTTAGGCACTCCAGGGCCAGCTGGGGCCTGGTCTTTCTGCCTGCTGCCCTGACTCCTAACAAATTCTCACCATTTCTGGAGGTTTGTTTGTTAGTCTTTGCTTTTAACTCGGATTTTATGAATGTTTCCCTTCTCCATATGTGGGTGCGTCTACACATGCAATTAATGCAAAGCAATATATTCCAGAGCTTATTGCTCCGGGTGCTCCTTTTGAATGTGCTCCCAGGACCACAGCATGTTAAGCCATGCCAGAGTAGCCCCAGCTGGCAGGGGGGCCTGGGGGTCAGTTTACCAGCCAAGGGCTGCTCCCCCTAGCTTAATGTGCTGCCAAGTAGCTGGCTGGGGTATGGGCGTGCTCCAGTGTGAGGCTAGCTGGCAGGTAGCTTCGTGTCTTCATGCCCCAGCCAGCCAGGTCAGCATCTACACGTGCGCTGCTGTGGAGTAAAACTGCAGCAGGATAGTACTTTAAATATGCTGCAGAGTTAATTAGCTAACTCCAGCCTAATAGGGGTGCACGTGTAGATGCGCAACATTTACTGCAGAGTTAATTAGTATACTGCGCAGTAAATGTCTCATGTACGTGTGCCCTGTTTGTCTTAATTTGGCCAATAAAATGATTCAATCAAGAGGAGCATGGATGCCTAGGTACTGGGACAGTTTTACTGGGTAGGTAAAAGTAACTTTCTCATCATTACAATGAACTTCATTATTGAGACGAGTGTATTAATGGGGTCCAGTTCTACCCTGAAAGGAAGCACCACGTGCCCAACAGGGAAAGCCCCTCTCTTTTGGCCCACACTTGGAATGACGGCAGACGATATGGTGGGAGTGGGACTTCTAGCTGCATTTTACTACATCTGCTAGCAGCTCCAATTGCTGTATTTTGATAAACTAGAGTGATGTTCTTGGATGACTTTTCAAAAGTTGCTAAGACAGTATGGTATGATGAGCATTACTTGCTCTCTACAGGACATTCTACCTACAATACACTCTCGTGAAGTGAGCAACTGTATACATCGTTATGAGTAAGGATTACAGCTGGTTCTGAGCAGAAATCATTGGACAAATTCATTTCCATGAGGGTCTCCAAAGCCCTTTTTAATAAAATATATGGTCTGGGCAGATCAGTTCCTGGACTTTTTAGAATAACTGCTGATAAAAATCAGCAGTACACTGCATATGGAGAAGTCTCTTTCAACTGAGTGAGGTTGTCACCCCCTCACTAGAGCAAATGGAGGAAACTTTCCTTGTGGGCATGCTGTTTTATCACTGATGGGTTGTTTGTTGAGGTGGTCTCTCAAATTCAGAGGTGGTTGGTCATCATCTCTGCTCTTCATCACATCATGGTATCCGCATAGCTGATTATCCTCTTTCCTCTGGACTGTTTCACATCTACCTTACCTTATAGTGTTGGTGAGAATCAGGAGTCCTTACGAGACTGTTTGATCATTGCCTGCTGTGGAGAATTTCTGCACTTTTCTCTGAAGGATCTAGTATCAGCTGCTCTTGGAGATGAGATACTGAAGGAACACGGTGAAGGAATTGTCAGAGAGGTAGGAGGAAAACTGGGAATGGGCAGGATACTTAAAACCGAGTAGAGGTGTCAAGAAAGAGAAGAGGACTGTTGGTGCTAAGCGTGCTCCAATCCATTAGAATCTGGGTAAATTGGTTCACTTCCTAGAAAGTTTCTCTTCCTTTGAGTATCCTCGCTGGTGGTCCAGCAGGACAGCCCAAAGTGTAGTGGGTTTTATCTACAGTACTAGCAGCGACTTGCTCTCAGATCTATGTTAACCCTCTAGACTACTCTTTCTGCAGCTGTGAAGTGTGGCTTGCTCCGATCCAGTAAGTTCAAATGCACTTCTAGAATTACTTTCAGTGAGTTAATTTGTTTCAGAACGAAAATCAAAAAGTAACCAGGACTAAGAGTCCAGTTAGCAGTAAGAGAGTGCTTCATTACAAAATGTAAATGCAGATGGTGGGATGGAAGAAATGTGACCCACTAACTGTGCATGTGCATATATCTGATGTTGCAAATTCTGCCCTGAACCCCATTCCAACTAAATTCAGATCTCCCTGTCCCAGTATGTCATCTTCCTCCCTCACCCCCACCCCCCAGATTTCACTGAGGAAGCCCGTTCTCCTGAGTTGTCTTTTAACCGAGTCAGCAACTGTACTGAGAGTTGGCAATGTAACTCGGCACAGTAAGAGATCATGTGCTAGACACTTCATCCTCTGCAGGTTTTTGGGACATACCATCATAGAGCTCAGGAGATAAAACAGCTACTTTTTTTTTTTTCTTAAGGATAATAAAACATTATTATGGTTTATAATGACCTGCTACATATGTTCTGGCAAAGTTTCTGAAGCCAGTACTTTTATGGTTTTCTTCAGCCGTTGGAGCATCTAACACTGCCCTTTTTGCAGCTAAGCAGGGAGAACCTTTATTAACCCATTTGGGGCTAATACACTGTGAGTAGAAAGTCTGATCCTGCTCCCAGTGAAGATAAGGAGCTGAGCTTCAGCTAGTGGACATTGATTAATGCCAGCTGAGCCTTGGGCCTTATGAAATAATTCTATTAACTTGAGTAGGATTGGGCTTTCTCGGGACAAATGACCAAGACATTCCTTAGAGCAAGCTGAGAAAATGTCACCTTTTGGCTGGAACCCCAGGTTTTAAAAAGTTTTGTCAGGCACATGTATTTCTGGGAGTAATTGGCACTTTCTTTTGGGCACCTGTTCCTCAATAACTGTTTGTGCATGGATCTTGGACCCCTAGCCTAGATTTCTGTTATTTTTTTGACCCATAACTAGATTTTACTACATGCTGGGTGCATCTGCATGAGACGCTTACCGCAGTTGCCTAACTAGCTCCGCAGTGCAGCGTCACTGTCTACACAAGTGGAGCTATTAGACCGGAGTAAACTAATTATTTCTGCCACAGGATAGCACTGCCCAACACAAGTACTATTTTCTGGTGGAGTTATTTACTCCACCACAATTACATGTAGACGGTGACCAGGACTGGCTGGGGCATGAGGGTGCTCCAGTGTGGGGCAGTCCCACACCATACCACCGTCATGCCCCAGCCAGTCCTGGTCACCTGTCTACATGTAATTGTGGTGGAGTAAATAACTCCACCAGAAAATAGTACTTGTGGTACTATTTTACCACCATGAGGGTGGTATGGTGTGGGACTGCCCCACACTGGAGCACCCTCGTGCCCCAGTCAGCCCTTCCACAGCATGTTGAGCTGGGCAGGAGCAACCCTGGGCTGGCAGCTTGATCCCCCGGATCCCCTGCCAGCCGGGGCTGTGTTGCCCTGCGTCCCAGGCCCACATGTCAATGCTGAGCCTGGGAGCAATAAGCTCTGGCATGAACTGTGCCTGAGTTTTTTTTCACTGCATTTAAGATTCGCGTGTAGATGTGCCCACTGAGGACTAATCTGATGCAAATCTTGACGCTCAAAGTTCCTCCATTACCTTGAAAGACCTTCCATTACGGAGTTACTCTTTTTGGAAGGCATGGAGTCATAAGTCAGGCCTGGCAGGGGCTGCAAGAGGTCATCTGTTCCAACCTCAGCTCAAGCCAGGACCATCCCAGGAAGCGTGTAGCACATGAGTCAGCATTACTAATGCACTATTTGCCAAACTTAAACAAAATCCTCTAGTGAGGAAAGCAGCCAGGGAAAAATTCTGTTACTCACTGTGGGACCTTTAGGCAAGTTATTTGAGGGCTGCCCAGAGCCTGCTGAATTCAATCGACAGACTCCCCTTTGCTTCCATGGGTTTTAATGGGCCTAATCCAGTCACCCTGATGCACGGTGGAATCCAGCAGGCTTATATGACGAGTTAGTTGCTTCTCAAAAGGGGAGAGGTCAGGTTGGCAGGTAAGACCTTCACCTTTGAGGAAGGCAGGCCTAGTCGCACGTAAGACTTAACTGATGTTTGCAATGATCCAACGTTAAAAATGTGAGGTTTTAAAATAAGTCGCTGTGTGTGGATGAGACTGATGCTCAGCTCCTTTGAAATTCAGGACAAAGTATTTTGAGGTCAGTGGAGAAAAGGTGCTGTGTACATTATCCTTCTATACAGTCGAGATGTCAATAGTATAGTCCAGGATTCAAATGGTCATGCTGTCTGTCCTCCCTGTATATTAGCTTTGCTTTGGCTTTAGTTTTTATTATGTATTTATCTGCAACAGCTGTCAGAAGGTTTAAATGCCAGTATTACTCTCTTAATAAATATGTCCTTTCAAAACCCTTGTGACGGTTGTGCCCATTGGGTGTTTATGTAACACACTGAATGGCAAAAAAGAAAAAAGAAAAGTAAATGTGTATAAAGAACATTTGCTTCCTGTAGACTTGAGCTTTGTATGACAGCTCAGCTATGACTCATCATTAGTATATGGGTTTATTTCTTTAGATATGCTTTATCGTCCGGCAGTATGTGTCCCCGCCTAAAAATGCATCCAACTGCAAAAGCTTCTTTAATTAGATGTGAAACCATTTTTTTTGTCCTCTTGAACAGCTTTCCCATGGCAATGGAAATACCACAAGATTCGGCACAAGGCCAGCTCTGCTCAGAGTTGTGTGCCAGCAGCAGGAACGAGGAGTCACTAGCCTTCCTGTGACGGCTGTTTTGGGAAATGGGGAAGACCCTGTGATGTCTGCACAAGGTCGTATTACAACAGGGATTGGGAAACATTAATTTCTTTCTAGTATTCTAATTTTATCTGGTTGGGTCCCTTATGTAACTTCCAGGGTTGCTGCTGGACATTTGTCCAGGGAATGTCTTGATTTGCCCTCTAGGTGGGGATACCGGCCCCTTTATGCTTCTTGGGTGGTGCAAAGGGGGTTTAAAGGGACAAAAATGCCTCTTGGAGCATGGCTAGTTTAGGGGGGCTTCCCCAGCCACTTTGGACCTTTATACAAGGCCTGCTTTCAGTGAAGGGAAGGGTGTGCAGTAAAAAGGGGTGCTGGATTATGGGTATTTTCTGCTCTTCAGAGCAGTTTGACTAACATCCACGCTTCTGTGAATTCCTGGGTTGCTTCAGAGTGTGGGAAGAGCAAAGGTGACTCCAGGCCAGCTTTTGTTTCCCTTACTTCACCCTGTCTGCTCTTTCTGCAACAGTGAGAATAAAATAATTACGAACCACAGGCATTATGTCTTGTACATCTTGTCCATCCATCTACATGGGGAATGCACACTGCAGCGGTCTGGTAAAGGCAGATCTTGGGACTGGCAAAATGTTAGAAGAGGATGAAATGGAAGTTTGAGGAAAATTAAATTCAACTTTTAAACAAGCAAATGAACAGAATGGCCCAACCTCCCTACCCCTGGGGATTATGGGCATGCTGGTGCTTTTATTGTACGAACCAGAGCAAAAGTTGTCCTTGGGCAATTAAAAAGACACGTGATATTCATCAAATTCTGGCTGTAGTTTCTTGGGTGATGCTAACTGCACCCACAGGATGCCTGTCTATTTGTATCTTCCATATTAACGTGGGCCTTAAGGCCCACCCAGCTAACTAACAGCCCCTTTGTGGGGCCAAAGGGTGAAAGATGCAACTAATTTCAACAAAAGGGAAAACAGGATAGGAGTGATGTGGGGGTCAAAGGATCAAAATGTGAAAATAAGTTCTCCGGAGGGGGGCACCGAGCAGAGCCCCCCAGGCCGCATCCACTGGTCCTCAAAGGCATCCAAGGAGCCGCTGGACCCCACATAATGCCTGAGTGCTCTGGATCTACAGATGGGCTGCTGAAGTGTGACTTCAAACACAACCCTTCTTCCTTCCCACCCCAGCGCTCCCCCTTCAAACATGCACATCCCATGCAGGGATAGGTGCAGGGCTGTAGCTCATACAGCTCATTACAGCTATGACCAACACACATGGTGCGTAGAAAACTGTAAGCAGAGGTGGTGCCATTGCCTACCCTGGAAATCTTCAAGACGAGACTGGACGGTCACCTTGCTGGGGTCACCTGACCCCCAGTTATCTGTCTTTCACAGGACACCCCTGCTTGGCTGTTTAGCCAGTTGTTCCATTCCTGGCCGTATTAATGTGAGGATTAAGTGGCACGGCACCCTTAGAGAGTAAGCGTTTTGGGTTTGCTTCTGTTGGTCAGGCAACCAGCATAATGATGCTTTAGTTCAGGACAAGTCTCCTAGGGCAGCATTTCACAACCTGTGGGTTGAGACCCAAAAGTGGATCGCCAGTATATATGAAAGGGTTGTGAACAAACTTAAAAAATGGATCGACAGACTTTTAAAATGGATTCTTTTTTAAAGGATAAAAATGTGGGAAACTGGCTTTTCCCTTGCAGGCTGGTGGAGTTCCAGCCTGCAAGGGGCTGCTTGATGCCCACCTCCCCACTCCACACACGGGGGGATCAGGGCAGCAGCTTGGGAGTGAGGGGCACTGGGTGGGGGCTGGCCAATATTTACAAAGGGGTCCTAGTAGAAAAAAGCTTGAGAACCACTGCCTTAGGGGACCCTGTGATACTAAGAATAAGCAAGCACAGTAGGGTTTTTATACCAGCCTTGTACAGCAGGGTGAATTGTCTGCATGCAGTCTCCCATGTTGGGGTGAACAATAATGATCTTGCTTTATAAGGTGTCTGTTTATCATGAATGTTTTTGCTTCAATTATAAAATGTGCATTAAATACCCATAAAAACTTCCCACAAAATAAAACCAAGGTCTAAAAATATCAGTTGGTTATATTTTTTTTTTTTAACCAATTCCCTATTTAAAGCTGGGAAAGATATTTTTAAAGCATAACATTCAGCTGAGGTTTTCCCTGGAGCCTGTTTTTATTTCCCATAAGAAGGGCTGCAGTTGGTTAAAGGTGATTTTAGCTGGTTCAGGGATTCTGCATGGAAGCACGCACTTCTAACAGCTTAAACTTGGCTGGCATACACTAAAAACTCAGGGCATGATCCCCAAACCCAGTGCAGTCAGTGGGACACTTTCCGTTGAATTCAGCGGACTCTGAATCAGACCAACTTGCACAGGTACAGAATAGGAGTGCCTATTTTGCACACAAAGGAGTACAATATTTTTCCCTCTATCCCTGGAACAATATCGCCCCAACCAGGCTGTCATCACATTCTTTTTATTGCCTTTTCTTTCTAGGGTGTCAGACATAAAG
The DNA here is from genome assembly GCF_001723915.1 of Gavialis gangeticus. Lineage (NCBI taxonomy): Eukaryota > Metazoa > Chordata > Crocodylia > Gavialidae > Gavialis > Gavialis gangeticus. The sequence continues at coordinate 13,944,088 of NW_017728993.1, read as the reverse complement.
CCTGTATCATAGCAAACACAATGATCGAGACAGTCTTGAACTGAGAAGGATTGATTGAATAACGGCAGAATTCTGCACATTATTTTTACTAATGAGAGAGGAAGATCTTTATCCAGGCTAATGTCCATACTTGGCTGGGTATTAAGTGGGTTGATAACATCATGTTCCTGATTAGCTGTAAAGATTTCAGATCCACTTGCTGAAATAAGAGATTTTATGGTGACTGATTTCTCTGGATGGTTTGTACTGTTTCCAGTGCATGTAAGCTCTGTATTCAGCAGTGAAATATAACACTGCAGATGCATGGATTCTTCTCTCCCATTAATTCTCTTTTATACTCTGCATGTTGATACTATTCAGAGTTTGCAGGCAGTTTCCTATTTGCTGCTCTCCATGAAGGATAGGACACTGTCCTCATTTTCGTGGAGGCCCCCATGATCACCTGGTTTGACCTCTTACAGAACATCTCCCCATTTCATCCCATACGTTGCCAATGGAAGTTCTGAATTTTGCCCATTGTGTCTGAACATAGCTCCAGTAATATCACTGGTTTTGAGGTAGGCTCATGAAATGTATCCTTTGTCTAATTAAGTTAGCACAGTTGCTCTTTTGTTGTGCTGACATCCTTTCAGTGGATCAAAGAGAGATTTTTGTGGCTCTCATGATGACGTTTTTTTTCCTTGCAGTGTATCTCTTTCTAAATGTCAAAAACAACTTCCTTAGAGATGGATGCAACAAAAGCCTACGTGTGCTGCATGAATAGTCCAAAATCAGAGGCTGGACATTTGTATTAAATCTTGCCCTGAGAATCTTATTACAGAATGTGTGTGTATACATATGTATATGAATGTATATACTCATTCCCTGGTGGGTTTTTGTATCTAGAGTATTTTGTGCATGCACCAATAAACTAGCCACTGTAGGATTTTGCCTAAATGAAGCTTGGCTGGCACATGCCCAAGAGTGGTATGGGCCACAGCTAATTAGTGTTAAATGGAGTGGATTACAGTCACTTACATCTTCAATGTGGATGAATGGCCCTATCTTCAGGTATTTTATGCACCTTGACACTTGGGCCATTTAGGTCAAGGTGTAACATTTGATGCAGGTAGGGACCTGGATTATATGTGGGCCTTTCACTGAACCTCCTGGCTGAGACCCAGGGCTATCACAGCACCTCACCAATGTCTCTGTGGCTTGGGGTTTTCCCTCTGCAAATAATCTCTCCATAGGAGACCTTGAACTACAGCTGTTTAACCTACTGCTTACATTGCCTTCCTTGGGGGTAGGGTTCAGTGCCTCCTTCATGGCATCTGATCTTTGAGTGTTTCCATCAATTCTTATGAGACTCATTTCCAATTGTCTTCAATAAATGCATATTATTGCAATTTTACAGAGACAGGGAAAACACCGGTTATGGTTATAACCCCCCCCCCCC
>NW_017728993.1:13929189-13942493 GCF_001723915.1 Gavialis gangeticus | reverse complement strand
TGACTGTTACAGAACACTTTGTTGAATTGGCCATAAACCTGGTTACATGATATAAACTTACTTAACTGGGTCTATAGCATGGGAATACCTTGTCTTTCCCATTGATTTTTGTCATTGATTACGACAGAGTCTAACCTCCATTGTAGAGCGGCACTATGGTGCATTTGGTACTAGTTTTGGAGCTGATCTGTGCCCTGGGGTCAGATGAAAGTGCTGGTGCTAGATATTGATATGTGTCTGGGGACCCTACATGAGAGCATGTTGCAGGGGTTAAATCTCATTGTTTCCATGTGCATTTAAAATGTTGAAAGTATGTTGTACCCTCGTTTTCTCCTAACTATTGCATTCATTTAGGCTGCAGGCTGGAGATAAATGATCAGAGCTCTATGGCAGCAGGAAATGAGAAGCAAACAGCTGTAGTTGACCCACTGTACGCTTTCCCCTCTGTAAAGTGCTTATAATGACTTGAATTAGGGGGAAAGTGGCTGGGTAATGTAAGTGAGCCTGACATAGCCAAAATACAACTTGGTTTCAAGTTGTTTTTCCAGGGTTCTCTTAAAATACTGGAAGCAGCCTCTTGCAGCTGAATGTGATCTGCCACTTCCTGAGGTGTATATGTTCAATGGAACAAGGACTTGACTTGGACCGTGACTGCTTCTTTCCCAGACCTGACGAAGAGCACTTGTGGCCCCAGAGCTGAGGCAGAAGGAGCTCTTTCAGTACTTGGGGAAGAGGGAGGGTTAAACCAGGCTATTACGCTGACCACCGGAGAGTGGGGGTGGAGTCTTACCTGCCATGGCCAGGCTCTCTGCTTGCAGATGGTGGCTGCTATTGCTACTGGTAGCCTGGCCTTGGTGTGCCACAGCTGTGGGATGGGCTCTCAACACGCTGGCTGACGCAGCTTTGTGGCATGGGCTCTTCAAGGGCCACCAGTCTGGTGCCCCTCCTAAATGGGCACCCTGGGCTGATATCGTGCTCTCTCGCCCCTGTATGTGCTACTGCCAAAATGTGTGGCCTAGCTCTCCCAACTCAGCAAGTTGGCTTAATAAAAGATACAACTTGACCCGTAAAAAGGACGCGTCTCACAAGAGGAGCCGACTTGTCTCTGTTTTGGCCTTTCGGGAGACCAAGTGGAAAACAACAAGGGAGCGGAGACGTGTTTGGTTGTGTTTCTCACAAGAGACTCTTTTAGGCAGGAAGCGTTGTGGAAACAGAATCTGCCGCAGCCACAAAAGGGGAGTTGGATTTTTTTTTTTTTTAAAGCTTTTATTGGACTTTATGGAAGCAATGTGGTGAAGCATGTGTACGCCTTCAGTACTTTGTTTCCTAGAGGAAGACCCATGATATGGCCAACAGCTTCCCCGACTCCCTTTATGAATTCTGAATTTAAACAAGAATAAAAAACAGAAAAGTCACAGATTCAGGGTTTGAATTTGAGGTGCCCAAGTGGGATTAGCTGACAGTCATCAGCTAAACCTGAGGCTTACTGAAAAGCAACCTCCTCACTGTTCCTCTGAGCTGTGTGATTTGTTGTTTTAAAAGAGCCTTGCACAAGAACAATGTGTCTTCATGAACGGGGGATTGTTCTGCTTAATTGATATGGGAAGGCCCTCAAATTATAGCCTTTCTGGCTTAGATTATTACATTCTCAGGATTTATCTTTCTGTAGTTAGACCCTTCGTTTCAAAAAAGCCTGTAGTTGGTAAACAGAGCAGTTCACATAGCGCAGATGGACTCTGTAAAGTCATGTTGCAGCAGCAATCTGCTTGCCTGAAGGCGTAGACAGAGGTAACAATTGTGTTGAGCTGGAAGAAGAGTGATGTGAGGTGTTAAGATGAGACTGTTATGTTGGCAGTGATAGATTATAAAGAGACATTGCCCTTAGAACAGGATCAGCTGTGATCAGATGCATCCCGGCACAGCTGCTCTGCTTTGTTGGGTGACACAGATATTTCCCATTGCTCTGCAGGTTCAGGCCCCTGCTGGTCCTGGGGCTTCAGGTACCCAGTACTATGGGAAAGCTGTAAACAGAAGAACTGTGGGTTTCTCCATGTTCATCGACGCACCCTGAAAAACCCTCCAGCAGGTGATTCCCCAGGTGCATGTATCATGCTGCCGCACCCCAGCGCAGGGTGTGCCTCTGCACGGGAGGGAGCCCCGTGGCAGGACACGGCAGTGCAGTACACAAGACCAGAGAGTCTCCCCGTGGGAGGCATGCTTCTACAAATGGGTGAACCTGGGCAGGTGTAGTACATCGGGGTACCAGGGATGGCCGTGACAACACAGGCAGGGGCTGCTGGTGGGCCCCGCTCCTGGGGTCTTCGTGGAAGCTGGCTGTAGCGACACGGGCAGGGGTGGCTGGGAAATGCAGCCCAGCTGCCAGCCAGAATTGCCATTTTGCCCATCCCTGCCCTACAGCACTAAATGAGACCTCCAAATACGTCCCCGTACAGTCCCAACCCAAACAACCAGTTCTAAACTGCGACCAAATGATAAGCCCCGGGCTATAACATAAGCTCTCCCTTCTTCGTCCCGAGCCATCAATAAAATGGGGAAGCAGCCCTCTGCCTCTTGAAAAGGGAAAACCTTCCCTCACCTCTTGTGCCAAGATAACCTCCCAACTCTGGGATTGTATCCCTGGGAGCTCCCAGGCTGCGCTGGGGATCCAAGCCAGCACAGGAGTCCCTCCAGCTTTCCTTAGTAGCTTTCCTGACCAGGAGCTCCTACCCTTGCAGCTTGCAAGGCCAGACTGCCTTGCTAGCTCAGGCCCTGGGCTGTTTGCCTCCCAGGGCTCTTCCCCCTTCCCATCAGGAGGCTACCCTGGGCTGCCTGCAAGTGCCGGCTAATTGGTCTCATTGCCAGTTACTCCGCTAACCTGTAGCAGCACTGCCTGGCCTGCAGTGCTGTCTCTCTGGGCTGCTTCTCTCTCAAAGTAACAGTAGACACATCTACATGTTCATTAATGAACCTTAGATACTGAACATTTAGTACTTGCTTAATAAAGTACTAACTAAATACGCAGTAACTTGACTTACTGCACAGGAGTGCTGGCTACAGTCTTTTAGTGACACTTACTGCGCATTAGCTTAATAACACTGTGCAGTAGCTGGCAGTTAAAAACTGTGCTAATAGCCTACCACGCAGTGTTATTAGGCTGATGTGCAGTAAGTGTCACTAAAAGACTGTAGCCAGCACTCCTGTGCAGTAAGTCAAGTTACTGAGTATTTAGTTAGTACTTTATTAAGCAAGTACTAAACTACTACGCTTACTGCACATCAGCCTAATAACACTGCACAGTAGGCTGTTAGCACAGTTTTTAACTGTCAGCTACTGCACAGTGTTATTAAGCTAATGCGCAGTAAGTGTCTCATGTAGACGCACTCAGAGAGTCCTAGGCTCTCTATCACAGCAGGCACTCCCAGAAATTTAGGGGCCCTGTGTAGGGTGGCTGGAGTTGTTAGTTCTCTCCCACCGTAAAGCAAAGAGACATCTGTTGCAAAAAAGCAGCACAAATTTTTACCACCTATTGTCGCAGCCTCAATTTTGGGCACTTGTCGGATGATGAGGAGCCTGGACATCTGTTTGCTCGGGATTTTGTGCTTCCATAAAAATGTTTTACGGTGCCACAAAGGCAACATCTGTTTGCAGCCATACTATAGCAATAGAAGGGTAAGAAAACTGTTGCAGCTTTCACCCTGTTTCATTCAAGGTCAGTTGGGACAATTTAACTCTTTTGTATCAATACAGGATGGCCTAGATGTAATGATTACATCATGACAACTGATGCATGCTTCCAAACTGCAGCTGCTCCTCCCCTAAAATCACTTAAAAGGTAGGTTGGTCTGTATACTCAATGCCTGATCCTTTTTGTCAGCTTGATAATAAATTCCTGGAAATAATAGCTCATGGGTGATGCTTCAGAAAAGTGTGTGAGAGCTGGCTGTGTTTGATTATGAAAAGGGTATGAGTGATGTGGAAAAGAAGAAGAATCCTCTGTGTACTTACAGAATAGGTACAGATTGGGCACTACCCTTTATAGCAAGGAAGTAGGATGGATTAAAAAAATTAGGCCTGTATTATTTGTATAAAATAGGGGTTCCGACTTTTTTTTTTTTTTGCCCAGCCTAGTCCTGCACTGAGCCTTGAAAAAAGTTGATTTTTTTTTCTTTAGAAAACAGAAAACTTCTCCATAAGCTTAAAAAATGTCTGTTCTGAAGTTTGACTTTAGTACCTCTTGGAAGTTGTAGTCCAACAACTTTCTGCTCCTGTCCTCTTTTAGGGGTCAGGTTCCAAAACCAGGTTGCAGCTCCCACAAAGCACCGCAGCAATACAACTTTCCTGATATACTATGTCTTCACCAAGAGAGGAGACTAAGGTACGTCATGGGAGATGTCATCCAAGCAAAAGTCATGTCATCAGAGAAGAATAGCAGCATTAGAGAAGAAGCACACAAACTGCAGCTCCTATCGAGGACAGCAGTAACAATTCATAATTGAAATGAATGCTTTCATTTCCATTTTTCTTCAAAAGCTTGAAATCTTCTATGGAAAATAACATTTTCTGGTTAGTTTCACTTAGAATCTAGAAATTGCAAGACCCACGTCACACAGGACAAAAACAAATGTCTGGGGGTGGGTGTGTAGACGAAGTGGGGGCCCTAACTTGAAGCACTGGGTTTTTAAAAACACTGCTTCAATTTAAGGCCCTTTAAACCCTCGTGTCTTGCACACATCTGAATTTACCTGCCTCTCTGGTGGCAGGGTGGGAAGGGCAAGCTGCTGGCAGGTGGAGCGGTCCCTGGGCTGCGGGGGGCTGGTGCTTCCCTCCGCAGCAGTGGCAGCTCCCCCCAGGCGGCACCCACCCGCAGGCACCCAGCTTGTGCAGACCCGGGAGGCACTGCAGCTGTGGAGGGAGGCACTGGGCCCCCGTGCAGCTCAGGCAGATAGGCAGGGGAAAAAAACCCCAACATCTTTGGCGGAGCCTGCCTTCTCGGGCTGCTGCCAGGCTGCCTGCACAGGCTTCCTGCAGAGCCGTGGAGCTGCACGGAGCCCGGTGCTTCACTCCATGGCTGTAGGAACTAAAGCTCCAAGGAGTTTTAGTTTGCTGTGCGCCAAGTCATTTAAGGCACATTACGCCACTGAATTTGTTCCAGTGGCTGGAATTACTGCACAATACGCCGCTAATGCATGCGAACACCAGCACCATTAAAGCAGTGCAAAAGCATTTAATCCACTTTAAAGTGTCATGAACACGTGCCCCTCCTTTTGCCTACACACGGCCTGGGGCAAAGGGTGAAAGGATGAATTGAGAATTGAGCAGGCAACAGATGTCTCACTTCACCAGTTATACACTAACAGCAAATGAAAATTATTTGTATATCTCCACAACAGAGAGGTTTGGAGAAAGTAGTTGGAGGAGGATAAAGTGGTCGCTTTTAAGATTTGAATAGTAGGGGAGTCTCCCAGACATGAGGAGTAGGGAGAAAATATGGACATCCTTGTCAGAGGAGCAGGTGTTGATCCCTCTGATGGAGATTGCTTTCCTCACTGTCGGAGTTTGACCAGTTCAGCCGGACTGTATGCACTCGTTATGCAGGGCTCTTTCACCTATGGCAACCTGTCACAAGTTGTTTTGCTGCGCTACACATAACATTTTTAAAATTTTTTTGTAGAGATTTGAGAACAATAAGCCAGAGTCAAAATCTTTAAAGCAGCCAACTCAACTCAAGTACCAATGTCGTATGCCAGCCCTGGAGTAAATCTGACGCTGTGTTCCTCTGGATGGCATGCCCCTTAGCTTCGGGTCAACTTGGGCATTTGGGAGAGGGGTATTTTCTCTGCTGCTCTGCCACACAGAAGTTTTTTTTAAGCAAGACTCTGGACAGGCTCCGCTATATTTAGTTAATCAGATTTTTATTTCAGAGGGAGTAAAAGCAAACTCAGTTGTAACTTCCTAAGAACTGTTCTGTAGGTTCGTGTTTTTTTTTTTGTTTTTTTGTTTTTTTTAAAGGAAACTTTGCCATCCTAGGAAATAATCCTTTTGTTTTTAAAGACCTCCGCTATCCTCTGGCTGAACCAATAGGAAGAGGTCCCACTTGTATGTTTTGAATATGTCCAAATGTGTCCCGGTATAAACACCTGTTTATTTTTATTTCTTTGTTGACTTGCGTGAACAAGGTACAAGTATCTAGTTCAAACAAGGCAACAGTAAAAGCTAGGCTGAACATCCTGTCATAAATATAGCACTAGTCTCATGACAATACCATTCAGAAACAATAGGGACAGAACTGGGAAATAATTGTTTAACTGCGTGGTAGATCGTAGTAATTCACAAATTTAACAGCTGAGGGAAAACGAAGATCAGTGAAACAAAGTTATCTGCTTTTTGAGTGTTTCCTGCTTCTGGGATAGCGTTCAACCCATTACAAGAAAGCCGGCTTACCATGGACATCCTGTATGGGTCATAGAGCTTGTCAGAATATTTTAGGGAGAGAAAATATTTCACTAAAAGGTAAGCTAGAGACTATCCAGCTTTGGGCGCCGCTCTTCAAGAAGGATGTTGATAGACTTGAGAGGGTTCAGAGAAGGCCACTCATATGGTTAGGGGCTTACAGGACAAGCCCTACAAGGAGAGACGGGGACCTGGACCGCTTCAGCCTCCGCAAGAGAAGGCTGAGGGGTGATCTTGTGGCCGCCTACAAATTCATTGTGGGGATGCAGCAAGGGATCAGAGATGCTCTGTTCACTTGGGCGCCTCTTGGGGTAACAAGGAGCAATGGTCACAAACTGACAGAGAGCAGATTTAGGTTAGATATCAGGAAAAACTTCTTCACAGTAAGGGTGGCCAAAATTTGGAATGGGCTTCCAAGGGAGGTGGTGCTGTCCCCTACCCTGGGAGTCTTCTGGAGAAAGCTGGAGGGGCATCTGGCTGGGGTCATCAGACCCCAGCGCTCTTTCCTGCCGTGGCAGGGGGTAAGACTCGATGATCCATTGAGGTCCCTTCTGAACCTAACATCTATGAAGCTCTCTAGCTTGGTGGTTAGGGCACTGGCCTGGAACATAGAGCCCCTCCTGTGCCTGTTTTAGAGCAGAGCTCTTCATCCTAGGTAACACTGAATGGAGTAAAGCAAGGACTTGAACCTGTGTTTCCTCTGTCTTGGGCTACTTCTCTACCTGCCAGGATACAGACTCCTAACCGTCTTTCTGCATTGAAAATCTCAAACGCTGTTCTTATAAAAAATGTTTGAGAGGTTTAGGTTTTGTTCCAATGCAGAATGAGAACCAATTTGAGAACCTTGCAAGGTGCTGCAAAGGAGAATTGATAACCTGCAGATGGCTTTTTCTACATCAACCTTGCAGTAGCTCTGCTGCATAAAGGTATTTTTCACTGAGTGCAGAAGTTGTCTATGATATTTCACTAGAAAGGCTTAAGAGACATCTGCATTTGTTAGAACTTCTTCCAAAACCAATATACGGGCATGTCCAAGAGATAAATGATAGGTTCCTATGGAGTTGTTGAGTGGTCCATGGTCATTCACATCAGTCACTCATTAATCCCTAGGGACTGCACCATGTCAAGGACATTACGGCTTATTTAAAAAAGTGGAAAAACCCATATGCATGGAGACTCATTTTATGGATGATGCACCAGTTGGTACATCAATTCCCTAGAAACTTAACACTCCATTTATTGGCCAGATGGATGGCTTTGCATGTCTCCAAATATCCCTGTAAGTTGGAGTGACAGAACCTCAGGCCACCTACTGTTCTCTAAAGATTCCCTTTTGCAGTATGGATTTCATCTGCGGGTTTAAATAGTAGGGATGGGTCATATCCAGAGCCACTTAGCTGAATTCCCCTGTGCCTCCTTGGCTTCTCAAATGTATCGAGATTTTGTGTAAAATACAACATGACTTTGATCCATCCCATGGTTTTAGTTTTAGTTTCCCTGAACAACAACCTGATGGAAGTGTGGGGGTATTTCACCCAGGTCTGAAAACAGGGTAGAGCACCTTCATTTCTATTTTACTGACCACAGGAAAATTGCAAGGAAAAAAAGCCATCAGCAGAATTGTGTTTCACCACATTGATCCAGGCAGTTCAGCACCAGCTATTTTTAGTGAGGGTGGGGAAGGTCACACATTAGCGAGAATGGGGAAGGTCACACAAGGTCTTGTACTATTCAGCTATTCCTTCTTATAAGGCTACAGCACTCTGGACTTTTTAGGATTGATGTTGGTGCGATTTAGGATTTCTGAGAAATAATGTTAGTACTTGTAGGAGCTGGATTGTGGTTTTCAAGCCACAGGTCTGGATAAAAAAGGAGGATGGAAAGTCACCCTAAGAGGGATCATGAATAGGGAGCAGTTTATGCCCCTTTATATCCACCTCCCCACATTCTTAATGGATTTTTATTTTTTCAACATGCCTGTGAGGTGGGGAAACTGAGGCACAGATGCACTGACTTTCTCATGATTGTACTGGGCACTTGCGGCTGATCAGGGAATTCCCTGTATGTTTTCTGGGTGATTGCTATGGTGAATGTGCTGCTTGATTTTATGTTCAAAGGGTGAAAGACTGTGCATTTCTTGCCCCCTCCCTCTAACTTTGCCCAAGTTGGTGAGGCTCCAAGGCATGGCTGCCCACACCCACATGTGAAGGAGTGAGCTTGTCACTCATACAAAATGCATCAACAGTTTTAAATAATTTCCAGAGACAGCAGTGTGGCTTAGATTTGTGTCTTTTTTCCACTCATTAGGGCTTCTTTGTGAGTCTCCTGTGGAAGACTTACACTGGGCAGAGATCACAACACTCGCTTTGCTTGTGCTGTAGGCTGGCTGTTATCTGATGGGATCACTGCACGCCTGTGCCACTGTGGTCCCCCGTGACCCCATCTATCTTATCTAACACAACAAGGCGGTGGCATCTCAGCTCATGGGTTTTTTTTGTACAGCCCAGGGGTGTGTCCCATCTGACCTAAATATTTGTGAAGTTACATCCTTGGGACGGGCTGACAAAAGGTTATAAGCTCATTTTGTTTTCAGCCGTTTCTAAAACTGTATGGGCGGTGCTGAAGCATGACATTGGCCTGGGGGGGGCAGGGGGAGTGCAGAGGAAGGTGCAACCCCTGGGGGGGTTGCACCTTCCTCTGAGGCATCTGCCTCTGGCCACAATCTGAGACAGGATATTGGACTTTCCATAGAGGTTGGGGATGTCTGGCAACAACCCCGTTCTTACAGGGAGCAGTAACTCCTGCTGCTGTCACCAGTTAGCTCATGTTACTGTATAGGACATGGGTTGCCGAGGTAAAGCAGTGATTACAAAAAGAAATAACATGGCAGTATATCAGATGTAAGTTTTATTTTACAAAGGCTGTGCACACTGAGGGGAGATCATGTCTCTGGTGCAGTCAATCACCCTACCTCTGCTGGTGTCAAGGCTTCTTTTGCTGAAGTCAGTGGAGTTAGGCTGATTTACACCTGCTTAAGGGCTGGACTGGACCCTTCGTCCTACTTGGCTGCCTTAGGAAAAATGGGGCTTTAAAATCAATGGCAGGAAACTATACAGCTTAATCTCAGGGTTGTATTGTGTGTGTATAACACCGATACACCATGTATGAAGCACATTTTGAGCTCTGTCTGGGCTTTATTAGGGCTGATTAAGTGTAGTTCCTCTCTGCTGAGGAACAGAAGGTAGAAAAGCAAGGTTTGGTCTGCACATCTGAACACGGAGATGGAGAGCAGGGGTTTCCTCCCTTCCATGTCTTGGCTCAGAGACTTCCTTGGTCTCCGAGGTTACCAAGTTACCAGGACTGAGATGTCAAGCATCCCATAATTTTGGGTGCCAGAGGGTAGGTCTCTGTGGTGTTAGGCACTGTTTTGTGGAAATGCTCTGCCAGCCATGTTAGCGTGGCAGAATATTTTGCTAACATGGATAAGCTGCTTCCGGTCCTGGAGCCATCATGTGCACAGGTAGCTTACGGTGTCTCTGCGTTGCACTGCTGTGTGTAGTAAAAACGTACTCTTAGGGCGAGTCTACAAGAGCTACACCCGGATCATCCCTTACCAATGCTGGTCCAAACTCTTCTGGAGAACCTCCAATGATGGATATTCAACAACTTGTCTAGGCAGTCTATTCCACTGTCTCATTGCTATAACAGTGAAAAGATACCAAACCTACTTTGCTGCAACTTCAGACCATTTGCCCATGCCCTACTCTTGACAGACAACATAATCTTTATATATACTTGGAGTTCTTTGAAGACCTGACTGGTCATGGCAGACTTATACAAGCCTATAAGTTGGGGGTGAGGGGGAAGAGAGAGAGGATTTGGAAGATGCTACAGGAGACATCGCTGTGAATGTTCAAACTAAGATGAGTTACTGCCGTCCATAAATCACTCCAGCCTGGAAACAAAATCTTCCTGCTGGGTACAAGGCTGGTGCTCCTTGCGCTGGAACCATTGATTTGCAAAGTGTAACCTGCCCTGCTGTTCACTTAATCCCACTGAGCTCTGCTGTTTGTATATGTTGTGCTAGCAGAGCCACTCGAATGCTATCCATCAGCTATTGCTTAACCCTTTGCACAGATAGGCTGACTCCAGACTGGAGTCCAGAGCCTTTCTTTGCTCAACAGAAGTGGGGGATGTTTTCCATGCTCTTGTTCTCTGGAGGTTTATCGCAGTGATGTATGTTTGTGTTGCCTCTTTAAGATGAGTAAAAATGATTTAAGAAAAACTCCTAGAAGAACGGTGTAGGTTCTCATTAGTACCAGGATGCACATGAAACCAAGCAGGTCCAGCAAACATTTAACACGAACTGGGGTGGCTAAACTCAGATGTGGCTGTAGAAGCAAAGGTAACGTTATCAAGTATACCTAAATGATTTAGTTACCTAAATGATGTAGTGTTAGCTAAATGATTTAGTAGCCTCACTTCCATTTCAGGAGCTTAGACTGAGATTTGGCAAAGTTTTTCAGGTGCCTACATTTATCAAAAGATTTGAGGCACCGTAGCTGCCTTAAAACCACTCTGAGCCGATGCCCTAGCCCCACCCCGATGTATTCTGTCTCAGTTATGTTTATTGGCATTTGCTCACTTTTAAGGCAGCTACATGGCCTCATTTCCAGGACCGAGTTGGTGGACACGTGGCGGGAGCAAGGGGGTGGGGCGAGCACGTGAGCCGAACTCCTGGGCTTGGCACAAAGGCGGCATAGACGTACCCGTTGACCCACCAGGCAGCCAAAGGACCTCTGGGGCAGACAGGAGCAGAGACTTCCTTTCGCTTGAACTTAGGACAGTCTGCTGCGGGTTAGCGCAAGACCTTCCACTTCTGCTCTTTATATTTGTGCCTCCTAGGCCTGTGCCAGTTTTGAGCATAGCCGGTGCTATTTGGACCCAGCCTATTTTATAATATCATCTGCTTTGTACCGCATGTTTGGACTCCCCCTCTATTTTAACACTTCAGAGCCAGTTGCCATTTGTGCCCTTGAGTTACCATTGCCACCAATGATCGGCTGATCTGGCCAAAGTCATGCGTGGCCCTAAACCCAGTTGTTGAAGCTTTGCAGCAGACAGGGGGGAAGACCCAGGATCTGGGAATTACGAGAAGCCTGAGAATGTGAGCGTGCTTAAATCCAGACTAGGTGTGCCAGCGACAAAGGGATACTCGCTCTCCCCTACAGCCAGCATCTGAAACTTCCTTGTATTGTTTGTCCAAGATTGTGAGCCCCTCCTCCCCGCTTTCCACCAACCAAAAATAGCTTTTTGTTTGCAAGTTCACTTCACATTCAGGCTTCCTCTCTGCGTTTTCTCAAGAGGTTCCTTAATGTCTTTAAATTTAGTTTATCCATAGGGGCCAAAAAAAAAAAAGGGCCACAAAACTTTTGCTGCATGGAGGTGGGGATGTTTCTCTCTCTTTTTTTTTTAATTATAGTTTTATATTTAGTTCAGGTTTAACTGAGGCAAGGAAACAACTTGCTCAACCTTTGTCCCATTTACCCCATAACAACTATGAGGGAATGCATTGTCCTCCTTGGATCTCAGGGAGTTATTGGCACGATATTGTGCAAGCATAATACATTGTTCTTAAAAATAATCTAATGGCCATCAAGTCACAGCAATAATTGCACCTCTTAGCAGCTGTTATCTGTACCAGATGTGGTTTTAAGAGAAAGGAGATACTATACATTAGGGTTAGAAGGGTAATTTTTTCTGATTTATGACTTGATCTGTGTTGTTTAGAACAGTGATAAATAGCTGTTTGTTTTGACAGAAATATCTTGGGCAGGCTAATTTGTGACTGTTTGTACTATGGGCACTTCAGGCACATGGGGACAGACTTTCAGATGGCTCCATGGAAATATGCTTTGTGCTAGCTGTGCGTACTGAGCTCAGTGAATGTACATTATACATCATGTATACGTGCGGCTGCTAATAAGAATGCATCTAGGTAACTGGTTGTTCTGTATTAACAGTTAAAGGCTGGAGGAACTAGCAGGCAGGAGATAGTATTTATCCCATGAGCAATAAAGGCAGCATTTAAAATGGTATATTTTAGATATACTTTAAAAATAGTTTCACAGTTGGTCGGGTCGGAAGGGACCTGAGTAGATCATCAAGTCTGACCCCCTGCCATGGCAGGAAAGAGCACTGGGGTCAAGCGACGCCGGCAAGGTGTTCATCCAGCCTCCTTTAAAAGACCCCCAGGGTAGGAGCCAGCACCACTTCTCTTGGAAGTTGGTTCCAGATCCTAGCCGCCCTGACCGTGAAGTAGTGCCTCCTGATGTCTAGTCTGAATCTCCCCTCTGCCAGCTTGTGACCGTTGTTTCTAGTCACTCCTGGCAGTGCTCGGGGGAACAGGGACTTCCCCAGTGCCTGCTGGTCCCCTCTGACTAGTTTGTAGCAGGCCACTAGATCCCCCCTCAGCCTTCTCTTGTGGAGGCTGAACAGGTTCAGGTCCCACAACCTTTCCTCATAGGACCTACCCTGCTGTCCCTTGATCATATGTGTGGCCTCCTCTGGACCCTCTCGATGCTGTCCACATCCCTCTTGAAGTGTGGCACCCAGAACTGGACGCAGTACTCCAGCTGTGGCATGACCAGTGTCACATAGAGGGGGAGGATCACCTCCTTGGACCTGCTAGAGATGCATCTGTGGATGCAAGACAAGGTGCGGTTAGCCCTGCCAACTGTGACCTTGCATTGTCGAGCCATGTTCATCTTGGAGTCAATGATGACTCCAAGATCTCTTTTTGCAACCGTGCTTTCAAGAAGGGAGTTCCCCAGCCTGTAGGTATGGTGCCGGTT
>NW_017728993.1:13926942-13928257 GCF_001723915.1 Gavialis gangeticus | reverse complement strand
AGCACTCGGGGGTGGAGATCATCAGGACCTGCTGATTTAGATATGTTCAGTCCCTCCAGAAGTTTCTTGACTCAGTCCTTACTGACCCTAGCCCTGGCTGCACTTCCCCTGGGTCCTATGGGGGTACCGGTTGGGTGACCCGGTCCCTGCTCAGAAAAATGGAGGCAAAGAAACTGTTAAATAAGCTAGTTTTGCTGTCTGGTGAGATGACCAGATTTCCTAGCGTGTCCTGCAGAGGCCCCACGTTACTCGGTACCTTCTTTTTGCCTCCTACGTATTTAAAAAAGGACTTCTTGTAGTCCTTGATCCGGGTCACTAGTCCCAGTCCCACCTCTGCCTTGGCCTTCCTGACCCCCCTGCAGCCCTGAGCAACCACAGTATAGTCCTCCCTGGTGATGGCCCCTCCCTGCCATTGGGTGTACGTCTCCTTTATAGCTAGGAGACGTTCCTGTATGCTTTTGGTGAGCCAGGGAGGCTTTTATATCTATTTCTTCCTGCATTACATCTGAATATGTTTTCTCAGTGGGTTTTCAAGACTGAACCGTTTCACAGGGTGGTCGCACAGCAGTGACTGCAGTGTAGCATGCAGCTCGCTGGGGGCTAGATAATACTGGAGATCAGCAGCACCAAACACACTGTGAGCTGCAAAAGCCACGCGAGCAGAGTCGATTAGCTTGTGCTGAACTCTGTAATGGCAGCAGATACGTTCTGTATCATCCTGATAACTTTTCTTTTTTTTTTTTCCAGTTGGCTGCCAAATCCTGGCCCTCCATTTGCTCCTCACTTCCAGGTGGTAAATGTCCTCAGGCATTAGGCCTTTTCAGACTACCACTAATGACTTAATACCAAATTACCTGCAGTCAGCCCAGCCCAGCTGGAACTGGACACCCAGTCCTTCCACCTATGGAGTCAAAGGCACCTGAATGTAATAGTGGCCAAGGTGTGCCCTTGAGTGCCGTGAGAAGTGGCTGTCACATGTGGACTGGCGAGGGGCTGTGGAAAGTGGTGGTGGTGTGGGGAGTGGCGGCAGCAGTGGCAGGTGGGCATGCAGGAGGGAAAGCAGGGAAACGGCGGGGGAGTGGTGGCAGCAGGTGGGAGTGCAGAACCCATGCTGGTGCCTCGGGGCTGGAGGGAACCCATGGTGGGTCAGCAGGAGTGTGATGCCTGGGCGTGGGATCTACCTGGCTGCATCCGTGAGGCTCGCACGCAGTCCATGAGAGCGGTATGTGATGGAGCCGGTGGCCCGGCCCTTCTTCCCCTACCCCGCCACCTACCATAACCCCACACCCATCCACATACACACATGGCCACTTCC
>NW_017728993.1:13914575-13921942 GCF_001723915.1 Gavialis gangeticus | reverse complement strand
CACCTACCATAACCCCACACCCATCCACATACACACATGGCCACTTCCCAACAACACCCCCGCACATACACCCTCTTACTGCCCACACACAATATACAGTAGGCTTTGTATTTGGAGCTATTATGCAGTCACCTCTAGATACATGTTGCAAACACACAAATCAGTATACAAATATTTTTAAATAAAATGAAAATAAGTTATAGTAGATGTTTTATTTTTTTTTGCATAGGATTTGGGTTTTTTTTTTCTGGTTTCAAGATTGCAGCACCCTCCCTCCCAAGAGGGGTACTCCTTGGACAAGGGGAGAGACTTCTGGTGGCAAAGGTCAGGGATTGGGGGCGGGACTTTCGGTCCCAATATGGTGCTTGGGGGACGGGGCAACTGTTATGGGGCAAAGCTACCCATGCAGCCCTCAACAGCTCACCAAAACTCAGTAAGCGGCCCTCCACCCAAAATAATTGCCTAAACAATCTAGACTGAAGCAGACCTTGACCTAACATTGAAATGCAACCACTTCTAGGATGCACCACAACATCTGTTCTACTGCAGTTAGCAGTATAAATGCATGCATTAAGGACGGGAAGTAAAGAATACTTTTAACGAATTGAAACTTGGGGGGAAATTTCTTAAGTAGGTGAAAATTAGTTATTGAAAAAAAAAGTGAATTAGCCAGGTCAATTAAGTTGATAGATTACTTTTGGAAAAATGCCATGGGATTTTTAAGAAAGATGTCTACATTAGCTTATTGTTAAAAACACACATTCTCAACTCAATATGTTAGCTAATACTCCTAATTAAAAGGACTGTAAGTCTTATGGTCCACTCTGTTTCATCAATTTAAGAATATACTCTAAAGTCATTACTATTTTGCCATGCATTATAGTTATAGGAAGGGTTGCATTTTGTTTCCTTAGCAGTATGTTATACATTGAAACAATACTTCCTCTGGAAAGGTCAGGGCACTGAGTCATGTAGCAAGCATAATCAACAAGTAGACACGTTACATATGAAATGTTGAAGCCCATATGTGTGAGAAATGTTTTTTAAGACAGCCGCTGAATTTATGTAGTGCTAGTAATAGGTGGATAGATTTTCTACTAGGAACAACTGTAATAAAATCAGATTACAACTGAAACTAAATGCTAAATTAAACCATAAGAAAAAATGAAGTGTCAGTGGACTTCGCATCTAAATCAGATTCAATTAAAGAAACTGTTGATGCCAAAATTATGCTGGAGACAGTTGTGAAGGACAGCTCCCTAATGTCATCTCTGAGTCACCTTTCCAATGACTTACTGGCCCTGAGAGGGAAGCAATTCCTAGCCCTGAGAAGGGAATGGATTCCCCTTGAATTCACACAAAAGGATCTGCTTCCTCCTTTTTTTAATTAGTCTCCCTTCCCATTGTACACACAAACACCTCATTGTTTATAGGAGTTATTTTGGTTTTGGTGGAATTATGAAAGCTGGGTCCTGGAAGGACTAGTCTGCATGCAGAAGGGGTGTGGTCCAGTGTTTATTGAAGTCAACTGGAGTTTTTCCCACTGGCTGTTAAATCTAGTCCCCTGGAGTGGTTGCAGGATGTGGTCCAAAGATGCAAGGGCAATTTAACTTTTTTTTAATACTTTTTTTTTTTTAATGAAATAAAAGCTCACCAAATGTGGCACTGTTTATAAGTGCATTAGCTAGAGGCTTTTCATTCCAGCAGGAAGCTGTGGCTTTGGGACAGTGCATCTTTCTCATAGACATTACGTTAACGGGACAGACTTTTGCCCCTAGTTAAAGTACTCCAGTGTGGACTCAGTGCAGACTTGAAAGTTAGTGGTATTCTTAAATGATTTGCTGGACTGAAACCTATTTGCTTAGGTGCTTTGCTGCCTCAGGACCCAAATTTGCATGGGCTAAAGGGTAAATAATGTGTTCTCTGTGTGGCCGGAGCATGCAATCGAACCTCACTGTCAGGATTTTGAGTGGCATGGGCAATAGAGGCAAATCTGGCAGAGGGACTCCAGGCTTTGGTGCAGGTTGGCTGGAAGTGGCCAAGACCCAGCAGATGGAGGGTGCAGGCAGGAGGCTTGAAGGTGCTGCTGAACGACAATATAAAACCCAAGACTTGGTGGTGGGATTAATCCACTGGTTGCAGGCTCCCTGTTTTCCCCCACCCCACCCTCCTGTCCCAGAGCCATGAGCGTCCCCCTGCTTCCACCCCATGGCTGCTGGCTTCTGCCCACTTCTGCCTGATCCACCCTGCTGGGGGCTATAGAGCCCAAAGCCTTGAGCCCCTTCTTCTCTGTTCCAGCACTTTTTGATAAGTTAGTGCCCAGGAGTTGGGACCCCTTGACCCACCACTGCTCACTGTGCTGCAAAGGTCCTATTGTGTAAAATGGAGCTGCTATTTACCTCTTGTGGCTTGCAGGTGTGGCTTTGGGGTCCGATCATTCCTGTTGATATCAGCAAGGGCTTTCATGAATTTAATATCTGCAATGTGTCTGGCAGGAAAATCCTTCACGTCTTGTTTTCCTTGACAAGAACAGCGACATTCCCCTCGAAACCAACATTGTCAGCATGAGCAGATGAATCTCCTGATTTGGAAAGAAGAGTGACAACAGTTGTTTCACGGTGCAAAGTTTTAGGATTTTTTTCATTTAAAATAGCCTTTTCATTTCAAAATTTGACTAAAAAAAAAAGCAAGGAAAAGTGTAAAGAGGGAAGAATGAAAGGAAATTAGCCAGTCTATTTTTTTTTTCTTTTCCAGATCATTAATTTGAGAAAAAACATTTGAAATGTTGACTCTTTTCACCCTGATTCAGGGCAGGGAAACCATTTCCTGGCAAGTTTAATCTTATGGGCTTTTTTTTTTGCAATTTAAAGAGTTTTCCAAGCATCTAGCTTTACCCCCAGCTTGGCAGTGGAAGATGGTTTTGTAGAGATTAACCAACTGGCTGATGGTTTTTTTGGCTTCTGAATTTTGGGGCCATCAGGGAGAGAGATGCATGGACTGAACATTACTTGAACTATTCTTTGCTCTTTGAGTATGCCTTGTGACCTCTCCCCAGCACACAAACCTCTCTCCTCTTCTTATCAGAGCCCATCTTTGGGAAGCCGGCAACTGGTTTTGATCAAATCTTCTGGCTAGAGGTTGTTATAGCAAATATAAAAAGACTCAAATGCATGCAGCTGGGCCCAGTGGAGCCCTTCCATACTGAACTGTTCCATGAAATCTCCAGCAACCCTTGAAAGAATAAATAATTGCATATAAATAATACAAGGTTTATTAGAAGAACTGCGTGTGTGGAAACTGAAACCTTCCCTGAAAAGGATGCTGATGACTTAGACATGCTTGAATTAGTCCAGACATTTCCTTGTGGGTATATTTTTTTCAGAGAGCCACAACTCCTGTGTAACCCAAGTGACATTTGCCAATTGAAGTGATTATTTCCTCTGGAGGAAATCACTCTCTTTAAAGGCCCATGCATAGTCTTTTTTCCCCCCCTCCGCTCCATCCAGTGGCACATGCTAACAATTAAAGGGATAGATAGCTACAAATCCTTTCTGGGCAGAAAACCTTCGCTGCTCCAAGGGAGACCATGCATTATTCCATGGTGATTCCATAAATTAGCAGGAGCTCTTCAATCACTGCGTGTTTAAATCTGGCCTGGAAAAAATCTTCCCTGCCCCTGGAATTAGAGAGATGTTACAAGAGACAGGGGTGTTAAGTGCTTAATGAGCATTGGATGAAGCTCATCAAAGTCCAGACTCTTCTGTGTGCTAATAACATGGTCCAGTTCCAAATCCTTAGAAAAGGACAAAAAGGATACTGCTGTTTTGTCCAGCAGCGATAGTGATTTGGATCCTGGGGAAGCGAGATGAACTTGCATTTTTTTCCAGTGATGGTGCTGATTTAATGACCTGGTAAACAAAGTGTTTCATCTATTTCTTCTCCTCCTCATTCTTTTCCAGCAGCCTGTTCAGTCATTTCTGCCAGAAGCTGCCACTTTTCCTGATCGACATCTGAGATTCCTTATATGCTGAAGCATCATCGGAATGCTCTCGCCTGCATCCGTCGGGGAGAAAAACCCTCCATAGAGCAGTAAAAACTTAGCCCAATGCTATATGTCTTGTTTCTGTACCATTTATTTAATTTATTTATTTAGAATCAGCAGGCAGCATTTGGATTTATATAGTGCTGGTAATGGCTGGAGATGGGTTGAGCCCTGAAGCGAATAGGTAGGTGAATAGAGTCTCAGGACCCCTTGCTATTTTTTTTTTTTTGACCAAACAACTAAAGGATAATTCTACCTAGCAATCTGTAATAGATCTGATATCTCAAATTACCTGGTCAATTAGTGATAATAGCAATACTTTCAGGACTCATTCCAACAGCCTCAGAAAGCAGATGTTTTGCAGCCTGGATTTAAATGTAGTCCTTTTGGAAATCAGACAGAGGGATCTTTGTCAAAATGCCTTGCTGTGGAATGTAGATAAAATTTGGGATGTTGGAATCTGATCTAAAAGCTGGGGCTCAAGTCTATTGCTAATGAAAAATGTCCCTCTTTAGTCTATATAATTCTTGATGAACATTTGAGGGGGGAGTCAGTGAGTAGGGCTCTAACCCTTCTTCTCCTCTACCCCACCAGTCAGCAAGGGCCACGTACAGGTATTACACATAAAGTGACTGAAAGCTGGTCTGACACCCATAACAGAACAGAGGTTCGGTGCACCTAGAACGGTTTAAAATGGCATAACCATTGGGTTAAGATAGACTTGGATTGATGTGAGCTCAGACTGAATTGATTTAGATTAGACTGATGCACTGAACTTCTGTATCAGATGGCCTATCGATTCATGTTAGATTGCTGTCTGCCAGCATCCCAGGCACCTTTGTGGCTCCCTGCTAGTCTCGCCCCGCACTAGCACTTGCCTCGCACTTGGCTGCTGTGGCTGAGTGCCCAACAGGCCCCTGGACTGTCACAGAGCCAAGCCAGCACAGACTCTCTCCCCAGCCCTGGTTGCAGCTTGTGGCCAGCCGTCAGCTGCAAACAGATGGGTGGGAGGGAGGAAGGGAGGCGTCTGTGCAGCTGGCAGCAGAAGGCGCCTGTCAACCTGGGAGGGTCGCACTGGGGTGCTCTGTAGAAGGAAGGAGCAAGGCTCCTGGCAGCTCCAACACCAGTGGCAGCTGGTGGCTGGCAGCAGGACACGCCTGGCAGCACGGGAGCTCATGCCAGGCAGTGGTGTGGCCTCCTTCTGCCAGCTGCCACTCATGCCAGGGCTCCGAGGGGCCTGATCCTGATTGTTTCTTTTCCGCAGTGCCCAGGCCACCCCTGATTGGCTGCCCACATGCCCCCAACTCCCTGCAGTCACTGCAGACCCTCCCTCTGCCCAGAGCTAGGTTTTCAGGAGAGCCCTAGAGTGGGTCACCATGGTAAGCCCAGCTGCCTGGCTGGTGGTGGTGCGGGGAGGGTGCCGTGGTGATTCACTCCGCAGCTCTCCTGGAAGCCTAGGTCTGGGCACAGGAGAGGGGCGAGGGTGATGGCAGAGGGCTGGGGGGTGTACTTGGCAGACAGTCAGGGGTGGCCTGGGTGCTCGGCAGCACTTGGAAGTGCTGGGAGGTGTGCAGGAATGCCCCAAACCTGCTGCCCTTGGTCAGTGCCAGTGCAGGAAGCCTCTTGGCCTCCCCCCTCCACACCCAAGGGTGAATGTGTATTCTGCTGTCTCCCTGTCTAACCTACGCCGCTTACAGAAACCTGCATCAGTTTGATCAGCTCCACCTCGGGCTATTTCATGTCTGTACAGAGCCTTGGTGACCCAGGCCAGAGATGTATAGCTGTTCCCTCCTTGAGGCAGTGACATAAATGTCAAAGTAGCAGGGGTAAGGCTGATAGACCCCCCTTCTCCTCCTCCCAGGGTAGTCCACTTCCTTGTTTCTTCATTCCTGCACTCAGGGTTTGTAGCACGCGGCCCGGGATCCAGTGAGTCAGCAGAGAGAGACAGACTGACTCAGAAATAACACTCAGTGTTCAGGAAAGAGCTCAGACTTTTTGGGACTTGATAGCATTTTCCAAATACGGTTTTATCCACATTTCAGCTTTAGGGACGTCTGCTTAATACCTAAGCTTCAATAGGAAGGTCCTGAAGAGGTGCGAACTACTTTGCCTGGGTTCCAGCACAGGATCAAATGTACTGCTGTTGGTCAAAAGCAGAGCAATGTGAGAAAACTGGAAAAAAACCCCACTGTTTCTTTGATAAGTCGTTTTGAAACCTAGAATTTGGTTTTCATGAAAGCTGGGGCACAATATGAACAGGGAGAACATTTGCTTAAAGCATGTTTTTGTGTCTTTGCATTCAGGACAAAACTAATGATTTTTACATTTTTGAAAACTGAGATTTTTCACTCAAAAAGTATTCCTTTCCCCTATGTGTATACAGGTGTGCTTGTGTCACCTATGAATTATCACAGTATTTGTGTGAAATGCCTTTTTTTTTTCAAATTTGGTGAAATGAGACATGAATTTGGACATATTGTAAAGTAACAGAAATGGAAAGTTTGGGGCAAATTCATTGGGTCTAATGGTGTAGTGCTATTGATTTATACCAAGACTGAATATTTCTTATCAGATAAACAATCTTTGCACTGTTGTTTGTGGGGTTTGAAGGAAAAATAGTGTAATGGTTTATGGCTTGGATTTTCAAGGAGGATGCAATGACTTAGGCACCTAAAACTTATGCAGAGCTTCTGTACCTAACTCCTCTGGTTCCTTGGAAAATCCCAGCCTGTCAGTCGCAAGTGTTTGTTTCCTGTACACATAATATTGGTACGTAGGAGACACCAGGTGACGCTGTTTGACACATTAGTGCATAATCATTTTAACTGGATGGTCTATGTTTAGTCTTCAGAAAAAAATCCAATATCATCATTAATTATGTTACTGTTTGTTGCCTTAATCTTGTTGGTTGCCATCAACGAGGGGGAGGAGTGGCACTCTACATCAAGGAGGACTACACGTCCTCGCTAATTAGTAAGGAGTCAGGGGAGAAGCACTCTGAGGTGCTTTGGGTTAGGGTTCGAGGCAGAAGAGGGGAAAGGGGACCTATTGGTGGGAGTCTACTATAGACCCCCTACCCAAGCAGGGGAGCTTGACTAGGAACTCTTGGGTCAGCTCACTGAGGTAGTAAAAGCTAGGGATGTGGTAGTCATGGGGGACCTGAATTTCCCAGACATCTGCTGGGAAGAGCAGTCGGCCAGGTCCGAGCGTGCACGCAGGTTCTTGGAGAGAGTTCAGGACCTTCATCTAACCCAGGAGGTGCACAGCCCCACCAGGGGGATGCCTTGTTGGACTTGGTGTTGGCCACAGGCGACGACCTGGTGAG
>NW_017728993.1:13911334-13914517 GCF_001723915.1 Gavialis gangeticus | reverse complement strand
GGGCCACTCGTATGATCAAGGGACAGCAGGGTAGGTCCTATGAGGAAAGGTTGCGGGACCTGAACCTGTTCAGCCTTCAAAAGAGAAGGCTGAGGGGGGATCTTGTGGCCTGTTATAAACTGGTTAGGGGGATCAGCAGGCGCTGGGGGAGTTCCTGTTCCCCCGAGCGCCGCAAGGAGTGACCAGGAACAATAGTCACAAGCTGGCGGAGGGAAGGTTTAAGTTGGACATCAGGAGGCGCTACTTCACGGTCAGGGCGGCTAGAGTCTGGAACCAGCTTCCAGGTGAGGTGGTGCAGGCTCCCACCCTGGGGGTTTTTAAGAGGAGGTTGGATGACCACCTTACTGGGGTCATTTGACCCCAGTGCTCTTTCTGCCAAGGCAGGGGGTCGGACTAGATGATCTGCTCAGGTCCCTTCCAACCCTAGAAACTATGAAACTATGAAACTCTTTGAAGCAATGGGCACTGGCTGTTTGGCTAACATCCTAGGAGATGGTTGCTGGTATGCTTTTTGTGACCACCTCTGGTCAAGGACTTACACGTGCAAATACAGACATGCACCACAAACATATTGTACGAAGACTATATGTATTTTTCCTGCAACTGATTTTTCCTGTGGCATGAAGCCTGCTTAGCAGAAAGGTGATGATATATTTTATAAAATAACAAGTGGAATGAACCAAGCCCTACAAATTAATTTGTAGGAGAATTTTCAAATGAAATTAGGTTATCTTTGTTTTATTGTCTAATAATTGATTCACACATTACACAAAAAAAAGGGGAGGAAAGGAGAAACTTCCAGGAAATGATTTTTTTTGTGTCCAGCTGTTGAATCATCTCCATACAAATGGGATTTGGTCCCCATTTTGAATGGATTCCTTTTTTTTATATTTTTTTGGAGAATAAGATGATAAGTATATTTAATCAGCACTAATGATAATCTCTTACTGATCAGAAAAAAGTGAGATGAAATGTAGCACATAGGGAAAAATACACTGAAAATCACCAAAGCTTATGCTGATGCTGAGATGCAGAAGATTGTGAAATGATTCCTCCTGGAAGGTGTGGGAACCATCATCTCTTGGATCATTTAAAACTGAGCTGCTGCATAAACCAGCAGAAAATGTACTGCAGGGAACAATTGCACTTTGGTCTCCAGGGGAGAGAGAAGGTGATCTAATACATCTTTTCCACCTCTAATAGTAATTTCTATGCTTCAATTAAGCTAGGCAAACCTTGAAAATAACCTTTGGTTTGCCTGTTCCTTCTTTTCTTTTTATCTAGGGAGAGGCTGCGTTGTGGATTTCAGATGTTTTATTTTCTGCTTGAACCACTCGAAGGTGGATGACTTGGGGAAAACTGTTCCACAGCAGCAGAGAAACAGTGCAGGGTCCATAGCCTGGATGGAAGGATTCCCTGTCCTGTAGCAAGACTTTCTAATACCTCCGACTCCTGGCTCCTTTTTTATTGGAAGCAACTAGCTCCGGGCCAGAAGAGACAGAAGTGCATTCTGCACTGACAGTAGAGGTGCTCTGAAGATGATTTTGTGCCCCTTTGGTCCCTCCAGTTTTGCATGAGCGCTTCTTGCAGGGAGTGGCGTTGCAGGGAAGCTTCAGACAATGGAGCTCCGAGTGAAAACTGGCCTCCGGCCAAAGCTAGGATTTCTTGGTTTATTCCCCTTCTTTCCAATCCTCTCCGGCTACGCCCAAGGAAACTGACGTCACATGAGGATGGGTGGCAGAGGCTGCCGCCTAACTAGTTCCCACCTTGTGAGGAAGGAAATTCTTTGGGCCAGTGTTGTTTATTCCTTGGCCCCTGGAGTGTGAAGCTTAAAAGTGATGTGACTATCTGAGAGCCATGAGATTTCCCTCCACTCCACCCCTCCCCAGTGTGTTTTCATTGTTAGGGTGGCTTTCTTGAGCTCATTGATTACAATGTCAGCAATGCAAAGCCTTAATTACTTTTACACCTTGCTTGTGGAATTTCACTCTGCAGCTACGCAAAGCATCACGGGGGTTAGTTCTGGGTAGTTTAATCCCCTCCTCCAACTCTGCAGGTCCTTGGCCACCGTTATTTGTTACACGGGATCAACTGGCCTGAAAACAAGCTGACCGGGTTCAGTGGGAAGAAGGCATTGCCCATTCAGGATGAGGGGCAAAGAGAAACAGGACTTGCTGCAAGTTTGATTTCCACCCTGTTGCACGGAGGGCTGCTGAAATCATAGCAGGATCTATGTGGGTGTGCTGGGGGCAGGGAGGAGGAGGATGAAGAGACCCTCCATCTGCACTTTAGCTAAGGCTTCAGCATAGCATGAGACCTGTTTGGTACTGAAGTGCCAGGGGAGAGTCATTGGTGGTTTCATGCCTCCTTTCATGAGTGAGGCCTGGCTGCTTGGCCACAGTCTGTACCAGGGGTGGGCAAAATGCGGCCCGCGGGCCAGATGCAGACCTCCAGGCTATTCTATCCGGCCCGTGGGGCCCCTAAAAAAATTTAGAAAATTAATATTTATCTGCCCCTGGCTGCCTGTCACGTGGCCCTCGATGGCTGGAGAAAAACTGGAATGGCAGATAGCCAAAACTCAGTAAGCGGCCCTCCGCCTGAAATAACTGCCCATCCCTGGTCTATACCATACCATAGGGTGTATTCTGTTTCCTTTCAAAAAGCAGTAGCGTGTATCATGCATCCTGCTTTCCCAGCCTGAGCTGCCATGGCAAGATGGCCCTGTGTGCATCTCCATTGCAGCTGGGTGGGTAGCGATCTACACGGTTTGGGTACAGATATTCGTGAAGGGTCAGTGATGTGGGTGGATAGGCTGTGTGTGTGTATGTATATATATATTATACATATATAATAGAGTGCCTGGTGGTGAAGCCCATGGCACAACCTACTGCTATTTGGAGCCGGCCCGATTACAGCATGCGTGTCTACTGCATTCTTGTGCCCCGACTACATTGCAGACACCCTCTCTAATAACCAGCTCTGCTCCAGTGCCAGCAAATGAGAGAAGACCATAGCACTAGCCCAAAGCTTTGCAAAGTCAAGGAAAGATTTTCTGCTGCCTTCAGTAGACGATGGCTCAGGCCCACAGCCTAAAGGAATTTCTGTCCCTTGCCACAGGAAAAACCCTATGTACACACTGTGGCTGTTTTTGGCAATAATCTCTGAGGTAGCCCAGATGTTTGC
>NW_017728993.1:13902991-13906334 GCF_001723915.1 Gavialis gangeticus | reverse complement strand
CACTGAAGAACTGTGGTCTTGATATGGGAGGAATCTTTTTTTGCTGTTTGATGTGTAAACATGCAGTGCAGCATAGCCAGATTTCTCCTGTTCACCAGCCATGGCTGCGTCTTAATGTCCCGTTTCAAATGAAGATGACGGGAAAAGCTTAGCTTGTCTCTGTGCTTGTCATTTGGCAGTTAGTCAGGCTAAGGGATTGTCTAGATTTAATGTGGAGTCTCCAGCAATTGTATTCAGAGATTTATTTCTTATGATAAAGAACTGGGGGGACAGGGGTTGTGGCAGAAATATAACTCTAGGTCCTTGCCTCCGCTAGGGTGACTTTGCCAGCATGTGCATGCTGGGATAATTACACCAGCAACCCGCCAATGTGGAGAGACACCTCAGAATGGCAAAAAGGCTTTTTTTTAGCTGGTATAGCTAAATACCACTTCCCTAAATGAAACTAGGTACATTGGCAGCAAGACAGTCTTGCTAGGAAAGCTCTTTTTACAATGGGGCCTTTATAACTATGCCAGTCAAAGGGTATCGTGCTTTTCAGACACCTAATCAAGAAAGCTATGCCAGTAAAACTTCCTACTGTAGTCCAGACCTACGCGCCTAGGGGGGATCAGATCCTTGGGGCACATGGAGACTATACCAGAATATATCTAGGCAAAGCAAGGTAGTGATAGAGGATACATTGTTTGTCATTAGATCTCTAGAAACTTGGCTTTAGTAACGTCCTTATAATCTCTTACTTAAATGCAACATTTAAAGATAAAGAAGATACACACATCAAGACCTATTCAACGATTAATGTGATGAGAGGTTATAAATAGGATGAGGCAAGTAGTTTTGTGGATGATATCTTTTATTGGACCAACTGCGTGGTTGGGCTAGACAAGCTTTCAAATGGAAAGTATTCTGATGGAGAATTCCTGCACCATCATAGCTACAGCAACACTCCAGCACCACCTGTAAATAATATTTAATTTGCACATCACCTTTCATCCTGAAAAGTCTAAAACTATTGTGCATGTTGGGATTTTCCACTCCTGAAATGCAGACACACCTGGAATGAAACAGTGCCAGATACGGACATTATACTTTTACCAGTATAAGTCATCACAAACTGGTCTATATCCATAACAGAACAGAAGTTTGGCATGCAGAGACCGGTTAAAAAATGTCGGAGTCTGGTCTAAGATTTGCCCCGCACCAAAGGGCGAACGTGTGTACAGTTGGTTACCGATCTAAACTATGCTACTTACAGAAAATCACTTAGATCTATTCCACCTCGAGCTTTCTGAATGTCTGTACCTAGCCAAAGTGCAGAATATCCCTCCTGATTTGAAAACATAGCAGTTGGAGACGGCGTAGTCACCTAGACTGTAATTTGTCCAGGATGGCAGGGTTCAGTCTCCTCTTGCAGAAAGTGCCATGAGATCGTTAAAGATTACAAGTGGTCATGACCTCATTTCTCAGTCACATTTGAAAGATGGCGTATAAACGGCAGTGTTTATGGTCTGTGGGAACCCGAGAGACCTTTTTACTGGGAGGCGTCAGGGTTCGCTTCCCCTGTAGGCGTGTGTGGAAATGACTCTTTGTTAGAAAATCATGGGCCAATTGCAAGATTTGTGGGGATCAAAGGCAGTTTCACAGTGCAAGGAACACTGGTGGCCTAGAGCAAAGCCTCTCAAACCATTTTGTAGTGCAGCCCTCATCTTAATAGAGAGGTGGCCCTGTGCCTGTCTGCCCTCGCGTTCAGGACTGGAGACAAAACTCCCTTCCTATTTGTGTGCACAGAGCAAACCTCTGTAAATAGGCAGCTCTGCACAGACCACCAGAAAGCGCGCTGTGGACCACCAATGGTCCATTGACCACAGTTTGGGAATTTCATGCCACAAGTGATTGCTTAGTTGTAGCTCACTTTGAATGGTGAACTTTTGTATACTGAGATAGAGATTGCTTTGATAACAGGCTACGGTAAGTAAAAACCTTATCTCTTTTTTTTTTTCTTCATCAACATAGTTTCAGTCTAACTAAATTATAGTCGGCTTGGGTATTTATGTTAAATTCTGCAATATTGCATTGCACCCTGAGGTCAGGTGCCTCCCAGTTAGTTGTGATATTAATCTTGGAAGCCAAACAAAATCCTTCACAAAAGATCGATTTAGTGCATCTCCTTTGTCTTGGAAGAAGATGGATTGGAGCTACAACATCTGTTTTTTTGAAAGGATAGTACTTTTCCATTATTGGTTTTCTCTGGCAGCTGCACGCTGCCTCAGAGTCTGAAACAGAAGTATTTATCAAGGGTATCTCTGACACACAGCACCGAATAATGATATGTATCTAAGCTTTATGTTTTCAAAGCATTAAGCAAATATCAGTTAATCCTCACAGTTAATACCCGCTCATGGACATAGTTTAGGCAAGTCATGGGGGGAAATTATTGGGTAATAACAAGCTTTTTAATCTAGCAGAGAAAGGCATAATGAAAATCAGTAGCTGGAAACTGAAGCCAGGAAAATTAAAACTGGGCAAAATTCTTAATAGAGAAAGTGATTACCTACTGGAAAAAACTAACGAGGGAAGTATTGGATTCAGCAGCTTTTGATGTGTTCGCATCAAGCCTAAATGCCTTTCTGGAAGATTGTTATTGGGCCCCATTTAGGGGCAACTGAACGACAGTCTGTGATATACAGATGATCAAACCCAGTGATTTCATCTGGCCATCAACTCTGAATCTCTTAAGTTAATTATTATCCCATGGAGAAACTGAGGCATATAGGTTATCTGATTTGCCCGTGGCCATGTAGCAAATTAATAGTAGAATCAAGAGAATAACTCAGGAGTTCCTGGCTCTTTGCTCTGAGTTTGTTTGAAACCAGTATTGCCGACACTCAGAGCAACTTAGTTATGAACATTTATAACCACATAAGTCGACGGTAATTGAAAGTAGCGCCCCGAAGTCATAAAGTGCCCTCAGCACCTCTCAGGATTGGGCCCTGGACAGTGACATATCATTCTTGCAGTCATAGTTTTAATAAACAGTCTGAACAAATGAAACCTTTCAACTTTGAAGTGACACAGAACCATTAAAAATGCTGACAGATGATGCGAACCTTAAAAATTGCCTCAGCTCTGGCAGATTTGATCCAGAATGAGTCAGGGTGAAACCCATACTGGTTTCAAATGGATCAGTGCAAGAGAGGTCTTTCTGCATTGGTTTGACTGAATAGTCTACCAGGTGCTATCCCCCAGTGCTCTGCAGCCTCCCTGGGATTGCTATTCTGGCTGCAGCCCTGTCTTAATTGCTCAGGGGTCACAATACCCAGATAAGACCCCCCCCCCCCCCCCC
>NW_017728993.1:13889124-13902954 GCF_001723915.1 Gavialis gangeticus | reverse complement strand
CCCCCCCCCAAGATCTGGGATGAACCTAGAATCTGTCCCTTTACCCTGGACTATTCCAGGGATCGGGTCCTTTTCTACTTGAACATCCTTGTGCCAGTTCCATGTTGCTTCATTATTATTGCCCAGCGGCATGGAGCTCATTTAGTGCCTGGGGTGGGAATGGTGAGAGGATGCTGTGAGCACAGGGGGAGGGGGAAGCTACATGGGAGAGGGGAAGGGAAGTTTTACCTTCCTGGGCTTCTGCTGCTGCCACCACTGCTCAGTGTCAGCTGTCCTGTGGCCAGGCTTTCCTTGGAGTAGATCCTCACACCTCATGTGCTTCCTGCCCACCCCCATACATATGTATAGGCCAGGGGTCAGCAACCCCCGGCACGCGTGTCGAGCATGGTACGCGAGGACATTTTGCTTGGTATGCCACTGCCAGGCTGGGCTCTAGGCAGCTGCTGCCAGCCATGGAGCCTGGGCTGCTCCCAGCAGGCAGCTGGGAGGCTGCAAGCCCTGCTGCAAGCAGCTCGGGCACCATGGCTGGCAGAAGCAACCCCAGAGTCTGGGCTGGCTGCAGCCAGGAGGCTGCAAACAGCTGCAGCCTCCCCGCCCTGGCCCCAGCTGCCTCCCAGCCCCAGGCTCTGGGGAAGCAGCAGGTGCTGGTGATGCTCCCTACCATGCTGC
The DNA here is from genome assembly GCF_001723915.1 of Gavialis gangeticus. NCBI lineage: Eukaryota > Metazoa > Chordata > Crocodylia > Gavialidae > Gavialis > Gavialis gangeticus. The sequence continues at coordinate 13,902,285 of NW_017728993.1, read as the reverse complement.
CTTCCCCCACTGCCTCTGCAGAGCAGCGGGTGGAACCTGGCGTGGCAGGCACAGTGAGGAGGTGCATGAAATCTGCCTGCTGCTCCGAGCTCCCCGCTGCCCTGACCACACTTCCCCTGCAGGCGGGGGCAGCAGCGAGGGGCACAACCCTGTGCTGCTGCCCACGCTGCCTCTGTGCACACGGGGGAAGTGTGGCCAGGGCAGTGTGGAGATTGCAGCAGCCTGTATGGCTCCTCTGTGTGCTGCCACCCTGGGTCACACACGTGGCGCTCTGGAGGACCCAGGGGAGGGCAGCAGGGCAACATTTATGATTATTAACTAGTGCATCCTTCCATGTACCCCCTGCCCTCATTTTGTTTTTCTGGGATGCCGGCACTCCGGCACCTTCCAAGGTAGACGTTGTGGTTTTTTCAGCACTCCGGCCAAAAAAGGTTTCCTACCCCTGGGATAGGCTATGCTGTGTAGCCTGGCTGCTACAGTAGGTCACATGCATGTGAAAGAAGGCACAGAGGGCTGTCCTGATGCTGGACAATCCCTTGGCAGGCAGCACCACTCCGATTCAGTGAAAGGGGGTTTTGCTGCATATTTCACTTGTACTCACTCAGCTGCTCAGGAGGAGGTAGAAACTAAGTGGGCTGAGGGCGATGTGCTTTTATTGCAGATGCATGTCGTTGAAAACTCGCCATGTTCACAACATACCTTATACTTCCAACATGCTCTTCTCCTTGCTCCAGAAAACCCATAAGGGACTTTTCCCAAATTACAAATTATTTAGTTTGGGAAGGAGTAATTATTCTGGAAGATAGGATTGCTGAGCTAGGGAACAAGGACCATCCTAGGAAAGGAAAGAAAGAAGTTTAGGAGATACCCAACTTCTTGAAGGAAGACACCTGGTGCAAGTTAGATTGCACAATTAAACCTGTATAATACATAATATCAAATTCTTTCTAGGTACAACTCCATAACAAGGGGAAAGGTGCTTTTTCTTCACGGCCCATGTAGTGGTGCTGCAGCCCAAACAAACAAGGACAGGAGCATGGCAGAATAAAGAGCAGATGGCTACTTTAATTCGACCCTGTACTAGACAGCGAGCACATCTACACAAGATGCTAAATGCGCAGTAGACTAATTCTACTGCGCATTAGTGCATCATGGCAGAAGCTATACTAATGAGTTAATGTGCAGTAGAATAAGACTACTGGGAATTAGCATCACTACAAAAGTGTGTCCTGGCACTATTTCACAGTAGCGTTGGTTACTGCACATTTAGTACCTGTTATTACAGGTACTAAACTTAATGCACCATAACTATGGTGCATTAATGCATGTGTAGATGCACTCAGAAGCTGTGATGCAGCTACTTCAGGGCCAGGAGATGGGCCAGTTAGCTCCTAAGGATAAGCAACAGGCTGAGTCCCCTGGAGGAGGGGGAAGGAAGGGAAGTTAGTGCCTGTCCCATATGGGGTGATTCCAGTTCAAGTAGGAGATGGCATGACATAGCTTATATGACCTGGATGGTTGTGAGGCTACACCATGCTGCAGGAAAAAGGATACCCTAGGACAGGGCAAAGCTCTACTTGGCTATTATTGAAGAAAACACATCCAACCCAATCTGAGCAGAGCTTCACTTTACTTAATTGTACTATGCAAAAGTCAAGAACAGCTGTAGTGATCTGTGAAGTTGCATGTACCAAAGGCAGCTGCCACCCAGGGAAATAGCACTGAGTTCCCTGTGGATTCTCTGAAATGAAAGTATAGGAAAGTCCAACCACTGGGCATTTAAATGGACGGTGTCATCTTAAGCTTGAGGCCAATTCTAAGAAGAATTCAGAATCGTCCATTCTGCCCAAGACCATGAGCTCCCCAACTTGTTCTTGGGGTCCTGTCACCACAAGGTATCGTTTCAAACAAGATGGTGCCCCTGGCTACTCTTGCTGTGTAACAAGCCCAGGCGCACAAACGTAAAGTGACTCTACCAGGCCAAGAAAGGTGGAAAACAGAAGACGTGACACAGCAGTGGGGAAGAACTTCAGTTTTGTTGGCTTTTCTCTGCAGGGACATGGGAGACTGAAGAACCATGTGCTCTTGACGTGAACATTTCAAAGCCTTCCCTCTTAGAGGTATTTGGGAATGTCTGTGTGCCAGGCATTTGCTTGGACTTGGTTTCCTCTGCTAGAAGAGCAGGAAGCATCATCTCCTTCAGGGGAAGTTTCAGGAAGGGACAGTTTTAAATAACTTCCTCTGCCCAATCCAAGAAAATCTTTTGCACAAATGCTCTGTAGACATGCACAGCTGACTCATGTGTGGTTAAATGGTCGTTCAGGATCCATGTGTGCCTCTGTGAGTGACCAATAGCCAAGATGTCCCACTTGCTGTTGCATCTTCAGCCACCCATTCACTGCCCCCCCAACTCCAGCAACTCACCCTGCCAGCACTCTTGCCCACCACTGCCCTGTTGGCCCTGACCCAGGCTCACTGACTTAGTCCACTCCTATTCCTGATCTGTACTGACTATGGTGGGCCCCACAGGAATCAGGTGACCCTGACCCATAGGATCAGGGCTATGCCTGCTCTGGGGGAGGAGGGGATTACCAGTCCACTCTCCTTTCCCTCCCCCTGCCCCCTAGTTGGGCATGGGCAGTGCAGAGCTTCCCCTGCTGTGGCAAAGACTTCTTGCACACAGGAGTCCTCAGAGGTGGTGCCCAGGGCTGACACTTCTCTTAACCTGCCCTAGGTGTTGGTGCTATTGCCCAGTGGCCAGTCAAAATGCCAGCTGAGGGTTACAGTGATAAGAACATCTGGCTCTGGTTCAGCAAAGCAATAAATATGTGCTTAAAGCTAAGTCTCGTTTAAGTCCCAGGGACTTAAGCATGTGCTTGAAGTTAGATAGGTGATAAGTGCTTGGCTGAATCAGGGCTGATTTGCCCTATTTGAGGGTTCTGAATCATTTAAAATATTGTTTTTAAAAAAAACGTATAAATGAGTGAATAGAGAAGTGTCAGCAATTTCCTAGCTGTCCGTAGAAGTCTTCCAAGAAAAACATGCCAGGCAAATCCCAAATTTCTTAGGTAGAAAAAAAATCAGACACCCTTTATACATAATACAGAGCCAACAAAAAAAAAAGAGGGGGAGGGGAGAATTGAAACTATTTTTCTTTCGGAGGTCACTCTTTAGGACAAATGAATTTATAAAAGAAATAAGTGGATTAAGCGAATAGAACAAATAAATATACTATTTAAAACATTATGCGTGTTGCTCTCAGATGATAGCATTCATTCCTATTTAAACATATTCCATAACTGCAATTGCTGTGATATGCTTCGCATTGTAATAGCTCCTAGCCAGCACTGATAGATAAGAAAACGCAGCAGGAACCACGATATGATAAAATGGATGGCTTATGTCAGTGCCTGCAGATATGGAAACCTTGCCTCTAACTGGGTTACAAAGTAGATGTGGTGAAGTAAAAAAAAACCCAACTCAAAACAGACTGAAACCTGACAGATTTTTTTTTTTGTATGCGATTTGGCTTGACATTAATAGAGTGAAAGGGATTTAGGGCACAAATGCATCATGGTACTATCAGGCCATGTCCTGAGTTCATCTGTATAATAATGTGTTACCAATGAAAGCTGCCTACCTGGGATAAGTAGTTGGTACTGGCAACTGTCAGAGATCTAGGAAAAGATAAGCTTGCATCAAAGTTTACAGGCTCTGTTCAGGATACTCTCACTCAGCATGACCATTTTGTTTAGTTGCTGCGCTGTTTCCTGTTAAATAACTGCCCTGCTTACCTCCAGAGGTAGCTGCATTTCATCAACAGATGGAAGAAACTTTGCCTGTGGGTTATTACCAGGATATCTGATACAGGGTGAGATTTTATAAACTTCCTTTGGAGCCTTCAGGATGAAAGTGGTGCCTAAATATAAGGCATTTTTAAAGCAAAGTTCATTTTCTATGCCATGCTCTTGGAGGAGATCTTTACTATCGCTGTTATAAATAGGAAAAAAAAAATACTGGGATCTTGTATGCAGCGATGGGGCTATAACCAATAGGGCTGTGTGAAATTTTGCCGAGTGTTTCGTTTCGAAGCTGTTTTGATGCATTTTGAGCTTGAAACAGTGGCACTGAAACAAAACAAAAAGCTTCAAAACAGCTTTGAAACGAAATGAGGGCACTTGAAAAGTTTTGAAAGTTTTGAAACGTTTTGAGTTTCAAAGTAGCCTGGTTGCAGGAGGCAGGGGAAAGCCAGGGCTGCACTCTGACCGGCTCCGCTGGGCTGAGCTCCACGGGGCTGGCGGAACCAGCCAGAACTCAACCCGGCGGCAGGAGGCAGGGAGAGCCAGGGCCGTGGTCTGAGCGGCTCCGCCAGTCCCATGGAGATCAACCTGCACTCCCAGTGCTGCCGGATTCCTGCCAGGTGTGCAGGCCCCCAGATCCGTGCACGAGATGACAGGAGGCTGTTGCTGCTGCCTGGGACCAGCGGCAGCAGCAATCTGCTGGGTGCTGGGCGTGGGCTGCACCCAACGCTGGTTCCAGGTGGCAGCAGCAGTCTCTTGTCATCTGGTGCGCAGATCCTGGGGCCCGCACCCCTGTGAGGAGTCCAGCACAGCCCCACAGCCCTCCCAGGGGTGTGGGCCCCCAGATCTGTGCGCCAGATGACAGGAGGCGGCCGCTGCTGCCTGAGGCCAGCAGCAGTGCCCAGTGCTGGTCCCAGGTGGCGGAGGCAGCCTCCCGTCATCCAGCGCGCAGATCCAGGGGCCCGCACCCCTGGGAGGAGTGCAGCACAGTCCTGGAGCCCTCCTGGGGGTGCAGGCCCCCAGATCTGTGCGCCGGATGACAGGAGGCTGCCGCTGCCAGCAAATGTCACGAGATTTGCTTTGAACAATTTGAGGTGCAGTTTCCCAGAAACCTATCTCCTTGAATCTTGGCAGGCTTCATGGTCTCGGAAGGGGCTACCATACCTGCAATTTTAATCTGAATCAGGCAGGAAATGACACAGTTTTAGGCATTTTCATGATTCCCCATTATAGCTTATGGGCAAAACGTCAAAAGGCGTTGAAACAGTGAAACAGTTTCGATGAAATGAAATGGAACAGCACTACAAAATGAAATGACAAAATGAAACACTGTCCCTTCAAAACGGCAAAAAGGATGTCAAAACAAGACAGTGCTGTTTTACACAGTCTTAAGAACCAATACCCTGAATATAAATCCCCAATACTTTGGGGAAGTTTAAATCCAGCTGAAATGGTTGTTCTTGTATTGCAGGTTAAATAGGACACTTCATAAAATCGTAGGACTCCAAGAGATGGAGTTTTAACAGAACTGTGAGAGTTCTCATACAGTGTTGTGGTGTTAGGAGTGGCCATAAGGGTCCACACGCCTGCTTTCTTCACTCTACACAAGATGCACACAGGCCCAAAGTCTGGGGAATGCTAATGGAACCTAATGTAACTGTACAGAGAAATTTGGATGGGTGAATCTTACTGCCACTTACCTCCTTTCACAGACTGACTGGGCAAGACATGGTCAGGTTTATGGGAATATTCCAATACCAGCACCAGTATTAGCTGACTAAGGAGATTTGAGATTTATAATTTATTTTGATGAATTCCTGAAGAAAAACTATGTTCTCAATACTGCTTCAGTTTTTTATGAAGTCAAACTCAGACAAACTCAAATCCAGCAATGTCTATGGAACTATTGTGCATTTCCAGTAAGGCAAGTGAGGATAGGATGTGGAATTTGCCTCAGAAAATGGCCTCACCAGGGCAGGAGAGACAATGTATAAGTGTCAGAATTAATACAACCTCCAAAAACTTCACAGAAGCAAGGTGCTTCCAGAAGTACAGAAAGAGAATAGGGACCTACAGCCCTTGGGCGTTTGTACACGCCACGAGATTTCCCGTTTACACTGACGTAACTGCGTTAGTGTTTGCACGAGCGGGATTTCCCGCTGCTTTAAAAGCTTGCCAAAATAAGGCTGTTTGCAGCGCATGGATAGGAGTCATGCCATGAGTAGCACCATTAGCCTCACAGTCGTCTGTACTCAAGAAAAATGCAGGACCTACCACTAGGCTTGCCTCTGCATATTGAGGTAGTATAATGAGAGGGATGGAAGAAAGTGGGATGGGGGTGCTTGAGGAACTTTGCTTGGTGTAGCACAGGCTAAAGATGGCCAGGATGCCACGAAGCTTGTTTGCATGTACCATTGACATATATGCTTTAAAAAATTTGTCCTACAATCCTGCCTGCTGCATTGCTAATTGCTAATGAAACCATGGCCATGTGGAAAAACAGATTTCTTGCTCGCTCTCTCTCCCTAATTTACATATCCATGAAAAGGTCTCTGACAGAACTGAGCCTGGACATCTCAGATCCAAAGGAACGTTGCCTCTTCATGTCTTTGAATTGAGCTTGCCTTAAATGCTGAAAATGTAAAGAAAGACTGTTGAAAGCAACAGATCCTCAATTTTCCTGAAAAAAAGTAAAAATGTTATCTAAGCCAGTTATTCAAATAGAAAGATGGCTGATTTATAGTCAGGCCTTTTCTCATTTAAAAGATGGGCAGTGCAGCCCAATAAGATAGCAGAAGCGACCAGAAAGATGTGTGGACTTTAAAGTCGAGCCAAAGCAATGCAAAAAGGGGATGCATCGTTTTGGCATGTTGAATGGGGGGCGGGGAGGATGATGTATTTTGTTTCCGATAGGGAATACAGCAAAACAACCTTTGCCAGGTCTCTTATTTTTCTCTCCCTAATATCAAGCAACAAAATGAACTGCAAAGGCTAGGATATGAAAGCAACGGGTGTAGGTCCTTGGATGTATACAATTTGATGATTAAAATTGACACACATTGACAACGCAGCTACAATGAAATTCCAATAGGACTTGAAATGAAAAATAATGTATAATTGAAAGTTACAGGGGTAATCCTACAGGATTTTACTGATATGCAGTCTTACATGAAGCCAACATGTCATGGGAGTGAAGCCTGTAGTGCTGGCATTAAGCCTTCAATCCTGTGATAGTCCATTATAATAAACTGTCTATGTGCATGGTCTACTGAAGTGTCCCATCTAAGCAACACTCACAGCAATAGCACAGACCAAAGTGTTGAAGACAATGAGGTTACAGGTAGGCATACTCCTATTGCTCTCTAGGTAGGAGCACGGCACAAGACTATATTTTAACTAACATGTTTATACAGTGCAATTTGTTCAACTGATAAATGAATAGAGATGAGAAATGATCTGCAATACTACGTGCAATAAACTTTGGCAATGCATCATTCAGAAGATGGCATATTTTCTTAATCAACCTTAGAACATCTGTCTGAGAACATTTCTCACTCTTGCACTATTTTATTGTTTTAAAGTGAGACTGTTGATTTAGCACGAAAACTTACATTTTTCTAAAGAGAGTCAGGTTTTGCCAAATCAAGCAGGAATGGAAACTGAAAACTTTTCATTTATAAATATTCTTCACTGAATATTTCACCTGCTTGTTTAGCATTTCCCTATCTAACCCTGGGCTACTGCATCAGAACCAGAATGCAAAGCCATTTGCATTTGTAAAGTGAAAATGATCAATGCCATTTTATTGAGCAAAGTGCAAAAATCAAACTAACAGCAGAAACTGTGAAATGTAAGTGAAGGGAGAAAGGGTGATTGTATGGGATATTTTTATCTTGATACTGTCATTTGAAGTCGGATTTTTGAAAGATCTTTGGCTTGTCACTACTTACTTAATTTTGTGGCACTTTTTTACTTTAGCCTATCACTGGCACTGAAAAACTGGAACAAACTTGTGCTTCCTCCATTAGTTCTGTTGTAATCATTTTCTATTTGTTTGGCTATTGGCATGTTAGAAGACAAAAAGGGAGCAATCATTTGGAACGCCAGAGAGCTTGCATTTCCCGTTCTTGTTTGTCACCCAGGCACTTCGGGAAGCGCCGAATGAATTGCATTATTATTATTTTATAACTAAATAGCGTATTGTCGTTTAACCAAAACACGCAGTCCTTCCCCAGTACTTGACGAAATAACCAGACATGTCACGGGCCAAATAAGGGTCAAAGCATTACCTTTTCTTTCAAACAACATTGCCTCGACCCTGTTGTGTTCAGTGTTTTCATTTATTGCTCTTGAAGCTGAAATACATTCCAGATGTGCCTTGCAAGAGCTCCCGCAAGGTCATAGCCAAGTTGAGGTGCTCTGGATGACTCTTGGTGACCTCAAGGTGTCCTATAATAGAGAGGCCCCACTCCCTGCTGCCTTAGTTGAGCTGGGACTGTCATTACAGATAAATTCTAACTTCTCCTTCTGCTGAAAGCTCCTAATTTTTTTTTTTAAATATTACAGGCTTCCCTGCCACCACCTGGTTTGTTCCTTAATGAGCTTACTGAAACCAAGGTGGTTAAAAAGGGTTCCAGTTCTCTCACACATTTCCCAGTCTTACCTCAGTCTCTGAATACTATGGGTAGGGGATGTTTGTACTTGGGTGAAAGGACAGAGCAAGTAAGATTTATACAGCTGAGGTACAGTATTTGTGGGGGAGGATGGGAAGGGAGAGGTGACTTCTTTGTAGCTCTACTTCAGGCTTCTTAATGAATAAAAAATGGAATTACTTCAATGGCAACTCACCAACTCAACAACAAAGCCAATTTCTATAAAAGGAAGTGCCAGGATAGTCCTCTGGTCAAACGGCTTCCTTATAACTGCCCTAAATACAAGCTCATGACTGGTGGGATTTTTCTAAGGTACTGAGTACTTGCAGCTCTCGTTGCAGTCAAGAATGGGTTGGGGTGCTTAGCACCTTGGATAATCAAGTAGCAAATTTGTAGTTCTACACACACTTGCAGAAGGATGTTTCAGCTTGACTACCTGTACGTGTACAGCAGGGTACATGCACGGCTGTTTGCAGGACTGAGGGTTAAACCTTCAACAGTGCCAGTGTGCAATGATGCTTTGGCCACTCCTGGCCCTCTTTCACAGCTGATTGCCCAGGGTGTGCCTATGCATGCCAATTTAAGGCGCTTTAGCCAATTTAAGGTGCATTAAGGGCACACGTCTACATATGGGTGCCCTTAATGTGCCTTAAAATAGTGATTTTAGGCTATTCGCACCTAAATTTTATAACTGCAAAACCAGGTGTCAAATTTAGGCATGAATAGCTAAAGTGCATTAATGCATGTGGAGATGCATTAAGGCACATTAACGCTGTGTATGGACTGACTTGGGACCAACTTTAGTCCATGAGTCTGCACACATGGCATTAACACGCTTTAATGCGTGCATGTGTAGACGTGAGCCTAAATTGCCTTAATGCCTGTTAAGCTAATGTGCATTAAATGTAGGTGTGCCTAAATGCATGTGTAGATATGCCCACAGAATCCTGCAGTTTCATAGTTTCATAGTTTCTAGGGTCAGAAGGGACCTGAGCAGATCATCTAGTCTGACCCCCTGCCATGGCAGGAAAGAGTACTGGGGTCAAGTTGGCTAATCCCATACTTCGTGAGAGGACTTTGTCCCCATGGATTAGAAGCATGTCCACCAAACAGTTGGAGCTGCATCAGAGGGCAGGACAACGATGCGCTAAAATGTACAGATTCCTAATTATCCATCGTAGTACACAATATATTTCTATAGTTCTGACCACAGAGCACCAGCGTCTCTCTGAATGCACAGGAAAAACAAGATCCTAGTGATTGGTTTCCAACCTACAGCTGACCTGTTTTATATTAAGTGAATGCTAGAAAATATTTGCAATAAGCAGATTTAGACTTTTATATGTGAAGTTTTGTACCAAATTTCAACCTAGAAATAAAAAACAAATGTTGGGCAAGCAGGGTTCAGTTCCATCGATCTTTGGGACAGATGACCAAAGTCATACTTAATCTTCCATGGTTAAAGTCTTGAAACCATGACTGGATGCCTTTCTAAAATAACCCTGTGTAATAAGAATGATTAAACTGTGATCAATATGAAACTGGAAGCAAAGGAGGTTATCTTAATAGTCCTTTGTTGCTTTAAGATTGACCCAAAAACATTGTTTCTGAGGGATGCATTAATCCAATTAGGGAACCAGAAACCAATACCTTGTGACTTGTCTAACCCATCAGAAGTGGTCAATGCAGAGCAAACTTCTTGAATGTTGACAGGGGGCTGGTACTGAACAAGGCACAGTATAAATAGCGACTCTACTGGTTGCGACTCGTATCTGCTCTGTGGTCCAGGACTAGAGGGAGGAGGTGGCCACAACCAGTGATTAGTGTGATGAGATTGGTGTAATTAACCAGCATGCAATCTGCCACACCCATTGCTGTAGCCCTTTTAATATTCTGTTTTCTATTCTGAAATCACCCTGTCTCTTCCATGCCACCAACATGAATTTTCCTTTTTCTTGAGCACTGCTCCCTTACCCTCTGTTTTTGTATGTTGAATTTTGATATGAAAAATCTAGCTGTGTTGCTTTCTGAACAAATGCTGGAGAAAATGATTCTCAAGAAGTTATCAGCAAACTTTACCAACATAGCAGCCAGCTGTGCACAATAGAGAAGTGGAGAAACTTTCTTGGGATTTTTTTAATGGTTTACTGGAAATGATAGAATTGTGGCTATGAACCTCCTGGGTCTTTTCCATCTCTATCTTGTCTACCTCCTGCTAATGCAGGATTGCTCCCTGTGGCATTTCTCTCAAGCCCTCCATCCAGTCTAGTTTGAAATGACCCAGGCAATTTGGAGTGAGGGGCTGCCACAGATTCCTCTGAATGAAAAATAGCTTTGCATCTGTGAAGAGTTTAAAGCTGCACCCCAGCAATGGCAACAAACTGCACTGAGAGAGTGCAGTGGAAGGAAATGCCCTGTAGCTAAGCTTCACTTCAGTGTACAGTATTAGAACATGTGCAACCCATTATGATAAACCTCTTGCTGGAAAATGCCTAACCTATGCACTGTAAAAACCTAATTAGGGGGTTTCTTAGAAAACAAACTTACCAACCAATATCAAGGAATGGGTAATGAGAGGCTGCTTTGTGAAATCCTCCCCTTCATCTTATTCCTTAAGGGTGTCTGTGGCAAGGGCCTGTCTCGTTGTTGCTAAAACCTTTGTATTAATTACAGGCCCCTCCGGCCTAAGAACAATTCAAAATTGACTGACTGTAGTTGGGTTTCTCAATACATGCAGCTGTTAATTCCTTAGTCAGGCCTGACCGGTATGACCCTAAGAATAACATTTTCAGCTTAGCACATGAGTTACAACATGCAGAAACCTGATTTTAACAATGGGCTTCAGCTCGCCCAGGCTGAAGGCAGAGAAAAGACGATGAATTTAGCTTGAGAGGGCAGGTAAGATGCTGAAAACTTCTGTAAAGGAGCTTATTTCCTTATCATCATTGGCAATCCCTCACTGTGATTGTGTTATCTATGGGTCTGAAGATGGCTGACGAGGCCTATCTGGGATCAACAGTGTTATGCCTGTGGTTCTGATGATGGATAGGCTGCAAGCACCCTGGCTGGGCTCCCTCCCCTCCCCCCCCACTCTCCTGCCACATCTTGGTTATACTAAAGATAGGAGGGTTCAGTGCTGTACTTGATAGACCCCTGAAAGGGAGCTCACATTACAGCAGCAGCTGACTTGGGGCTCTGCCTCCCCTACACTCTGTCCACTTGCCAACTGTAGAGAGAAGAGGGCAGGGAATTGCATGGAGGGGTTCTGGCCCCCCATACCTGCCCCCACAGGGACCGTGCCCCATGGGTATCACGCTGATCCAGCACCTACCAGCCTACTCCCCTACCAGGCTGCACTTGCCCGGTGTTTGTTTCCCTTCACTCTCTCTCCAGCACTTCCTCAGTGCCTTTTAAACCCTGCATGGCATTGCATGGGGCTGATGTCATCTCCCAGGCACCATCCAGGCAGACAGACAATTAGTTTGTAAAGTGATGTGGCTGCATCTTGTGCTGTGCCAGTCTGTGTTCTCCCTCTCCAACAGGTAAGTTTTCCGGGTCCCTCACCAGTACTGGTCTGCTTTTCACAGGTCCCAGTAGGGTCCTCGGAGGGCTGGGTGGTCCTACCCGGTCCTCGTTGCCATGAACTGATTCTTGCAGCTCAGGCACATGTTTCCATGGGAGAATGGGTGGCTTCTGGGTTCTTGATTCAAACCATGACACTATTTCTACTGCTCCTGTTTTTCCATTTTTTGTTGTTGTGAGGTTTCAAAGTACTGAGATCCTTGCAGCAGACTCTTCCTCCATTTGGGGTGGTCCTGGGTGATGGTCTCCCACAAGTTGATTTTGATATTGCATTTTTTCAAGTTGGCCTTAAGGATATCCTTGATATTATTTCTCTGTCCTCCTCTTGAGTGTACACTTTGACTGAGATGGGAGAATAAAACTTGCTTCAGGAGTTGGACATCTGGGTGATGTGGCCAATAGGCCTGTGCAAAGCGGCTAGTATTTGCTTTGGATTTGGATTTGGATTTGGCCAATTTTGGGGGACAGTGATTCGATTAGGGGATTCAAATTAGTGTCCTGGTTCAGTTCAGCTGAAACAGCCAGGCCAGGCCCATCCCCTGCCTGCTTTCCCAGCCTGGCAATGGCTGCCCTGCCCACAGCAGCTCCCAACACCAGTTAAAAAAAAGCCCCAACTCAGCGGGTGCTGCTGGGCAGGGAGGGGGCAATCCCTGCTGCCCCCCACTGCTCCACACTATGTGGGGGGCTCTACATGAGCCCCCTGACCCTCTCCTTGCTCCCCTAACCCCACCATGGATGCCCTGCCAGGGCCAGCTCTGGCCCTTTAAGGAAAAAAAAACAAAATGAAAAAAACCCCAGACTCACTGCTCCTGTTGGGGGTGGGGGGGCAATCCCCAGTGCCCTGCACCATGTGGGGGGCTGTGCATGAGCCCGCAAAGCCCTGAGGCCCTGCAGGAGTGGTGAGTCCTGGGGCTTTTCTTGCTTTTTTTTTAAAGGGCTGGAGCTGGCCTGGGCAGGGCACCAGTGAGAGGGCCAGGGGAGCAGGGGGAGGGCGGGGGCTTGTGCAGAGCCCCTCATGCAGTGGGGGGCAATGGGGATTGTCTCCCCACCTGGCAGCACCTGGTGAGCACTGGGGCTTTTTATTAAAGTACTGAGCTGGGGGGTCAGGGCAGCTATGGTGTGGGGGG
>NW_017728993.1:13882329-13888765 GCF_001723915.1 Gavialis gangeticus | reverse complement strand
AGGGGAGCAGGCAGGGGTCCCCCCATGGTCTCTTCCTCCCTCCCCTAGCCACCCCTCCCATTCCCCTAGTACTTACCAGCTCAGAGTGGCTGGAGCTCCCTGCTGCAGCCACCGAGGACTGCCCGAATCATCAAAGCTCCACAAATCTTTTCCAAAGATTTGGAGAGCTTTGAATTGATTTGGACCTTTAAATTGGTTCCCTGATTCAATTCAGATTTGGAGATTCGGCCACTAAATCAGGCCAAATCTCCTCCAAACTGAATCACCACCCAAAGCTTTGCACAACCCTAGTGGCCAACCCAGTGAATTTGATATTGGATGATCATGGCCTCAGTGCTCATGGTGTTTGCTTGCAAAAGGACACTAAAGTTGATGCATGTGTCTATACCAGGGGCAGGCAAAGTATGGTCCGCAGGTCAGATCTGGCCCACCAGGCCATTCTAACTGGCCCAAGGAGCCCCTAAAAATTTTAGTAAATTAATATTCATTTGCCCTGGCTTCCTGTCAAAGCTGACTGGAGAGAGGGGCAGTAGGACCCTGCAGGCTTGAGCAGCCCAGTCCTGCTCACTCCCAGCTAGTTCCATGCTTTTTTGCCCCCGCCCTGCTCCAGCACCACCATCACCACCACCACCATGTGGCTATGGCTCCCAGCTGCATCCCTGGACCGCAGAGCATGGGACCATGCTGGTAGGGGTGTATATGTGTGTGCGCATGTGCTGGCAGGCACAGAGGCAGAGAGTGTGCGTGTGTATGTGTCTGCAGGCACAGGGGCAGTGTGTGTGTTCATTCATAGGGTGAGTCCCACATGCACACCCCTACATATACATGCACCTACGCCTACCCCTCGCACTGCTATACGCAAACCCCAGACACCCTCCCCACATACCCACACACCCATAGCCCCCACAAACCTATACCCACTCCCCACAATATACAAGAATAAGATTTCATTTTAAGCTATTGTGCAGTCATCTCTGCATACAATACACAAACACATGTAAATCATGATGAAAATATTGTTTGAAATCAAATTAATTATGTTGTAGATGATCGCTTTTTAGAATATAATTTGGTATTTTTCTGGTTCTGAGATAGAAAAACCCCTTGCTGAAAGGAGTACTTCTGTGGCAAGGTCAGGAGTTCAGGGATGGGACTTCTGGTCACAAGATGGTGACCAGGGGGCGGGGCACGTGTCAAGGGGTGGGGCTACCCATGTGGTCCTTTTACAGCTTGCCAAAACTCAGTAAGCAGCCCTCCGCCCAAAATAATTGCCTGCCCCTTGTCTACACACTGGATTTGAAGGATCTTCTGCAGGCAGCATTGATGATACTTCTCCCGTGACTTGAGGTGTTTCCTGTACATTGTCCGTATCTCAGCTCTTTAAACTAAGGTGGGGATCATGCCTGCTTGATAAACCAGGAGCTTGGTTTCAGATCTGATGTCATGATCTTCAAACACTTGCTTCCTAAAGCGTCCAAAGGCTACAATTGTTCATTTGAGGCGATGTTGGATTTCTTGGTTGATGTCAGCCTTCTGCGAGAGATGGCTTCCGAAATATGGGGAACATTCAACATTCTCCAGAGTTTCACCATGCTCATTGAAGCTGGGGATTGCTCATTAAGAGCTTGCTGGTGGAGAACCTTAGTCTTCTGAATGTTAAACATTAGTCCCATTTTCTTGCATTCCTCAGTAAAGATGTTCATAATTGCCTGATAGTCTGCTTCTGAGTGAGCACAGAGTACAGCATCACCAGCCTACTGGAACTCAATGATTGAGCTTGGGGAGGTCTTTGTTTTGGCTCAGATTCAGCTGAGATTAAACAGTTTTACCATCCATTTGGTAGTTTAGGTCCACTTTGCTTGGAAGGTTGTTGGAGGTCAGATGTAGCACTGTGGTAACGAATATTAAGAAGAGTGTTGGAGCAATGACGCAGCTTTCCTTAACTGTTGTCTTAGCCTCAAAGGGGTCTGTGGTAGATCCATTATTGAGAACCACTGTTCTTATGCTGTCGTGGAGCAGGCAAAGAATGGTGATGAATTTTGGTGGGCATCCGTACTTCACATGTAGTAAGATCCTTCACAGAGCTTATCGGCTAACAGTCGAGGGCTTTCACGAAGTCAGAGAAGGCCATGTAGAGAGGTTTATGTTGTTCCTGGCATTTTTCCTGCAGCTGGCAAGCAGCAAAGACCATGTCAGTTGTGCTGCTTAATGCCTGAACCCACAGTGAGATTCCTGGAGGAGCTCTTCAGCAAGTGGAAGCATGAGCGGTTAAGCCGGCCACCCCGAAGGAAGGTAAAGGGAAGTAGGAAGGCTCTAAAGAAAACGAATAAGGTCAATGGCAAGCCCAACCTTTTAAAAGAGGAAATGCCATGGCTGTTGTGGCTCCTTTGCAAGGAGACACAGAAGTTTACACAGCTTAAGGAAACACGGAGGCTTTACCTCATGGAGCAGCTGTTGCCCGGCCAGTGTAGAGGAATTGCAAAAGCCAGCAAAATGGAGCACAATGCAACATGGATGTCCGTGTACTCTCCCAAGCACAAAGATTGGCTTGTGCAGTAGCAAGGAATAAAAATAGCTTCTTTGAGATGGCAGGAAAGGATATGGGGGCCTCTATCCCCGCTAACAATGAGCTTCCTGCTTCCTAAGGGACAGTGCATGAACTCTATTCACCATTGGTGTGCCTCTTAACTCTTGTGTACTCGGGGCTGGATTATAGTGGCACAACAGTCCCTTTCCTGTATGGCAGTGAGCTGCTTCAAAAGACAGTGACTTTATTCATGGGCAAACCACCGAAGCAGTGATTCTGGAGGTACAGGGTATGCATAATCCTATCTGTGGTAGCAGGAAGAAACAATTATTCACCCTAGCAGTAACTGTAGTTTTTCCAGATGTGTAATCCCTAGATAAGCTCACCCACTGGGGCACGTGTGCTTGAGTCCGGATTCTTTTTTTTTTGGTCATCGGTGCCTGTTGGGGTCACACCAGGGCTGTGTGCCTACAGTGGAAGATGGGCAAAGGGTGTGATCACTCCTCCATTATAATCTGGAATATATATCAGGAAATGCACTGAAGGAAGAGCCAGAATGGCTTATTACAGCAGTGAAGGAACAGAGTGGTGCACATATGGAAATGTTATTTGCTAAGCAGGTAACACGTAAATGGTCATTTTTGCCATTAAACACACCACTTTATTACAAAGAGTTTCCCATAAAGTTTACTGCAGTTAACCAAGGGGCAAATCTTGAAGTCCTTCCCCAATCTCCACTCAGGCAAAATGACCATGGAAGCCAATAGGAACGAAGAACTTCAGAGCTTGGCCCTACATCAGCTTTCTGTTATCACTGTATAATCTCACGCCCTCCAAGCCCTGCAGTTCAGGCATGCTAACAGCTAAGCTTATTTTTACAATATCTGTAATTAGTCATTTTTATAGTGTACTTGTTTGCAATATTGTAGTTAGGGATCTGTCCGTGTTTCCATTATAGACTCTCCTGTTTCCAGGGGTTTATAAGTGGACTATAAAAACTAACTCTGGGTCAAATCTTGCTGTGTACAGTCTCAGCAGAGAAGTAATTTTTTTTTTTTAAAGATGAATGTGGCAAAAGGGATTCATTTCTTTGGGCAGCACAAGAATAAGACGTCTGCTATAAGGTAAATGAAAGGCTATTTAAAAGCTAGTGCCTGAATTTAGGGTTATAGTTAACATCCACAGGCTAATTAAAGTGCTCACTGTCAACAGGGCAGTTGCATTCCCTCATCATTAACTACAATAAGGAAAATGCAGAACTTTGAACTCTACAGGCCGCAGTCGCCTGCCATTTCACTGGTAGGACTCCGCAGCAGTCAATAGGAGATTCGATGTGGCCTTGGGTCTGGGCACATAAATAGAGGATGAACTGATTTTAAAACCTTGTGCTTTCATTTAAGGTCTGTGATATTTTGGTAAAGTGCTAGGAACTTCTTTCCACTCTGAAATGAATAAAACCCAATGTCCATACAGTGCTTGAAACAAATGGGCACTGCACACTGTGAGGTTTTGAATCGTGGGACTGCTGGATCCGAAACGATTAGCCTCTACTGACTAAATGAAAAGAATGCCTTGGTTATCCTGAAACCAGTAAGAGACTCTTATATATCTTTTGTGATGGAGTCAGTAGATCTGGGCAGAGAGACTTGATGTGTTAATGTGAGGCTAAAATAACTGGGCTGTGAGCACATGATGTTCAAGAATCTCTCCAAGCCAGTTCCTCCAGCCTGTGGGTTAGAATAGCAGGCCATAGTCAACTGAATATTAAGGCACTTGTCCTGGATAAACACACATCCTTTGGCCCCTTCCTTAACTTACCTCTCTTGGTTTCCTCCGTGTCTTACTTCCAGCTAGCACAAAGAAGCCTTCTGTAGTTTGCAAATGGCCCTTGAGAGACTGGGCTTTGCTAGCTTCCATACACAATCCGAATGCAAGGTTTAAATGGTACAGAAGATGCTGGCCCTCCACGTGGGTGTGAATTCCTTCCCAGATGTGTAACAGATGTCTAATGATGTTGACTGGCTTGTGTGCCCACAGGCAGTTATTACAAGGTGGGCCCAATTGTGCCTGGCGCCTATACAACTGTGAAAAGTGAGGGAAACGTTGGGGAACCTCCCCCCCTTGTCGAGGGGGTCAGCTCAGTGGAAGCCATTTCTCCAAGATCCGGCTCCTGTTCTTGGTGAAATAAATGGCGCTGGATTCACTAGCGCGCAGCACTTCTTTTCTTATTGTACTTCTTTGTGAGTAGGGCCAGATCCTTCCACCCTTTTCTCACTCAACAAGTAAACAACTAGCTCACCCAGCAGGTGGAAACCTTATACAAACTGCCCTGTATTTTCTTTTCTTTTGATGAATTTGGTGCACAGTGTTGTACGGTTCAGTGTCGGCTGGTCTGCTCATTTCATTTCAGAGGACTTTCTTCATCCCTCCCTACAGCAAGCTTACCTGCTGGTTTTGCAGTCTAGTTTTTATGCTGATTGATTTGTTAAAAGCGAGGCTATTTTAAGATGCAACAGGATGTGTTTGTTTAATAGTCACGGTGCATGGTACAAGTCACTCAGAAGTGTTGTCTCTTGTAATCAAAGGATGTATTAATAGAGCACTAACCCAATGTCCTGTTGCGTGATGTACCAGTGAGTAAATAAAAATAACCCCTAGCAGCCTGGGTCTAAACTCTTACCATGCTAGAAAGTGTAACCTAGGTGAAACTGGATTAGCGTTCGCAAGAGTGACATGGAAACACTTAAATGTCATGATACAGTATTTGCTAAGCATGTCTCAATAGTCGGAGGGCTGTCTGATACAGAGGGTAGGTTCTTTCAGTATAGGTTGACGTGATGCATCAAGTTGCCAGAGTGTGATTGAATAGGGGCAGGCTACAGCCAGCTAAATGGCGTCCCTCCTGCAGGTTTAATGAAGTGAGTGAGAACCACTTCTCCAGGACTGTTTCCCTTGTCAGAGGGCAGAAATGAATTTCATGTGACTTCTCTGAGCTAAACGTAACTAAGAGGCACTTAAAGGGAGTCCACAAAAACTCTTCTGTTTGTTGTAAAATATGCAAGAGGATAGGTTTTTTTTATCACCAGGCTGAATAAATTGCCTTAACTGTTCCCAACTAAGATAGGCACTGGGCTACAAAAGACTAACCAGAGTCAATATATATATATGGTTCAAATTCACATCTCCTTCCTTTCATCTGAGCCCCATAGAATCTACAGTTTCTTGACTGAAATATAATAGCACAATTTGAGCTGTATTATCTCTGCTATATTGATTTCTTGGCATTCATGCCTGCATCTTTTAGTATTAGAAATATTATTTATTTCCTCCAACACCCTTTATTAAATATCTCTGCCAAAAAGCTGTCTTCTAGCTCCCTATTGCATGGGCCAAGAGAGAGATTTATTGGCAAAAATAATCGTCTCTTTCTTGCTTGATCTAAGTCCAATGATTTGAACATAAAGGATGGTTTAGCAAGAAATTGCTTGGATCCATATTCATGTTGCATTTTTAACATGGAAATGAAACAAGTGGTAAATATTTTTTTTTACAGTAAAATAAAAATAGCTATGACATATTTTATTTTCCTTCAGTTTGGTAATGACATAAATGGGTTCTTTCCCCCCAAGAGAATGGGGGCTAATTTTGAGGGTAGATAGATATGTGTGTGTGTGTGTGTGTGTGTGTGTGTGTGTATGCATGCGTGTGTGTATGAACTTTGGATTTTGAATATATATATTTAAAACTGTTTCAGATTCTGGCTTCCATGCATGCAAAAATGGCACAGATGTGCACTTTATTCTTTATGACGTAAACACCTTTTTGTACTTTTATAAAAGCCTAACATCTATGTGCACACATTTTCGAATTGCACCCATTGAAAGTGAGCTGTACTGCAAAAACATGAGA
>NW_017728993.1:13864491-13877329 GCF_001723915.1 Gavialis gangeticus | reverse complement strand
ATAGAGGGGCCTGGTTTCAATGTGCTCTGGAACCAGCTTGCATCCAACCTCAGGGATTTCTTCCCAGGAGTGTAAAACTTTTAAGGCAAGGTGTTCATATGATTCCACTGGCTCTTCTAAACAAAAGAATAAAACAGAGCTGGAATACATGGTTGCTGGTGCCTGGGCATGCCCTAAAAAGATGAAGAAGGTAGTAGCTAAATGTTTCCGATTACATGCTGAATTTACTACCAGATTTAGGAGCAAATTCTGCTCTTCGCTATTCATTCACTCTCAGCTCCTAGTGAGAACGACAGAACCGTTGGGCTATGTTCAACAATACAAGATTAGTGTTTCCTTTTTACTTATCCAGGGAAGATAATAATGTACCTAGTAAGTCAGTCTACAGTGTAGCTAGAGTGGGGGAAGAACTACGATAGGTTGCACAAAGACATCTTTTATTTCCATTTACAGAAGAATACAGCAGCATAGCTGAAAGACACTAGTTAAATATCTCTGTCACTCAAGTTATAACTGCCTTCTTTACTGAAACACTCAGTCTTGGTCTTTTATCTATCTTGGCTTGTTCTAATGCTCTTTTAGTTGTTTTGCAAAGTGAAGTGCTGTTTAAAACCTCTAGACTAGCGGTGATGTACTTTAGGGGGTCATTCTTACTATGCATCTTCTAGTCTAGTTCAAAGGAAAATAAACCCCTACGGTTCTCTAAGTCAATACCACTTTCATAAAATAATTTTGTCTTTCTCTCAATAAGGTACTTATTATTCTAATGATCCTAACCATCCTAATCTCTGAGTAGTCTTATGTTTCTGCACTAGGGTTGTTTTGTGAGCAAAGATTACTTGTATAAAGGCTGCATATGGGGTTATTTAAACAAGGTATTTTGATTGAATGATTTTTTTTTTTGTGAATAGCATTTCTGTTCTCATCAAATTTGACTATTTTCTTGGGGGGGAAAAAAATATCTTCTGTTGGACTTGGGAGCCAAAAATGAAAGCTTTTTAGATTTTTTAGATGAAAACATGAAAAATGTTGATGCAAGTGATTGAGAAGAAAAATGTTTATTTAGATTTTTTTTCACAGGAACAATTTGTCAAGTTTTGGGCCTGCCAAAAGTGCCCAAGTACTTTGTTAACAGAAGAACATGTGGGGAAGTCTTTGATTAGCTCAGAGGAGATGTGGGCCTTGAAGACGTTTGTCTATAGGTTTCCAGCTGGAAGCTTATCCCAAGTTGGCAGGAATTTGACAGTTGTTCAAAGACTTATATTAACCATGCACTTAGCTTTCTCTATGCGAGGAGTTCCACCAGATTCAAGAGGAGCAATGCATTTTATGCTCCCATGGTCAGCCCCTTGCACTTTGCTTTGGTGCATCACCGGTTGTCCAGACAATTTGGCATGATGGAACAGTTCCTGCTGAATGGAGAACAGCGTGCAAGAGCCAGGCGGTTAAAAGGGAGGGTTAAGGCATAGGGCTGCATGGGAAAATTCCACTTGAAAGCATTTTCAAAACCACTAAATTAATTTGGAAACGCGGGGGAAAACCCCACAGCTGCAGTGTCAAAAATGAAAACATAAGGAAACAAGTCACACATGAAAAAGCTCTCCTGAGATGAACCAAGGGGCATTAGACAGAAACCGATCCCTTGCCTCACTGGGATCTGTGTATGTGAGAACTGATTTTTTGTCTGATCTCGAAATGACAGACGTGATACTCGAGAGAAATGTGGGGTAACATCAGGCAACCACCGCACTTGTGGGCGTACTTTTTGGGGAACCTAACAATAAAACTTTGTAGCTTTCTGATGTCAGTGGCAGGAGCAGGAGACTCCAGGCACGTTCCTGGCAGCTGATCGTATTTATTGAGTTCACGTTCCTTGTTTTTTAGGATATCAAGGTCTGGGAGCCACAAGATGGATGTGTTCCAGCTCAGGCCCCTTTGAGCACAGAGAAATGCATGCTGAGGGCTGCAGCAGGGACATGCTTTCTCCATGTGAGCCAGCAGAACAAACAGCAGAGTCCTCCGCTGGGGATGATTGTTGACATGTTTATGATGATGAAGTGAGGGAGAGCTCTCAAAGGAGATGCAAAAAATGAAGAAGTAAAGTGTGGCACTACTGGCGGGCCCATAGAATGCTAAATATTATAGGAAACTGCCGTTTCTTCCTATTTGTGACCTCTTTACTGAGGAGTTAAGGAGGTCCCTACCCTACCATACATCACACATTCCCCACGTAGCACTGCAGCTTTAACAACAACAACAACAACCCAGCAGGCGCCAGTAGTATGGAGTTACTGGGCTGAAGTTTCAGAGACTCCAGCCATAATTTATAGCCCTGCTTGGTAAGTGCAAAAGACATGGTGCTGCATGCCTGAAAATCTGACCCAGAGGACAATTTATAAAAGCTAAGTGGGTATCAGAATACCCCAGCTAGTCGGGGCTTCTCAAACTGCTCGGGGTCATGATCCAAGCTACCGCATGACACGGAGTGTGTGTGTAATGTGGAGGCTCTTTGGGAGGCTGCTCGAGTCTAATGCCCCAGTAAACACCTCCCACTTAGTATTTGAAAGTGGGAAAGGGTGAGCGAGCCCTGGCTGAACTCACGATGGCCAAAGGGTGTCTCCTACCTCCATATGGAAGAGACTTGTTGCATCCCTCCATCTCACTCGCTCTCTGGTTCACGTTTTTTTTTCTAGGGGAGGCAGTCAGAGTTTGCACTGGCTTCCTTTAGCAGAAGTCTGTCTACTTCAAAGAGACTACAGCAGCTTTAAGCTAGAGGCCCAAGGCACAGACTTGTTCTTCCTAGTGGTTCCTCTGGCGCTGAGCACTCATTTCCATCTCTGTTGGCTGCCTCTGTGGCACAGTAAATGTTATCCTGCTAAAATGAAGCCATCGTTAGAGTACTAACATCTATCATAGATTTCCAAGTGCAACCTTAGGTTGCCATGCTATGGAGCACCGTTGCACATGGAAATGAATGGGGAGCAGAACAAAGATCAAAATCTCCAATGCTGAAATAGAGACGATGCTCAAACACAGATACACGCACTGAATTTATTGGCACGAGAAAAAAAAGTAAATGAACATCTCCAGTAACCAGAAAAAAGGTCCTCTGCTTGCCTGTAGAGAATCCACATTGAAGGCTTTTAACTATCTGTTAAGTTCAACCTATGAATTTGCCTAGCGTAGCAAAAGCTGAATTAGAATTTACCAAAAGTATATGCAGAAGGCGGGGCAGAGTAGTACTTTAGAGACTAACTTGTTCAGAGAGGCATGAGGTTTTGTAGGCGACACCCTACTTTTGCTGGATGCTATGGACATATTCCTATAAAAATATTAGGTAGAAACAATTGAAAATGTTCTGTTCTTGCATGGTTTTTCCATGGGGAAAATTAGTGTTTCAAACAACGAATTTGTGTGCGTCAAAAAAAGTCTTGATTCTTCTTGTTTTTTGTTTTTTTCAACAACAATAACCTACACTTGGATATGACCCGTGCTATTAGAAAAGGTACTGATAGCCACAGTATCAGAGGATAGCAGTGCCAGTCATTTAAAAAGCTTAACCAATGCTTGAGTTGCTTCATTTAGCCAACACTAACATATTATGATGTGGCTGGCTCCTACCCTGGGGGTTTTTAAGAGGAAGTTAGATGTACACCTTGCTGGGGTCGTTTGACCCCAGTACTCTTTCCTGCCATGGCAGGGGCTCGGACTAGATGATCTACTAAGGTCCCTTCCGACCCTAGAAACTATGAAACTATGAAACAAAACCCTAAAAAAAAAAGTTAAAGATTTTGATGGTTATATAAGAAATGATTGAAAAGTAGCACCCTGCCACATCCTACAAATACATGTGATCTAGTTTTGTTCCCCCCATGATGGCTGTTTTCATAAGTAAGAGGGTGGGGAATTGCATCAGCCTTGGCTTTGTGGCAAAATTACTATACCAATAATTTAAAACAGTCTCTGCCTTGCCCCCTGACGTTTCAACGGGATATAATACTCTTCACTTCAGGTCCCAAGTAGATGCGTTGCATATTTTCAAATAGATCCCATAGCTCAGGTAGCTATGTTTTAGGTTACATCTACATTGACAGTTGATCTTAAGGCCATCCTGAAATCCATATCTGCCAAGTATTTGAAAAACACTTAGCTTAGGCTGCAGCCTCAGTCCAACCTGATTCTTGCTGATACCTGTACTTACAGGTAGGGGGAGGTTGACTTGCCTTCCTTTGCCTCCTCATTTTCTCCTTTCTGCAGTGTGGCCTATCAATGTAGATATAACCGGAAAACATAGGCACCTAGAGATGGGAGCTATTTGACAACATGGAGCGCATCTAATTGGGACAGGAAGTTAAGACTATTGTATCGTCTTGAAACTGCCAGGGGAGTTGAGATAGTTTAAATGATTGATACAGGTATTTTGCCACAACACAAAGACTGGTACCACCGAACTTCGATGGTATGCACAGGAAGTATGCTACTAAATAACCCACGACTTCCAGGTCCTGACTTCCACCCCTTCTGCATCTAGTTCCTCCTCTTTTGACCCATAAATAGAAAAAAAAACTAGAAAGACACAGTAGCAGTTTACACCTTGGTTTCTGGAAGGGCTCCACGAGGAAATCCAAGATATCTTAGGGGTGCACTTAAGAAATAAGTCTAATGCAGATGCTGGCCTTGGTGTGGGTTACGAGGTATGATACAGAGCTGACTTGGTTCTGTACAGGTCTACAATATGGGGGTTATTAGACCTGTACGAGGTATGATAGGAGCTGACGGGAAGGGAGGCTGACTTGGTTCAGGCTGGTTGCGAGTGATTTCAAGGCCAGCCCTTAATCTTAGCATTGACATGCACTTAGCAATGAGTGAAGAGATGCCACTGTGTTTTTTTAGTATTAAGTTCTACTCTTGGAAGAGCAGGTGCCATTTGAATAGAAAAAAAATCACAGCATTTACGTTAAACCTCAAACATTTTTCAAGTGTTTTGACACCGTTTCAGTATTCCTTTGGGAAGCAATGCATGACACTGTTTGGGCTCCTGATGTATTACCGTATGCCTAATGTGATCTGTGAAAAGAGCACAGAAATGTTCCACCTGGAAAATCCAGTGCATTTACAGCTTTGTTGTCCTCATCTCCATTTTAAGAGACTTTCTCTTTCTAGCCTTTCCATAGGTCTTTAACAAGAAAACCCCACCAAACAACCCCCCCCCGCCAAAATAAAAACCAAAAAACAAAAATCTGGAGACACTTTTTGTTTTCCTGCCCTCCTCCTCTTTCTCCTTGGCAGTGATTTCTTTTCCATCCTTTCTGTATCACTGCTCTAGGAATTTAGGGCCCATTCCAAAAAACCATTAAAGTTGATGGAAGAGTTTTTGGGCTTCGGTGGGCTCTGAATGAGGCCTTCAGAATGTGTTAATAATGAGGGGGTGTGAAAGGCTAGTTTAGGATGGCCACCACCTCCTAGGTTCAAACTCTTTGGTATCTAACTTTGCCTATTATTGGCCTAAGTCCATGCTTAGGCTTCTAAGAATAAGCACCTTTCTTTCAAGAGGTGCCGAGCACCTACGACTGTTACTTCCTTGAATGGCAATTATCCAGCTGACCTCAGTGGCAGCCCAATTTATATTTGTACAGCTATGCTTTATATACTTGGCTGCTGGTTCTCATTCCATGGTTTCTGGTTTCTCCACCTGTTGCATATTTTGTTGGTTTATTTTTCCTCCATGTAGATGAATCCACATTTCAATCTCATTTCCTTATGTCCAGCCCATTTCTCCAGCCATCGCTTTGTTATATTTCAGTCCATTCATTCTGTAGTGGGGTGCATGGGAAGCATTAGAGAAAGAGTAATAAACATGCTCTTTCTGGCTGTGTCCAGGCGAGCACAGGCGTGTGCTTCCCTGGGGACAAGTAGCAGCGGCATTACCGTGTGCCGCTGCCACTTGTGCCCAGAGAAAGCCCGTGCCATGTGCCCTCTGGCGCTCGGCATGTTACCTGAATGGGGTAGGGGAGACTGGGACCAGCAACTGTGTTGGCCCCAGCAGCCTTATCTGGGGTGCTAGGGGCCTGGGGGACTTGCAGCTGCTATTCCTGCAGCTAGAAGCCTGGCTGGCAGCTGGAGTGTGGCTCTGGCCAGCCAGGCTCTGATTACGGGTGGCATGCTCTGCCACCATGTGCACATCCTGGTTTCTTTTTTGGCATGGGTTTTTTTTGACCCTCAGATCTCCCGGGGCCAACCAAGCAAGGTAGCGCAGGGAATGCCTGCATTTGCAGTGTGCGGCACCACGCTCATCTGGACTTGACCTCTTTGTCCTCCCTGATATTTGCAACTCCTCCCAGTTCAGTATTACCTGTCCTTCATCTCCTCTTCCAGATCATTTATATAGAGGTTAATATAGAGGTCAGACCTAGTAGAGATCAGCGCAAGATGTAGTCATTTCGCTCCGCCTTTTGAAACATTTCTGCTAGGTATTCTTTGTTTATAGTCCACAAGTCCGTTGAAATGCAGTGATACACTAATGTAGTTTACTGCATGCCCTGTATCCCCCCAAGGACACGATTCTCAGGATCCTGAATGCCTCTTGGGAGGCGGTGAGAGATGTTCTGCATATTTTCGTATCAGGTCGCAAGTTTGTAAATCTGTCAAAAAAGTATTCCAGTGCGTCTGTCGTGCTCGGGTCTTTTTGCACCCCCCAGTCCTGGTGCTGGTTTGATAATCTTTAGATGTTTTAAATTTTGTACCTGAGCTGCTATACCAAGTCACCAATCTTTCTTAACAGGAAGACTGACAAGCAAAATATGTCTAGAAAATATGTAAGATTGTAAGTATGGGCAGTGCACAGGCTGACATTAATGGACAACATATTTGTTATCAAATCCAGTCCACATAAACCAATCTGAAACAGATGTGAAGATCAGTGGTATTAATAAATGGGCAAACTCCAGGGTTCCTGAAGGTGCAGCTTCAAGGGGGATGGGGGCACATCTTTGCTATGGCCTTGTTGCATGGATTTTACGTTCAAAGAACATTTGTTCCCATTGCTCCTTGTTTTGCATTTCCCATTGGGCTTAGCAAATGCAGCATGCATTATGGATATGGATTCAGAATATGGAATAGATATGTAATTACAAGGATCAAACTGAAGGGGGACAGATCTGCTTTCAGAAGCTGAGAGAGAGAAGAGCCAGGGTTTGGCATAGCACTGGCTGAAAATGAATTTTCCTTCTGAGAGAAAATGTCAAGTTTTCAGATTTTGTTTTGTCCCATGTCTGGCTGCAAAGTTAAAAACCTCGAAAGCTTTTCTGAAATGGAGCATTCACAACTTATTTCTTTGACCTGTATGTGCAGGTTTCATTTTGACTTTAGTGTTTTAACTTCCTAACATAATTTATTTTTGTTACTACTATATTATAGAAATAAGTCTTCCACTCCAGTCCTACTTTCCTGGCTGAACAAGTCATAGTTAACAGCAAAACATACCTCCTTGGTATAAAGGCCACCCCACAGTTAAGTTTTAAGTCCTTGCTTTAAAATGTAGAGGCTCTGGCGCATCTCAAAGAAAAGGTTATTGGAATTTTCTAATGTTGCAAAGTGATGCATTTTCCCCCATGCCGCTGTGTCTGAAACTGTCCAAAAGAAAAAAAAATTCAGCCTATGGCAGACACTTGTCATGGAAAATTCCAGCCCAAATGGGTTAATTTTCAACAAAATTATTAGCAATTGAAAACAGGGTTGTATAACTGGAAGTGGCTGGCAAACTTAATGCTGGGCTATACTACCAGCTTTGCCTGTGAGGCATATGTGCAACATAAACACATAAGAGGAACGTATGTTTTTCAGCACATCTACACATCGCCCTCTGGTGATGTAGCGACGTGCTACATCGCGGTGCGGTGCAGTACAGCAACACAGCCATCATGCAGGTCTACATGTGATCAGCAGCTATGTCACCGTAGTGGCAAAATCTAACTGTGCACCACGTGCACGGTGCAGTAACCTCCCATACTGTGCTGTGCTTTAGGACTTCCAAAAGGAAGCGTGGTGCCATAGCAATGTTGTCATACGGCAACGTGTAGATGCGCCCTATCTCGACTTCTGGAGTTCTAGCTTGCTGCGTGTACATATGTGCACACAAGCATGCGCGCACAGAAACACCAAGACGTGCACATATGCTGTGTGTGACAGTAAAGCTACAACCCTTCTTTGCATTTGCTCCATTTGTTTGTTCATGATTCCTGTTCCTTATGCCATTGATAACATTAGGCTGCAAGCTCTTTGGAGTGAGGACCTGCCGTTCCCTCCGTATCGTAATACAGTGCCCATTGCCCTTCTGGGAGTTGTACAGAATTTGGATTAATAACCAGTAACTGCTTTGCAGTGATAAAACACCACACTGTCAGGGTTGTGAATTTGTGCCCTCCTACCAGGGTCAGATTGATGTTTCCATGGTATCTATGTAAGGATGATACAACTCTTATCGTGGCATCCAAGCAACTATAAGGACATATGGGTAGCCTATTTGGGCTGCTTCTTATTTGGTGGCATGCTCACGCCTGGTGGGCAACTCCTGCCACCCACATGTGGGCATGGAAAATATTAGACCTGGTTGTTGCTGAGTCTGCCAGTCTGATCATTTTGCAGCACCGTCAGCCTTGATTAGGGTCTTCTCCGTAGGCCTGTGGTGCTGCTCCATCAGGAGTCTCAATAAAGTTTAAACACTTGAATACCACAAGCCCTGCTGAAGCCAGGAAACTCCATCAAGTTGAGCTGTCATATTGTTTGAATTATAGCAATATGAAAATACACGAAAGCCACAGGGAGCCAGCATTTCCCCTTATATATAAAACAGGGTTATGACCATATTAAAAAACCCAACTTTAAAAGTACATGGTGGAATTTGGAGCTTAAATATTACTGAAAGAGAAGAGCATGAAAATAATCAAACGTTAAAAAAGTCCCCACTTAGGTTTCACTTTTTCATTTGTTGTTATTTGTCACTCAGTTTTGGAACAGGGAGACAACAGAGAGTGAGCGATGCCCTTTAAACTGATGACGTCTCCTTTAGACTCAATACAAAACCTAGATTCCCAGACTTTGGGAGAGTTTGAAGCTGGATTTGGGTGCAAGCTTTTCAGGGTCTTTCTATGGGATCAGAGCGAATGCAACAAGTATATTGCATTATAATAATTACATTGTAATTATGGTGTTATTACTGCTTGGTTCAAAAAAAGGGTGTCGAGAAATAAGGCCTGTTACTTTAGGGCAGGGTAGGACATAATCCCCTATACTACATAGATCCCACCAGCTATTCCTTTGGATGCCGGTTTGAAACCATAGCTGGCTGCATTGTCCTCATTGTACCTTTTGTTCCACCCTAGGCAATAGTGAAGCTTGCTTTGTCTATTGTTGTTCACAGTCACATGTACACGTGTAATGCACAAGCCAAAGGGGCAGTTGTTCACACTGTAAGCAATGCAAACTCCCACTGAGTTCAGTACTGCAGGATCAGGCACATCATTACTCTCTGAAAATTGCTGCTGAGAGGTTTTTTTGCCTCTAAACAGTGAATGGTGTTCATCAATTAGAAACAAAACTAGAACTTGCACAGCAGAAATGTGTCTGGAAAAGTCACTGTAAATAATCTGAGGCTCTGGATGGTAATGTGGGGAAAATACCATGAGTGATATTGTTGGGAAGAGATGGGATCCACCTGACAAAGAGAGGGAAGAGCATCTTTGCAGACAGGCTCACTAACCTAGCAAGGAAGCCTTTCAACTAGGTTTGCCAGGGGATGGAGACCAAAGCCCTGAGGTAAGTGGGGAAGCAGAAGACCAGGAGGGAGCACAGGGGAGGTGCTCTCATACCTCCTGAGAAATCAGGGCAATCACCTAGTTAACTCAGCTGCCTGTAGACAAATGCACAGAGCCTGGGAAAGAAGCAGGAAGAGTTGGTCATCCTTGCGCAGTCACAGAGGTATGACATAATGGGAATAACAGAGACCTGGTGGGAGCTTGCATGACAGGAGCGTGGTCATGGATGGGTACAAACTGTTCAGGAAGGACAGGCAGGGGACAAGAGGAGGAGAAGTTGCACTTTATGTAAAAGAGCCATATGATTCCTCAGTATAAAGCTGGAGATAGGTCTGCTGAGAGTCTCTGGGTTAAGGTTAGAGGGGAAATCACCAAAGTTAATGTCATGGTGGGGGTCTGCTATAGACCACCAGACTGGGAGGAAGTGCTGGATGAGGCTTTCTTCGAACAGCTGGAGGAAATTTCCTGATCACAGGCCCTGGTTTTCATGGTGGACTTCAATCACCTGACATCTGCTGGGAGGGCAATACAGCAGTGCACAGGCAATCCAGGAAGTTTTTGACGAGTACTGGGGACAATTTCCTTGTGCAAGTGCTGAAATGGCCAAATAGGGGCCATGCTTTTCTTGACCCACTGCTCATGAACAGGGATGAATTGGTGGGGAATGTAGTAGTGGATAGCAAATTGGGTAGCAGTGACCACAAGATGTTTTTGTTCAGGATCCTGAGGAAATGAAGGATGGAGAGCCGCAGAGTAAGGACCCTGGACTTCAGAAAAGCAGACTTCGGATCACTCAGGGAACTCGTGGACAGGATCCCCTGGGAAGCCAGGCTCAGGGGGAAACAGAAGTCCAGAAGTCCAGGCTGTACTGTAAAGAAGCCTTACTGGAAGTGCAGGAACAAACCATCCTGATGCACAGGAAGACTAGCAAGTGTGGCAGAAGACTAGCTTGGCTTATCAGGGAACTCTTCAGAGAAATAAATCACGAAAAGGAAGCTTATAAGAAGTGGAAACTTGGACAAATAACTAGGGAAGAATATAAGAACATTGCTTGGACATGCAGGGATGAAGTCAGGAAGGCCAAAGTGCAATTGGAGTTGCAGCTAGCAAAGGATGTGAAGGGCAGCAAGAAGGGTTTCTGCAAGTATGTCAGTAGCAGGAGGAGGATCAGGGAAGTGTGGGTCCCTTACTGAAAGGGGGAGGCAACCTCATGACAGAGGATGCAGAAAAAGCTGAAGTGCTCAATGCCTTTTTTGCCTCAGTCTTCACAGGTGAGGTCAGCGCCCAGACTACAGTTTGGGGAGTAGAGGAGCAGCCAACAGTGGTGAAGGAACAGGTTGGGGACCATTTAGAAAGGCTGGATGTGTACAGGTTCATGGGGCCGGATGGGATGTACCCAAGGGTACTGAGGGAGTTGGCTGATATGATTGCAGAGCCAAGGGCCATCATCTATGAAAACTCTCATGGAGATCAGGAGAGGTCCCAGATGATTGGAAAAGGGCAAATATAGTGCCCATATTTAAGAAAGGGAAACAGGAGGATCTAGGGAACTACAAACCAGTCAGCCTCACCTCAGTCCCTGGAAAAGCCATGGAGCAGATCCTCAAGGAATCAATTTCTAAGCACTTGGAGATGACGGTGATTAGGAATAATCAGCATGGATTCACCAAGGACAAGTCATGCCTGGTTAACCTGATTGCCTTCTATGATGAGGTGACTGGCTCTGTGGATGTGGACAGACTGGTGGATGTGGTGTACCTTGATTTTAGCAAGGCTTTTGATACGGTCTTCCATGACATTCTTGCAGGCAAGATAAGGAAGTACGGGCTGGATAAATGGACTGTACGTTGGATAGAGAGCTGGCTGGAGCATTGGGCTCAGAGGGCAGTAAACAATGGCTCAATGTCCAGTTGGCAGCCAGTATCAGCTGGGGTTGGTCCTGGGGCTGGTTTTGTTCAATGTCTTCATCAGTGACCTGGAAGACGGCACAGAGTGCACCCTCAGGAAGTCTGCAGATGACACCAACCTGGGGGACTAGTAGATATGCTGGAGGGTAGGGCTAGGATTCAGAGAGAACTAGATAAATTGGAGGATTAGGCCAAAGGAATCTCATGAGGTTCAATAAGGACAAGTGCAAAGTCCTGCACTTAGGACAGAGCAATCCCATGCACCAGTACAGGCTGGGAAGCAGCTCCGCAGAAAAGGACCTGGGGATTTCAGTGAATATGAACCAGCAGTGTGCCCTTGTTGCCAAGAAGGCTAACGGCATACTGGGCTGCATTGGTAGGAGTGTTGTCAGTAGGTCAAGGGAAGTGATTATTCCTCTCTATTCAGCACTGTTGAGGCTACATCTGGAGTACTGTGTTTAGTTTTGGGTCCCCCACTACAGAAAGGATGTGGGTAAATTGGAGAGAGTCCAGTGGAGGGCAACACAAATGGTTTGGGGTCAGGGGCACATGACTTTTGAACATTATGACACATGAACACATGACACAAAAATTATCCAGGAGCACATCTGCGAGGGATCAACAGGGGAGATTATGTTTAGGGGCAATCAGCATGGGTTCATTAGAGACAGATCCTGTCATACCAACCTGATTGCCTTCTATGACCAGGTCACAAAATCCTGGGATGCAGGTGTTGTGGTGGACATAGTCTTTCTGGGCTTTAGGAAGGCCTTTGACACTGTCTCTCACCCCAATCTCATTAAAAAATTAGGCGACTGTGGTGTCAATGCCTACACAGTCAGACAGGTTGCAAATTGACTGGAGGGCCACACCCAGAGAGTGGTGGTGGATGGGTCATTTTTGACCTGGAGGGATGTGAGCAGTGGCGTCCCCCCAGGGCTCGGTCCTCGGGCCTGCACTGTTCAACATCTTCATCAGTGACTCGGACGAGAGGGTGAAAAGCACTTTCTTCAAATTTGCGGATGACACTAAGATGTGGGGAGAAGTGGGCATGCTAGAAGAGAGGGACAGGCTACAACTAGATCTGGACAGGTTACAGAGGTGGGCAGATGAGATTAA
>NW_017728993.1:13857057-13864183 GCF_001723915.1 Gavialis gangeticus | reverse complement strand
CCCATGGCAGGGTGTCAGACTTGATGATATGCTCAGGTCCCTTCCAATCCTACCAGCTATGAAACTATGAAACTTCTGAGGAGATGCTGAGAGAACTGGGCTTATTTAGTGTAGAGAAGAGAAGACTGAGGGGGGATTTAATAGCAGCCTTCAACTACCTGAAGAAGGTTCAACAGAGGATGGAAAGATAGACTGTTCTCAGTAGTGGCAGATGACAGAACAAGGAGCAATGGTCTCAAGTTGCCACAAGTGAAGTTTAGGTTAGATATTAGGAAGAATTATTTCACTGGGAGGGTAGTAAAATACTGGAACAGGTCACCCAGAGAGGTGGTGGAATCTCCATCCTTGGAGGTTTTCAAGACCTGGATAGAAAAAGCTTTGCCTGGGACGATCTAGTTGGGGATGGTCCTGTTTTGACCAGGAGCTTAGACTTGATGACCTCCTGCTGTCCCTTCTAACCCTAATTTTCTATGATTCTATGAGACAGAACTAGTTCTCTGGGGAAAAAAACCCAAATAAACCTGAGAGCATGTCCAAAAAGATGCATTCCAGTCCCTGGGACTTCTATATGTTTAGTTGGACAATTGCAAAAGGAATACAACCATGTAGAGATGACATGAGAGAACTTGTAACAAAGCCCCATGCTCACTTGGAGCAAGAGAGACTTGCTGGATCCAAATACTGGACCCAACTTTGATGTCTATGTAACATTATTGAGAGGTTGGTTGAACAAAGAAAAATCATAGTACTCTCAAGGCAAAGGGAAAGATCTCCATTTAACATGCCATAGCAATTCAAGGAGTCCAGCTGAAGCACCTAGCAAAGATATATGTGCACAGGAAAACCATACTTAGCAAGACCCAAAGCTTGATTCTCCATTGCCTACTCATTGCCTTCCAGGCGTAGAAGACTTGGCTAAAAAAAGTACAGCATTTTCATTTTATTTTACAAATACATTTTCTTGAACAGAAAAGCCTGGGAACTATTAGAAACAAGATTGCCCAGTGCAATGGCTTGAGAATAGAGACAGTGTGGTTGAGACAATGTAAATGGCCTCTGCTGATCTGTAGTAGCGTCAAACAAATATATGGCTGGTTGCAAACTATTAGTACTGCTAGTAGTATATTAGTGTCTTGTATGGGGGCTAGTTTGTGCAAGGTGCTGCAGAAATGCAAATATAGTGATTGTTCCTTCCTCCTCAAGCTTACCTTTGAACTAGACATGGCAGACAAAGGCTGAGAGGAAGAAAAAACTGTTGCCATTATTAACGTTTTTATAAACAAATGGTAGAGCCAAGGCGTGGTGAGATTTGGTCACCCAGACAGTCTGTAGCAGCAGCTGGAATGAACTCAGAGTTACACAGCCCATCAGGCACCTTTTTAACAACAAGGCCCTACCTTGTTCCTTGGCCTCTGAATGGTCTTGTTTAGTTGTCTCTTACTTTACAGCCAGGCATCATTATTGATAGTGTTGGACCACACCAGATAACACAACACCCAAATACCAAGAACTACACAAGGAATACTGAGAAGACTGAGAGGGGATTTAATAGTAACTTTCAACTACTTGAGGGGGGTTCGAAAGAGGATGGAGCTGGACTGTTCTCAGTGGGGGCAGATGGCAGAACAAGGAGCAATGGGCTCGAGTTGCAACAAGAGAAGGTTAGGTTAGATATTAGGGAGAACTTTCTCACTAGGAGGGTAATAAAGCACTGGAACAGGTTACCCGGAGAGGTGGTGGCGTCTCCATCCTTGGAGGTGTTTAAGACCCGGCTAGACAAAGGAGGATCTAGTTGGGCATGGTCCTGCTTTGAGCAGGGGGTTGGACTTGATGTGACCTCCTGAGTTCCCTTCCAGCCCTCGTTTTCTGTGATTTTTATGAATCACTTCTATCCCTTTTTAAAAAGGTACTTAACCCCTGAGATGCCACAGCTGTTAATAACTGGCTTAGAGCACTCGCCACCATATTGTGATGTGCTCAAATGTTCTGATTTCAAGGCAAAATGATTTCTACCCAAATAAAAAGGATCTTTACCCTTCCAGGCTTTTGTTTGTTAGTGTTATTAATGGAGCTTGCAAGCTTTGTAATCATCATGGCTCATGGAGTCTTATCCCTTTGCTGTTAGTAATTTTGATGTCACTACCATGCTACACTCCAAGAGGGGTGCAGCATACTTACCTCCGCATGTGTGTGTTCTCAGGAACAATTACTAGTGTCAATCAAATATCCTTGCTAGATCCCCCTTTCCTCCTTTCCCGGCATCAGCCACGCAGTAAATCATTTTCACATTTACAACATGAAGGCGGTGCTTGGAGCAATCACTCTTGTGGTCAACAAACTGTTACTGCTTCTCCAGTGTCTTGGGTCACTACTTAATTACTAAATTTCGCTCCCCGTTAAATCCATTAATCTCATCTCCACCAGCTTGTGCTGGGGCCCCTCGCTCTGTTATGTTTTACGTTAAGTGTGTGCACAACTCCAGTCACTGCTCTTTTTCACATGTGCAGATAGCCCTGATCTCTAGCAGCATTTCAGTCTATTTAAGTGACAATGATTTGCCTTGGTTTGCATAGCTACCAATATGCTGCCTTATGGTAGGCTGGCACTTCAATTTTCCGAAGAACCCAGACAGGTAGAGGGGGCACAAAATGAAAATTGAAGGGGAAAGGGAGGAGAAACCTCTGTTTTGGTGTGTTGTATCTATTATGGCTAAGGCTTATTCTTCCAAGCTCTTCTGCAATTCATATGGTGGAATGAGCAGCATGGGTGTGAGGACAAACAAGAGAGGAAGGGGAGCAGGTAGAGAAAGTTGACTGTTAACTTTTTTGAAATAAGGTTTTATCAGAATTTGAACTTGCCTATGAAATGTAACACCCCCCCGCACTTAACACGGTAGGATTTTAATCTTAGTGTGGATAGAAATGGGGATAGACTGTGGCCCCCAATCCTTTGTGAGCCCTCATGGGAATTCATAGTGTTACATTAGATAGAAAAGGCTGTTGTCCGCTACATGAAATTGCAACAAAAACATATGGAGAATGACATGTCTAACATTTGAACATAAGGGCTACAGAATTCAAACAAAGCTTGTTTCATAGCCCGTATTACAATCTACGGTATGTTCATGAAAATGCCACATGAATTGCACTTAATTTGCTACAGAATGTGTTTTGCTTTTTCCGTTAAAAAAATGGAAACTGTGAAGGACAAGAATTTTTCTACAGTGTAGTTGTAAAAGTTCCATAAATATGGAGTCTATTAAAACTATTATTTGCTTATGATGTGATTGTGATTAGTTGCCTGTAAAAGGAAAAACAAGAAACTGCCACACGCTGGAGCTGTTAGGCTCAATTCCCAAAATTATAATTCTGTTTATAATTATTAAGAACTGAAGTATCTCCTTGCCCACACCAAGGTTAGAGCCCGATTGGTCTAATCACAGCGCACAGATATCGTGGACAGAA
Organism: Gavialis gangeticus; assembly: GCF_001723915.1. Classification (NCBI taxonomy): domain Eukaryota; kingdom Metazoa; phylum Chordata; order Crocodylia; family Gavialidae; genus Gavialis; species Gavialis gangeticus. Next base: position 13,860,719 of record NW_017728993.1, on the reverse strand, counting down.
TCCATGTCCCGTGGAGCTTACACTGTACATAAACCACGTTCAGAAGAAAGGAATTATAACATCATTATTACAGCTGGGAAACCGGGATGCAGAGTGAAAAAGTGACTGGCTGCAGAATGCCCAAAGGATCTACGTGGCTGGCCTGGTGAACCTAGTAAGTATCTACTTGAGTGCAAAGATCTTGTCAATGTGGATCCAGTTACAGACTTGGGGCCCTTTGTTAGGTTCACTCCCTGATTCAGAGACAGTCATGGGTCACTGGGTTGCATTCAATGCAGGGTCTGTTATTTCTTCCTTTAAAAACACAAAAGACTGACAGTGTCAACTAGAAACCTAGTGTCAACGAAGTATTTATTTGGGTATTTGGTTAGGTTAGCCAAACTTAACTCTGGGACCTAAATTTTACCAACTGTAAAGGGTTATAGATCTAGACCCCTTCTCCTTCACTTCCTTTCCCATTGTTCGTGCTTGCTGATATAAACCTACCTTAAAGAGCAGTTTGGGGCAATTCATTGTTTCCTACCCCACTTCTACTGGCAATTGTCGCCTTGAAGTTCCAGCCGTCCTATATGTCAGCTAATCTATAGAGCTTGCAGACATATAAAGTTTATTATTCCCCAGTATTCAAAGAGTTCAGGAACAAGTTGCTGCACCTATAATAGTGCATACTCCCTGTGTATTCATTCGCTCTTCATCTGTCATGTCTAACACGCTGAGCTGAGCTGCACCAAAGCTACATCCAGCCTTCAAGTGAATGATACCTCAGCACTAGATAGGAATTGTTTAGTCAATGTTAAGTTTCAGTTGTATAGGAGAGCAGAGGGGTGGGCAAAATGTGGCCTGGGGGCTGGACGTGGCTCGCCATGCCGTTCTATCCAGCCCGCAGGGCCCCTAAAAAATTTAGAAAATTAATATTTATCTGCGCTGGGCTGCCTGTCATGTGGCCCTCAATGGCTTGCCAAAACTCAGTAAGCGGCCCTCTGCCCAAAATAATTGCCCACCCCTGCGATAGCATGTATGTGAGATGTTTTATCAATAGGTTATCAGATGGGATATGATTTATAGGTGGCAATACTGAGAAAAAGGGCAGATTGTAATAGCCCCCAGTTGTTCCTATGAATTGTCATTGGGACCTTTAAAAAACTAAATCTTGGTACAGAGAATAGTTCCAAAAGTCATATCAGGCACCTTCTTTGATTATTCGCAGGCCATGAGGCAGGGTCTTGAAAACTGGCCTGACAAAATGTCCTGGTTGGTTGTCATCCTTACTTTGGATTGGAATTTAGTTAAAAATCCTTCAGCATTTTCCTCTAATCCTAGCAGTAAGGATGACTTCCTTTTCTTTAGCAGGAGCAGTCATGCCGGGCTTATTCACATAGTTGTAATTCCAGGCACTGCACTTGAGAAGCGTAAAATTCAGTTGGTCTTGCCTTGAGAGAGAAAGTCTCCTTGTGCCTCTGTCTGGAAGTTTGTGCTCTAAGTGCCATCAAGAAAGGAAGGTCACAGTCTTCAGGTTTCCTTTGGAATGGCTAGTAGTTCAAACAGAGCTAATCTGAAACTACGACACAGGAAATGTTGGCTTCAGCTGAACCTCCTGGGCCAGCGATTCCACTCCTCTGCTAGAGGAGGTGACCATGTCCTATAATCCCTTTCACAAAATCATTTCACTTCATCTCTCAGCCAATTCCTGCATTTGCTCCAACTTTCATATTCAAAGACAGTTGCAGAATCTCACTCCGTTGATAGTTAGAAACCTTCCTTCAATTTTCAGCTTGAATTTCATTGGGCTTGGTGAATACCAAGCATTGCCCCTTAAGTAGTTTTTTTCTTGCCCTGGTATTCACCTCCCAGCTGCATTTATAGAAGGCAAACCTGCCCTTTCTCAGCTTTCATTTTACAGAGCCAAATAAATTAACCTCCGTAGTACCCTTTCCTAGGATAAACTGACCTTTCCCCTGATCACCCGACCAGCCCTTCTCCGAAGCTGGTCCAGTGGAAATTGATTGTTCTTGAATATAGGTGACCAGAATTGAGCACTATAATACAGGAAAAGTATTTTATACAGTAGAAGTAATATTTCCCCATCTGCTGAAAATCGCTTGCTTTATAGTTGCATTGCACTGTTATCTTTATAGTCAATTAGTACATCTAAGGTCTTTTCCCTTTTTTTATTTCCAAAAGATTCACTCTCAGGATACAGCAAAAGTTCTTATCAGCTCTTTAGCACATGACCTTGGACTTAGAAGTTGGGTGAAATGTAATTAGTGCAATTACTTCAGTCTAACGGATCATGCAACGCTTTCTGACATTCCAGTTCTCCCATATATGGACAATGCCTCCTATTTTATTATCGAATCTTATTAATGCACGTTGCACTTTTTCCTATTTTCCATTTACCTCTCTGCTGTTCATTATCCCTTTTTTTGAAAATGTGTATTTAAAACCCTGCAAATTATTACTAGCGGTTAACACGGCTCAAAGTCTGATTTACCAGCTGTTTAAAAACAGGTTAATTTCCCCCTTTCTTCCCTGGACCACGAAAAAATATCCATCTTTTGGAAGCCTCAGCACTGACTTCACAAACCAAGACAGAGATTGAATTATGGACCCAATCCTGCAAATTATGGGTAGGGTTCTGTGTGATTTGAGTCTCAGGCTATCTTGTCTGCAATGAGTACCATTGGAAGTGGGGGTGCTCCATATTGGTTTACACATGCAAATCAAAGGCTAGAATTTGGATCTCATTGCTAATGTCATAATTTGAAGGCTATAACTTTAATCTTGGTGCATTGGTGCATCCCTTGGTGCATTGGTGCATCCCTTCGACTTCAGTGCTTAATAACAAAGCCTTCTTTGGTCCCCTGAAAGACCAGTTCTTCACAACCTCACTACAGTCATGTTGTTGCATAGTTACTTGGGAGGAAAAGAGGTTCACTTATTCTCCTTTCCTTATGCCCAGCCAACTTCTTTTTGAGTTCAATTTGGTTTTGTAGGTTTGTTTCCCAAATGAGTACTCTCTTAATGGAGTCACTCTCAGGTGAATGTAGACAGGGGAAGTTTATTGCCATTTTCTCACCAAATTGAGAAACACCATTTTGAATGTGAAACACCCCTCTGTTTCAACTGGAAGAAACGAGAGGTGGTTTGCCCAGCTTGAAAATACCAGCAGAAAGAGAGAGGGGGATACGTTTGTGTAAAATAAAGAGGAGTCTAAATAACATTGTCAGAAATGAAAAGATTGAATTTGGCAGGTAGCAACCCAAATACAACAAAAGGGAAATTGGGAGCTTACAAGGAGTGTAGCAACAGGAGAATAATGAATAGCTCAGAACAGGAAGGTGTGGGTTTGATCTGGAAAAGAGACTGGAGAGAAAGGAAGGCAAGTTCAGGTCTTTGAGAGCTGTGTGGAGAAAAGTCTTCCCAAGGAGTTTGGCACAGAGACAGAGACTGAATGGATGAGAGTTTGCAACTAGAAGCAACAGCAAATGTCAAAGAATAGAAAGGGAGATAAAGACTTAAGTGTAGGAAGAAGAAACTATAAAGGAAGACAACAGGCTCAAACAGGTTCAAAGTTCACAGGAAGAAATTGTGTTTGAGTTAAAAATAAGGAAGTTGGCAAAATGTTTTTTCCCTGTTTTCTTCTTAGAAGCCAAGGATGTTTT
>NW_017728993.1:13845996-13852057 GCF_001723915.1 Gavialis gangeticus | reverse complement strand
GTTGGCAAAATGTTTTTTCCCTGTTTTCTTCTTAGAAGCCAAGGATGTTTTCTTCTGGTGGTATCTTTCCATGAGTAGGGTTCATATCACATTAATGTGTGTAGACTCTGATCGCTCACATACCATCTCCTTGATGTGCTGGATGAAATTCTCCCATGTCAATGGCAAGGAACAATGGTCACAAGCTGACAGAGAGCAGATTTAGGTTAGATATCAGGAAAAACTTCTTCACGGTACTGGTGGCCAAAATTTGAAATGGGCTTCCAAGGGAGGTGGTGCCCGCCCCTACCTTGGGGGTCTTCAAGAGAAGGCTGGATAGGCATCTGGCTGGGGTCATTGGTCCCCAGCACTCTCTCCTGCCTAGGCAGGGGGTCAGACTCGATGATCCGATGATCCACTCAGTTGGCCTTAAATAAGGCCTTCATTCACAATCCCAGCCCCAATCAAATCCATGACAGAAACTGCTCCTGAAGTAGGATTGGAGTCTCAAAGCAAGATCATTGCAGCTTCTAATGCTGTAGTGATCTCTTTTCTTTTAGGGCCTTTGTCTGAGCCTTCTGTACTGGGGCCACTTTAAACATTAACAAGTGACTCAACTTTTATTTCAGGCTCGGTTCCCCAAATGATCTTAGGTAACTTTCTCATTAATGCAATCAGTAGCTTAACCGATGCACACGTTTAAGCATGCGTGGTGGGTTTTCTATAAATACTTAAGTCAAATGGAAAGATGGAATTTGAAAAGGATATTAGGAACTGCTGATTAGAAAGGCTAAAGCAGTATTCAGAAAATCCTGATTCCGGTCTTTGTCTTTCCAAAAAAAAAAAAAAATCCCTTCCATGTTGTGTTGGGAAAATGAGGATCAGATTTAACAGCTGGAGAGCAGCTGTTCACTCCCCTCCCCTTCCACATCACTTGGCAACTTTACCTTAAATTACAGGTATTAACTGTAATCAGTCTTCCTTCATAACATGGTGTCAAGCTAAAGATTGCCCTGAATTTCTACCACATACGGTGTGTAGCTAAATTGCACCCAGATCCACATAACATAGTAGAGTTTGTATTATGAATAAGATACCCCACACTACTTACAATATAACCTCTGTGCAATGCTGTCTGTGAAAAACCCAGACTCAGTCAGTGGGGCCAAACTTTAAAAGCATTACTTACTTTTTACTCCATTCTTCCTCTAGCAAGTGCCTGCTAGGGTCAATAAAGGGTTTGATTGAGTCAGGCTGGAACAAAGACCACTACTGAATAAATAATGTCATATTTCTTTCTATGTTTATATGAATTCACTTTGGTCATGCTCCCCTCTCTATTAATTTTCCACTAATATTTAAGCCATGAATTTTACTGGCTGAGGCTTTTCAGAAAGTTTAATGTCACATCTGTATATTCGGAAATTGCATTCTGAATTCAAGAATACAAATATACTGGGAAGTATCTGCCCGCTCACCCAATCTGGGAAGAGAAAAAAAGCCATGCGACTTCTGTAACCAATATTAGCTAGCTAGCACAGCTAATCTTGAATGCATGCCATCCACTGCTGCGTGAAATTCCTTCAGTAAATACATGGAAAGCAGGAAAAAAAGGGGTAGAAGGGAACAAAAATATTAGTTGTTACGACCTCGCTGCTCAGTGCTAGTCAAGATGAAGGTAAAAACTGAGTCAGGATATGGCTAAAAATGAAGCAGTTGGGTCATTATTGTTGACCTCTGCACTCCTAGCCCTTCAACGAGGCTGATCACATGAAAAAGGATTTGTTGAGTAAATCCTCAGTAAAAGTGCCACTGAACCTTTAATGACAAGTGGTCGGGCCTGAGTTGACAGGCTTCCTCTGAAGAGTGATAAAGGGATTAGTTGAACTGACACCCATTCTCCCCCACCTGATTGCTTTGATTCTGCATGAATCTGTATATCATCTCTCTGGTGACTTGATATGAGAGAGAGCCAACACAACCGGAGAAGGTGAGCCCCAGGTGCCTTCTCTGCACTGGCCGAATATCGGCCATGTTTGCCGGCATTAAGTGCAAGGAAGCGTTCAGCCCTAGCTGTGCTCTGCCTCTCACACTCAGCCAGCATGGCACTGCCCCGGAAAACCTAATGAAAACCTAATGGCATCGACCATGTCTTGTCTCAAAAGGGAAAGCTGCAGTATTCGGTCAGGTATTTTGTAATGAACAAAATCTTTTCTGCCCGATAAGACTTTGGAAGTACATTATAAATGTACAGATAATGGGTGAGCCAGCTGTTAAGGTATTTGCCTGGGAAACAGGAAACCATCCTACCAAAGACTTCCTGCGTAACCTTAGGCAAGTCTTATAGTCTTTCTATACCTTCACTTCCCATGTATAAAATTAGACACCAGTATTTTCTACTAATGATTTTGGGCTAGTCTGGGGCATATTTGCTGATGGATTCAGTGCCTGGGAGATGTTAGGCTACTACTAAGACTGCACCATATAGGATGTGACCTTACAAACAGCTGTGCGACTAACTGACCTGCTGGGTTAATTTTTTTCTGACTCTATTTATTTATTTATTTTTGGTTTGCTGGCTGCTCTGAAAAATAATTTCATTTAGGTTTAAAGCATTTTGAAACTTTTTTTTTTCCTCCCATGCAGCAAGAGAGAGATTTCAAACTGAAAAGCTGCCTGGTTTGCTTACAAAATGTTAAAATTGTGACTTATTTGGACTTTTTGAGGTTTTTTTCCTCTTCCAAGAAGAACCCTTCAGTAAAATTTATGTGCCTTTGCCAAGCTTTGGGGCAGCACTAAAATCTACACTTTTGGGATAAAAAAAAAATGTTGTCCGGAAAAGTCACCTGTGCATACATAGATAAGTACCCAAGAGAGATCTTAAGGTCGCTGCAGCTGCTATTCCTAAGTAAGGTAAAATTACTAGGGCCCCTGTGCTTTGGGGCATAAAGAGATCACCACCTGTGATTGGGAAGATATTCCTGTCCCAGTGTTATGCACTTAGACGTACTATCTTCTCTGCTGAAGCATCTGCCATAATTATCTCTAAGAGTCTGATAGGACTTCTGATAATGGACGCAGTTATATCTGGGTCTCAGACCATCAGATACTAAGATCTCTTGGGGCAATTTCAAGTGGGACAAATAATGGTCATATTTATAAGTCTCATAAACCAACTGGCTTGCAAATCTCCAGAGACAGGAACATTTGAATAAAAAAGAGTGACTGGTTCAAAGGACAGATGCAACGTTGTCTTCTGCCATAGGAAACAGATCTCGGTTGCTGTTGCATAGACAAATATGGTAGTGCTCAAATATACCACACCTTTTGTGATCCAAATATTGCTTGGATTTGTAGTTACACAGACTGAATTCAGGTCAGGCAAGCCCATATAGTTTGAGAGAAACTAGTTTTACAAGCAAATAGCTTGTGGTACTGTCATAGATTTGATAGTTAAAAGACACTATCAACGTCTTTATATGTCTGCTGAATCAGTATAGCATTAAAAACCCTGCAATTTTACAAGAACCTCCCTTTCTTTGAAGCCTTTCTTCTTGGCAAGTAGAAGTTATAGATCAAAGAGGCAACCTGGTCTTGTAAAGCGTTTATCATTTATGGGAACAAGGAGTTGGGTTTCTTGACTAGGCCGGTAGTTTCCAGGGAATAAAATGATAATTACTTGTGTCCTGTGGAAAGAGAACTGGAGCACCCAGCAATGATAGAGGGAATCTCTCTGCTGCCACAAAGGTTCCCAGGGAAGTCTCTTGTTGCATACACACACAAGTAGGGCAAACAATAGCAACAAGAGTTGTGATTCTCAGACATGATCTGGAATGGAGCTAGTCCAGATAAGTTTATTTTTCCTTTGAAACAATTCAATGTAAAAAGAAAAAATCATCAGAATTGTTCTACTTTTTGGGGGGATTTGAATATAAAAAAAATGCTCCCCTTGTAATACTTTAATTGCCTGGGCAAAACTGTTTCATTTAGTAAAACTTTGCATCTATCTTTTAGACGGTGTAAATTTATATAAATTAGAAATTTTATAAATGTATAATTAATGACCCCACCCCCCCACACATACTTGAGAATGGACATTTTCTGCAGATAGTCTACTTTGGAAGAAGATAGACATTGTGTTGAAAACACATTTTGAACCAAAAAATGTGGACCAGACTTGGCATGGATTTCAAAGGTGGGGTAATATAGAGCTCAAAGGAAGACATTGTCTGCCTTAATCGGTGGCTTTTAGCATGTACCTCCACTGACAGTACCAAGGCACTGCTACCTTTGTGTTGTCTATTCACTATCTTTACTACAAGGTTTTAATACTCAACCTTGTTCGGGCAAATGGCACAGCTGTGATGTAAAGAATTTATTTTTTATGAGGGAATTCACCCATTCTGAGTCCATCAGCAGAACAACCCAACTGCCACCGTTTCAGTTCTCCAACCCTTCAGGAACACTAAATTCATGATTTAAGAGAGCTGAAAGGGTAGCATAAAATTCCCCGGATGCACAGTTCTTCTGTACAGAATTGAATGAATAATGTGTATATGCATCTGTGGTATATTTGTGGTACTGAAGTAAGTTCCCTGGGGTGTGTCTATTTTGTTCCAAGCAGTTCATAAATCTAGTAATTACTAACAAAGCATATTCTGTTACAGGTAAATAATATTTGAAATATAATCTCCATAAATGTTGTTTCAGCCATTAATTTTATAGATTGTTAAAGTAATTAACAGTGCATAAAGAGGACTTCCTGCAAAGTAAGTACAATCTTTCACTGAATGGATCTTTATAATGATCTCTTAGACAGTATCTCAGAGTGGGGATTTGAATTTTGCTGTGTATATTTATTAATTTTAATATTTAGAAAATATCCTAAGATCAGCAATACTTATTGTCCAGAGTTTAACTTTACTTTTAGTAAGTCAATATGAACCATTTTAAGATTCATAGCTTGGAGTCTCTTCCACTGTATGTTACATTAAAATATATCATAATTGTCGCATACAGTGAAGCTGTTATGTTGCCCATACTGAAGAAAATCTACTGCATGATTAGTGCACAATATTTTTTTAAGCATTTTTCTTTTCACTTTAATGCTTTTTAAATTTTTTAAATATTTTGCTTGGTTTTTTTCTAAATGCCTCATAGGTAGTTAACTGTGGCTTAACACTGCATCAAAAATGAAGGTCTCTATTCATTAAATGTTATTTGGGCTACTTCTATATAAAGTTGCTTTCTTTCAGTGGAAAATAGCCCAGAGACTAGAATGCTTATCCAGTTTTTTCTGCTTATGTTTGATTTCACCATTGGCCTTCACCACAATTTTTACTTATACAGTGCTTTTACAGCTGAACACATCACTGAGTGCTAAGTCCTGCCCACCTTTAGTTTTCCATCTTGTGGGTATTTTCTTTTCTTTCTTTTTTTGTCCACAGGTCACTCTGAATGCTCAGAGAGGAGCAAAACAAAGCAATGTTAACAATTAGCACTGCCCGTCATCGGCCCATGCTGAATGACGTGGAAGGTAGACCACGTGCCAAAATAGCTGCTAACCACCAGAGATTGGAAGAAACATGGCTCCACTGCACACCGTTCTCTTCATGGCCCTCTGTGGAGGAAGCATCTGTGCAGCTGAGCCATGCAGCACCGGGGAGGTTGAGCTGGTCTCGAGGAGCGGTTGGATGGATTTTCAAGAAACCTCCTTTTTGAGCTGTCAACTTTCATGTTTACTGAGAGAAGGACCCTCAACCATGGGAAAGTGGCTGACTCAGGACTGATGTGTAGTAACAGGGACTTCCATACAAACTCTTCTATACTTTGAATCACCCATGAGTTCCACAGAGCTTGCCACGTCCATTGAATCCCATGATACGATGAATCCAAGGGAGAACAGAACAGCTTCTAGCTGCCATTTTCATAGGTCCTGCATAGGTGCCTGTAATAGGGATGCCTACAATCCCCTGTGACCACTGTTTCTTCAAAGCATGCATGCTTGGGGCAAAATTTCATGTTGCTGCTAAGATGAATAAGGGTCATAGTTTCATAGTTTCATAGATTTAGGGTCAGAAGG
>NW_017728993.1:13842382-13845985 GCF_001723915.1 Gavialis gangeticus | reverse complement strand
AGCTGAACCTGGGGGGCTTCCACCGCTCTCCGCCTAGCAGCTCAGGGTCATAGTTTTTAGGCCTCTAAGGATGCGTCTACATGTCACCCTATGTCACCACAGCGATGCGCTATGCCACCATATGACACGCTATGGGGATGTAGTGATCACATGAATCTATACGTGACCAGCAGCTACTTCACCATAGTGGCACACTCCCCCTGTTTTTGTGTGCTGCTAAGGCAAAGTAGTGTCTAAAATTAACTCTGCATCGTGCTCATGGCGCAGTATGGGCAGTTACTGCGCTGTGCTTTAGTTCGTCCAAAAGGATTTATATTCAAATCCTTTTGGATGTACTAAAGCATGGCGCAGTAACAACAACGCTATAGGACGACATGTAGATGCGTCCTAAATCATCAAGCAAGAGGTCCTGCTTTGCCTTGCATAATCGCTTGAATTATGCTAAGATGGCTACGTTTTCATCGTATATGAATGCTGTATGTGCTCGGAAGTGATATGCTATGGGTCTAGAATGTTTTAACTCCATTTACACTCCATGGTGATTTGCCTTTGCCACAAATGTACAGAAGAGCTGCACAAACCGGTGAAACTGTAGATGACCAACAGCTGTAACAAACAACTGTGATGAAGAGCCACACATTATAGGAGTAGGGCCCACCCTTTGCCCAGTAGCTTAGGGGTTAAGCATGTGTCCAGTGGGGCCAGAACAGATGCCCAGCCTGTACTATTACAGTCTTCATTACAGCAGGTGAAATAGAATTAATCCCCATTGACTACACTAGAAGTTGCATGAATAGATTTCAGAATTAAGGTTGCTTGACTCTATTCAGAGAAGCAGTGTTGAAACTCCATATAACCCCCCGATGTTAATATTGACTTATAATTAAAGGTTGAACCTTTGACTGCACTTTGTCTTGCTTCCTTCTTAAAATACATTCAGGAAGAACTCCAGGAAAAAGAATTCAGTCACGCCTTTCTTTTCTATTCAAATTAGTATTGTTTAGTCCCCAAAATGTTCTTTGCAGCCGGAGAGGCAGCATCTGTTTTTATAAAGACTTTGCTTAATAGGTAGCTGCGGTTCAAAGGCTCTTGCTATCATAATACCCTCAATCTTTCAGAAATTAACTGGTTTATTACTGGAACTCTTCCTTCCCTGTGTGAAGGAAATTATACCTCATTTCTCTCATTAGAGTAAAATATAACCCTGTTTAATGCATTGGTATATTGTTGTATAAATTATGAGGACTTCTTTTAGTTTATATGGAATGCAGACATTTTATACATGGAGTGCAAAGACTCCTGGGCTATGCAAATAAAATAAAAAGCAGATGTCTTTCTCTCTTCTCTCTCATGAGGCTAATGCTCATCATGGAACTTTAACTCATGATGTTCTGTGCGGGGAAACACAGGTAACCTATATGGGACTGGTAGCAAGCTTAGAGTTCAACCAAATGAACTCAATTTCTCCCTGGCTTCTTTACTATATTTGCCAATGGACCAAATTTGGTGGAACATCTAAAGGAGTGAACTTCTGTTGTCATTTACTGCTTCACATTAATTTCACATGTAGATATGCCCTGCATCTCCAGATTCACTCCTGTGTAAACTCTGGTGCGTATTGCTGGCAGGGGACTTGGGGGACGGGGTGGGAGGTCAGCTTGTCAGCCCGGGGCTTCTCCAACCTGGCTCAACATGCTGTGGAAGGGCTGGCTGGGGTACAAGGGTGCTTCAGTGCAGGGCTATCCCCATAAGCAGCTACACATGCAGTGCTGCACAGTAAAGAACTCCACCACATGATAGCACTTATATTTACAAGTACTAACCTATGGCAGAATCAATTAGTTTACTGCCGCGTAATAGGGCTGCACATGTAGACACGGAGACTTTACTGCAGAGTTAATTAGGCAGCTCCGCAGTAAATATCTCATGTAGATGTGCCCACAGTGGCATAAACGAGGCAGAAACTTGGCGCCAGGAAGGCTACAGACTCATGGGGCCTGTAGACTTCTCCCAGGTGTCTCATTTCAGATTCTCTTGGAGTTGCTTTCTTACACTTAGGTTTGCTTGTTGACATATAATGTATACCCCAACCATACTTTAAACATAGCCTCTAACCACAGGCCATGTGTGGCAGGGCACTGGTTGTGCCTGCCACTTTAAGGGCTGGAGCAGGCAGCAGCCAGGTGCTTGATTATGGTGACCACTTTGAGACCAGGCTATATAGGGTGAAACAACTGGCCCTGCCATGAGAGAGACATCAGCTGACTGAGCTGAGGATCAGAAACAACTTGGAGGTATGGGATGGGGCTATGGGCAAGAAGGAGGCCCCAGGTCCTGGGCATAATGCAAAACTGCACCCTGCCAGGGTAGGAAGGCCTGGTGGGACTGCTGGTGGCATGGCAGCCCCAGGAAAGGCAAGGGTGGTGAACCTCCCTGGTGAAAGGCGGGTAGGGGGCGCATCATAACCTCCAGCCTCTGCACAGGCCTGGCTGGGGAAAGCCTAGGTCCATGAGATCCTTGAAAGGTTTGAGGCTAATTTGATCTGGTGGAGTTGTGAGGGTTAAAAGCAGGCATGCAGCTTAGATCTGACCCGAGGGACGTTGACTGGTCCATGCTGGTGGGATTCCACCCATGACTGGACCATGGGTATAGATGGCTATACCTTGTACAGGAAGGATTGAGTATATAAAAGGGGCAGGGGTGTAGTTCTCTATGTTAAGGAAAGCTACGCATCCCTGCAAGATGATGTCAGTGACCAGGGTGGATGACTGGAGACCTTTGGGTTAAAATCCGTGGGGAACATGGCACAGGGGACACAACGGTGGGAGTCTACTACAGACCTCCCACCCAAAGTCCTGAGCTTGACTGGGAGTTCACCCAGGAACTGGCTGAGGCCGCATGCTCCAGGACCATGGGTGTCATGGATGACTTCAATTACCCGGACATCTCGTGGGAGGACCACTCAGCAAAATCCGAGTGGTCGCAAAGCTTCCTCTCATGTGTGGATGATCTCTGACTCAAGAAGTCTATGGGCCAACGAGAGGCAAAGCGCTGTTCGACCTGGTACTGGCTACAGGGGATGACCTAATTGGCAACCTAGTGATCAATGGGAAGCTGGGTGACAGCGACCACGAGCTGATCACCTTCACCATCCGCCGTAAAGCTGGCAAGTCTGTCAGCAACACGGAAGTCCTTGACTTCAGGAAAGCTGACTTTGACAAGCTCAGGAGCCTTGTCAGTGAGGCCCTAAGGGACCATGACCCCTGGGGGAGGGGAGTTCAGGAAGAGTGGTTGCTCCTCAAGGGAGTGATCCTCAATGCACAAGCTAATTCTATTCCATCTCGGAGGAAAGCCAGCAAAAGGGCACAGCGGCCTCCCTGGCTCTCTAGGGACCTAGCAGACCTCCTGAGGCTAAAAAGAAAGACCTACAAAGGATGGAGGATGGGATTCACTTCCAAGGATGAATATTTTGTACTGGTCCGGTCCTGCAGGGAGCAAACCAGGAAATCCAAGACTGCAACTGAACTCCAACTAGCTTTGAGCATCAAGGACAATAAAAAGTCCTTTTTCAGATATGTGGGGGGCCGGAGGAAAAGCAAGGGC
>NW_017728993.1:13841509-13841875 GCF_001723915.1 Gavialis gangeticus | reverse complement strand
TTCAAGAAAGGGAGGAAAGTGGATCCGGCTAGCCTGATTTCTATCCTGGGGAAGGTCTTACAAAAGTTTATTAAAGAGGCCATCCTTAATGAACTGGCAGATGCCAACATCCTGAGGGATAGGCAGCATGGGTTTGTTGTGGGTAGGTCTTCCTTGACCAATCTCATTACCTTCTATGAGCAGGTGATGTAGCATCTGGACAAGGGAGAAGAGATTGATGTCATATATCTTGACTTCAAAAAAACCTTCAATGCGGTATCCCATGATCACCTCTTGGCGACACTGGCCAGTTGTGGCCTGGGATCCACCATAATCTGCTAGCTGGAGAACTGGCTCCGTGGTCGGACCCAGAGGGTGGTAGTTGAT
>NW_017728993.1:13836176-13841498 GCF_001723915.1 Gavialis gangeticus | reverse complement strand
ATTCTTATTTGCCTTATATTGTTCACTATAAATCGCCAGTGAGTGAGTGACAAGTGGGTCTCATACCTCTGCAGCTGCAGCAACAGGACACAAGAAGTAGAAGAGAGGAAGGGGCCCCCTTTCCCTGATGGAGCCCTCCAAATCTCTTCTTGCCCATGGCCCTAAAAAGTCTTAATCTGCCTCTGGCCTGGTCCAGGAACTGTTCTCTGTTTTGTTCTCCAGCTGCTGCTTCTGAAGTTCCTGGGCTCCTCTTGCCTTCCACTATGCTGGCAGTGCATCAGGGACCTGTGTGTAGTGGAGTGGGACCCTGTGGTCCTGCCTGCAGCCCCTGTGGCATGTGTATGGGGTGGGTACAGCATTTGTGGCATGGGTTGTGGAGGGGTCTGCAGCCCCCAGACACTCAGAAGTTGGACAGCACTGTCTTAAATCGTAAAGTGCAGGGGGAGAGGGACGGAACAAAATAGGCAGCAGAAAAGGTGCAAATTAAAGCAGGCTTTGCCTTACTTGCAGCCTCCGTAGGGAGAACAGCTGCCAGAGAACCAGCAACCCCAGTTTTATAGCTCCCCATTAATTATTCTAACCTAATCTCTCTTTAGGGGAGCTTTCAACCTCAGACAGTGACAAGTAGCCCAGAGAGCTGAGGGCTGAATCTCCTGTCTGTGTCTTAAATAATCTGCTATGCCTTTATACACTAGCATATTTAATAAAGCGGTCAGAAAAAAATCACCAAAAATCACCAAAATAATTAAAGCTGAAATATTTTGATTCTAAAGTGTTGCCTTGGTGCTTCACAGGCTTTGTAGTTTGGGTGATTCAGGGTCTTATAGGCTAGGTTTATCACCTCGCCCCTGAGCCAGCAATGTATTTTTTCCTCTCATGGTGATGGGACACGGTGCACTATGGGAGTTGCAGTGCATCAAGGGAAATGAAGACTATATGGGGAACCTGAATGTCTGTAAGAATGAGTGAAATGGCCAAATTAATTCCTATGGTAATGGCCATATGTAACACTTAGACTGGTTTAAATGCAGTTTAAACCTGAAATGAACAGATATACAAGCCCATTAAGCCAGTTTTTAGCCACCTGGAACAGTTCTAAAGCCTGCCTGGAAAATCAGGTACTCTTTTCAACCAGTGCACTGTGAATTGCGTATGTGTTGTGTGGACACCAAGCATTTCATACCAAAGGTCTTGTTGGTCCTCCAGGCATCCCACACTGCACTGCTCCTTACCCCTTCCCATTGCTGCAACTGGACACTCTTGTATGCAGCCAGAACTCTATTGCCCTTTTGTTTTTCCTTTTGTTGGCACTTTTTGTTGGTGAGTTTCCTTGCACGGCTTGTTCAATAAAAGCTATCTTTCTAACAGCCAGCTGTATTCTCACTCTCTACTCAACCACTGTCCCTCTCCCCTGCCCCCTGGAAGCCCGAAAACATGGGTCCAAGCACTTCCCAACTCCTCGCCCACCCTAAGTCGGGCAAACACACTGTGGAGTTCAGCAAGTAGAGACTATTGAACTGCTACTTATCTTTAGGAGGGAAGGGGCAACAGAAAAGTGAAAACTGTCCCACCCACAGGTCACCCAGACCTGGGATCCCCAAAGCACGGGTACAAACATTCACCCACTTTCACCACTGCAAGGCATGCTGGGCTGGGTGATCGCTCCCACCACCTTGTGTTGGAGCCACAGCACTTCAGCACCTAAAAGGTGACCGTTCTAACTGGAATGGCAGGCACTGTACTTGTGGACACTCCTGACCCATGAGAATCGGGAACCAATTCTCTATCAGAGACATTTGGGCATGTTTCAGTTGTTATGTGTTCACACCCTATGAGATGCTGCAGTGGCTTAGCAAAATAGTAATGTGGAGTTTTTAGGCAGTATATTTTTGTAAAAAACAGTCAAAAATTTCTGTGGAAAACCAATACTTCTCATGAAGAAAAACATGCTTGTCATGGAAAACTCAATTCTCTTTTGAAAAACAGTTTGGACAGAAAAATGCCAGTCTTTAGTCCTTAATGTAATGCAATAGCTCCAGTAGTCTTTCTTTCCTTTTTTTCCAAAGGAAAGATCCTTTAAAACAAACTGTGTTAACCAGGCAGATGACTGTAAGCCATGCGGTTGACCTGCACTTCATGGTATTGTCACAAATGGTTTATTATGTTTGGTGGGAGAGTTACGAAGCAGAACGAACGAGATACAAAACTGGTTTAAGTGCGATTAAATGGGCCTAAAAGCTGCACATTTTATGGGAAGGATTTGTGGGCCTGGTGCCAAGCTGCAGTACATTGTATGGTACTTAGGTTCTCTTTACCCATATGGGTTGCTTCAAAAGAACCTGTTTAAAAGTCACCAAACAGTTTACAGCTGTTTTCATAACTGGGTCGGTATACTTGAGGGAGTTGTCCAGGAACTTCTTAACATCTTACCAAGATCATATTTTTTCTAACATAGCACTGTATACCTTCCAAATGGTTATCCCTTGATATCACAGCAGTACCCATTAAAGTCTCTGTATGCAGAGTTCTTGACATTACCAATTACAAACACCAATTATCAGCAGATAGCTCAAGTATTTAAAAAAAAGCATTGTTTTGATCAAAACCTGGCAAAATGGGGGTCAGACAGCTGAGCAATGAGAACAATGCAGTCAGCTGATAAGCTGACTTGAGATTCTTTTTCATGGGAGTAGAACTGGACGAAAATTTTCTGGAAAATGCTGGTTTGCTGAGGCCAAAATATTTCATTTAATTCTTGAATTTGACACACTTGCTCTGAATTTCTAAGGCAGGTTCCCAGGGAAGTCAGAGGCTGCTGGTCTCTGGCCCTAGGACAGATGTACAGAGGCTGAGAGTCTCCGTCAGATGTCCCCTGAAATTCCTACCCACTGCGAATGTCAGTGAACACCTACAGAGGATGTCAGGACCTTCTGGTCCCGAGGGAATTTTGAGAAAGTTTAGCATTGGTCAGTTTTAGACTGACCAAATGAAAACAAAAGTTCTAGTCCAAGTGGGTTTGGAAGAATGACCCTCTGTAACCAGTCCAGCCCAGACGGTGGTTGTGTTGTTCCTTCTGATCCTTCCACGCACTCATTCTGACCTCTCTGCGGTCCACCCTGCTGTCTCGCCTGCCATGTCTTGACATTAAAGTTAAACGTGGAGGCTGCCCTTTGTGCTATGCAGCAGGGCCCCAAATCGTGCCAGCCCAGTTGAGCATGAAGAGAAGCTGGGCAGAAAGGGTACCCCAAGTGCACTGATCTCTGTCTCTCCATCTCAAGGGCATGGCCTTGAGGGGCTTTTCAGACTGTCTGGGTTTTGGCATTCTGGCTTTGGGCCCCTTGCTCTCGCTGGGCCCCTCAGCCCCAGGTCCACTGTCCTGGACCCTGGGTTCCTGGGCACATGTTGCAGCCTCATTCTCCTGGACTGGTCTCGCACCCTTGGGCTCTGGGCTTGTGCTCTCAGTCTTTGGGGTTTCAGGCCCTCTCTCACACTCCATTCCCTTGGGCTGTGGGCCTGCGTCCTCAGTCTATTTCATTACAGACTCAGATCCTCAGTTGCAGCCTGGTCCTCCAGTAACAGTAGCAGCGCACC
This sequence comes from Gavialis gangeticus, assembly GCF_001723915.1. Lineage (NCBI taxonomy): Eukaryota > Metazoa > Chordata > Crocodylia > Gavialidae > Gavialis > Gavialis gangeticus. The sequence goes on along the minus strand of NW_017728993.1, from coordinate 13,837,907 downwards.
TGCCTGGCACTGCTTGTGTCCTCCAAGCCTGTCCCCACAGTTGCTCCTGGTTCTCTGGTATTTAAACACAAACACAGGCCTAAGCCAAAACTGCTTCCAAACCAAACTCCTCCCCCCCACCCCCAGCCTGGGGTTGTCACCACCACAGTAACAAATAAACATGTAAACAAAATGACCTAGGGTTGATGCCTGGTACTGCTGGGGCTTCCTTTCCCACGCACTGGAGCAGCTCTGACCTTATGAAGACTATAGCCCCCCTCTCTGTGTCGCCTGACCCACCACTTTCACCCCAGGTCTATCAGTCACCACCCTGATTACACTTTCTGCACCTGGGACAAGCAATCATTTTTCTTAAAGAGCTCTCCACCTCTTCTGGTCCCTCCAGGGATCTGGAGCCAGGTGGTTGCTCCCTGGCTCTCCTCCTCTTCAGTAAAGGGGTAGGAGCCCCATTACACCCTCTTCTTTAACACTGGGTACTCCAAGGTGCATAGTGTGGATAAAGGGAATGATAGCTTTCCTAGACTGTTGAAGTGCCGGCTTAATGGAGCTGATGTATAGGTGAGATCATGACACCCATTCTACTTTTTTAGGAAGTTCTTACCAAGGCAAAATTCCAACCGAGCCAAGGATAAGGATTTCAGAATTAGGCCCTATGACAGCTGCAGAACACTTGTTTCAATTAGGTTTGCCTGAGGAACAAGAAGGGTATGGATTGGCTTATCCATAATACAGATTTCCATTTTCATACTTTTGTCATTCCCAGTTTGCTTTTGGGTCAGCCACTCCCATCCTAATGCCAACTTCCCAGAGTTTCTCCTGGAAATTATTTTTAGGACGGATGTTGTACTGGGTATTTTTCCAGATGGCAACTTTCCATTTATGATTTATACGTATCTCCAACACACCCAAGCCTGTATTCGCAGCTTTATGCAGAGTGATTTTAGCTGTGGGACTCCTGCTGATCTTAGTGCCTTATGTTTTATGGGGCTCTTGCAGATTGCACAGAAAATGGATTCCTTAGTTAAAGCCATGCAAAGAAGGGGAGAGAAATTATTCAAAACATTTTGACATGATGTTAGTTGAACATTTATTCAAAAAATATGACTAGCCAGTGCTGCTGTTAGCACACCATGGGATAGAAGACAGATGCCTTCTTAGATTAAAAACTTTTGTAAAACCTGTAGTCCAATGAGAATTTAGGGCCAGATTTTCATGAACACTAAAGTCCCTAATCACTAAAGCCAGGATGGCATAAATTATACCCACTTACACACTGCCAGATCCTTGGTGTCAGTATGTGTTACCCTCTGTTACCTACCTTGTCTGTTTTATTCACCTGCTGTTTTCCAATTTAACTTGGGTTGTAAGCTCTCTTAGGCAATATCTGCAGTCTCAGTGCTTAGCACAGTGGGGCTCTGGCTTTTAGGTGCTATGACAGAAAATAAAGTAACAGTGTCCTCTCACAAAACTCTGTCCTTGTAAATGTAATGGGTCAGACTGTGGCCTCCAGAACTGTGCATGATGGGGACTATTCATATTCAGGTGTTTTTATTTCTATTGAAGTCTTGGTTTGGGGAATCTCAGGACAAAGGGAAGATCAGGTAGGGATTGAATGCTAGGGATCAGACCTGGTGTAGAGACACAGCGGGTGCTTGTACACATCACAGGTTTTAATCTTCATTAAATTAAATAGGTTTATAAAATTTAAACCTGTTTGTTTTGGAGCATCAC
>NW_017728993.1:13820881-13831176 GCF_001723915.1 Gavialis gangeticus | reverse complement strand
ATCAGACCTGGTGTAGAGACACAGCGGGTGCTTGTACACATCACAGGTTTTAATCTTCATTAAATTAAATAGGTTTATAAAATTTAAACCTGTTTGTTTTGGAGCATCACATCTGTGTTTACACACACTAGGTTTTCAAATGAATTAAGCCGGGTCCCTGGCCAGTGCCACAGGAGAGCAGGATGGTCCAGCACTGCCCTCCTGACCTAGGGCCCCCCACCCAGCCTGTGCCCGTGCCCGTGCCATGCCACACAGTTGTGGACGGAGGGAGCCAGCAAGCAAGGAAAAAAAGCCACACAAAATAAGAAAATAAGTGGAAGCAATTTGAAAGTGAAAGCAATTCAAAGCGGTGAACTACAACAAAGTTGCACCACCATCTGGTGGACAAAGAGGCTCATTACACATCTTTGGATGCCTTTGTGTTTGCACGCAATGAATTCCTGGATGCAACGCTTTAATTCCTGCTGAGCCAAACTAAAACAAGGTCCAAGGAGTTTGTTTAATGCACAAGAAACACTTTTAAAGCTTTGGAAAATCCCGCTTATGCAAGCAGACACGCAGTTGCAGCACATGAAAGAGCAAAAATTGTGGTGTGTACATGAGCCCAGCATTTCTGGGATGGATCCCATGGCCTTCTATGGAAGAAGGTAGGCTTCAGCCCCTAAAATAACAAGATGATGGACTCTGGGAGGCTTTCTTAGCCTCAAGATCCACCCCTGGCTACATGTTTTGGGACAGATTGACCAGGGGCAATGAAGCTGTGAGCCGTTGGCCATTGGATAAAGGCTGATTTGAGCTTACTTGCATAATTACTCTGTAGATGGGTAATCGATTGATTCACAGAGCTAATGGCCAGAGAGATTGTGATCTAGTCCTATCCCCATGCATGTTACAGACCATTACATTTCATTTGGTTACTCTTGTACTAAGTTCAATAACTTGTGTTTGACTAAAGCACCACTTCCAGAAAGACTTCCAGTCTTGATCAAAAGACATTAAGACATGGTGAAACCATCATCCTGCTTAGCAGCTTGTTTTATAAATTAACTGTGCCCACTGCCAACAACCATAGATCTAGCTTGTTATGAAAAATATAAACCAATTTTTTTTGTGCCATCTGAATACATGAAATAGGCAAGCAAGAAAGGAAATTCCACTGCAAAATCCCTTCCCCCACTTCCCTGAAGCATGCGAACATGGCAAAAATATGATTTTAAATTAAAGCAGAGTTTCCCCTTCCCCCCAAAATGATTAAAAAGTCATTTCTTGACCAGATTTATAAAAAAAATGAACACTCCCTTAGCCCCTTTACCACCTTCAATTTGCAGGACTTATTTTTCAGTATCTCTAGGGAAGAAAGATTCACAGTTTGAAGACCTTGGCCTTGATCAAATATTCTAAATGGAGATACTTCTTCTGCCCCGTCATCGTCATTGTCATCATGATTGTTTGAGTAGCTCAGCCTTGCAGTGCTGCTCAGCTTCCATAAAAGTAGTTAGAATTTCTTAGTTTGTTGTCATTGTATAATAATGTAATTTTGTTGGCAGCTTTAGAAAACAATAGCTCTTAATCTATTGATTTCTGAGCTTGTATGTTTCAATTAGTCTGATATTGTTTAGTGTTTTAAGCTGTATAAATTACTCCCCTTCCTGATATCCATTTGAAACAGAAATTGAAAACTGATTTGGTTTATCATGCATGTAATGCAATTTATAGGAGGGCGCACAATTTCACAGAAGGGCTCAGGCACTATTCATCGATTTTTGAGAGTCAGCTCTCTAAAAAAAAGCTTGTTTTTCTTTTTGGATAGAATGCAAGGGGAGGGACTCTGTTCAGAGTAGACATCTGTGAAAAATCTGTTCGGGTATTATTACTATTATGTTATATAGTCAGCTGTGTTCTACTGTGCTGAGAACATTTGGAATGTGAACGTACACACAACAGGCATGCACAGCCCTCACTGTGGCAGCAAAAAGCAAAGCCAACTTGTCAGTTATGTGGTAGTAGTGGCTTTACAAAATGTAATCTTTCCCATGCTGGATGTAATGTTTGACTTGAATGGCTAAACCCAGCAATTATTTCTCACCTTTTCCGGTGACAGGGTGTGTGTTGTGGAAGACTGGAAGAGATGCTCTGGAATTCTGGTGGGAATTGTTTGTAGCTGTCAATTGGTTTTCATTTTACTTAGGTTGTCATTAGCTCATTTGATTGGATTGGGGTGACTGATGGGGTCTGTTTGTTTGATCATTGTACGGACACACTTTAACTGTACAGGCAACCCCCGCATAACGCCGTTTTGCTTAGCGCTATTTCGCTATCGCGCTCATTTTAAAAACCTACCTCAATCTACTTAGTGCTCAGTGAGTTTTGCTACAGCACTGAGTGGGCTGGTGGGGGGTTGGGAGAAGTGGTGATGGTGGTGGCGATGAGAAGTGGCGAGTGGGCATGCGGGCATGAGTGCAGGGCCTGCACCAATGTCCCGGGGCCAGGGCCAGCAGGTTCCACGGAAGGACAGCGGGAGTGCAGGGCTTGGGCTGGCATGTAGTGATGGAGCAGGTGGCTGGCCAGTCAATGAGTGGGTGGGAGGATGGGGAGAAGTGGCAAGTGGGTGCACGGGCATGAGTGTGGGGCCCGCACTGGTGCCCGGGGCCAGGGCTGGTGGGGACCCAGGGCAGGGCAGTAGAAGCGTAGGGCCTGGGCTGGCACATAGCTGAAGAAGTGGTGGCAGTGGCAACAAGAAGGAGCAGTAACCAATTATATTTATTTAAATTAATTCCTATGGAGAAAATGGGTTTCGCTCAGTGCAGTTCTGCTTAATGCTTGGTTTTTCTGGAAGCAATTAAGAGTGCTAAGCGGGGGTTGCCTGTAGTTTTAATAATTTGTATACAAAATTGATAGAAATGACTTCATTTGCAAATAAAAGGTTATTTTTCACCTTCCTTCCAGCAGGGAGAATGAGTGCTTATATCTGTTACATCACTTGAACAGCTTTCTTTGTGAAGAAGAGCAGAATATATTTCTTTTATGCAAGGAACTGTTTGCAGTCTTGATACTCTTGCATATTCATTGAGTAGTAAATCTTATCTCGATCTGAAATTCTTGCAATACACCTAAGTTTGCATAACTGGATGGTGCAGGAAGTGCTGCCAAGAAAGAAAGCCCAAGCAAAGGAATGTCTTGCAGCTTTTAAAAGAGGGACAAAAAATTGATCCTGCACAATAAATCAGTTTTGTTACAAAACTGTCACATTTGTCTCAGTGAATTTTGGCTTAACAGTTGCATGGGTGCAACACTCATCCCCAAAAATTTTATGTAACATTTATGTCAATAAATCAGGAGGATAGTTGTGCCAAAACCAAGGATTGGAGCTAGACTGGTAGGTCTTCAAATTGTGAAACATACAGGATTTGGGACAATCCTTTCAAATCAGATCATTTAATTTCCAGACAGCAGAGCAAAGTATAATTCTGACTTGGTAGCTGTATTTTGCCCCATCCTGTGGCCCCACTTCAGATAACTTGCACATGACCTTTTGTATAGGAAAAGGATGATGTTCTAATGTAAGTAAGCACCACGAGACACTGGAGTACCACCCTGCTGAAGTTAATCCAATGTTTATTTTGAAGATGTCAAAGTCAAGCATGTGCACCAGTTTTGAAGAGAATGCAGTTCATGAAAAGCATTTGCCATATCTGATTGTGATACTTCAGAACAACATAGGGAAAACTGTGTTCTGTAAAGGTGTCTAATTTATCAAAATACACTGACTGGTGTGTAACTGTCACTGCCTTCTACTGAATAGAAACAGAACTGTTCAGGTGCATGTCACAAACCCAGCACTGTTAAGGTGACTCGTCTTCAGCTCAAGTAACATGGTGCTTTTTGTGCATTTGCCTTGTCTCTGTTCTGGCTAGCCATAGTGTCTGGGGTAGCGATGATATGACACACTTCATGAACACAGATTTGCAATAATGTGACAATCAAGATCTTGCCCATAAATCAGAGGAGTTTGCAGAGAGCTTGGCTTAATGCACCACGTGCTATGCAGGTTGTTCCAATTTTGAACTATTTATGACATTTGATATATTTTGTGTACAAACATGCTGACTTGCTGGGTCCAGAGACTACTAGTACATAGTCCTCCATAGGTAGGGCCTTATCACGGACTGAATGCAGCCTGTTTGCCCTCATAGGCTAGGGACAGAAGTTACAAACCAGTTTAAGTCATCAGAAATTGGTTTAAACCTGTAACAGAACATAAGTTCAGTGCACATAAACCAGTTTTAAAATGACTGAAACAGGTTTAAGATAAACCTGGCTGAATGTAGTATCAGACTTAACTGATTTGGGTAAAACTGGTTATAAAACTTCTGCCCCAGACACCTTGCTGGTACAAGTTAAATCAGAGTCCCCCAGCATCCCAGCATGCTTTCCGGCTCTGAGCTGCACTGTGCTGTCTGCTATAGCAGAGAAGGGTTGATGGGGGGAGGAGGGTGAGATAGGCAAGGACTGCCTCCCCCTCCCCCCCCCGGCAAACCCTGGCTGGGATCTGAGGCCAGGGAGGAGGGTTAAATGCCTCCTTCCCCCAGTTTAACCACTGCCCCCCAGAAATACAGAGCTGCCCTGCCACACTAAACTTACTGAAAGTTACTGCTGGCTGCGACTGGGGACTACATATCCCAGGGGCACCTGGAAGCAGGAAAAGGAAGCGATAAGCAACCCTGCAGAGTCCTGCTTCTCTGATGCTGGCCTGCCAATCCAAAATCCTCGGGGTCAGCAGGAAAAGCAAGTGCCAGAGAGCCATGCTTTAGCGCCCCCCAGCTTCTGGCCTGAGCCACTGCAGGAATGTGGCTACATTTCCTGAATTGAAGGTAAACATGTGTCCAGTTGTTTCTCAGTTCAATCTTTGCAGCTTAGACTAAACTGCAAAGACTGAATCAATTCAATCTCGGACTTTTTGACTGTCTGTACTTAGCCATAGAGAATTTTATTAGTAGTTGTTAAGAACTATGTGTCCAAAAAGATGACAAAGCTGGTAGGGAAATACAGATTGCCCGAGCAAGGGACTTAAATAAGAGGGATGGAGGTTAGGAGGGGAACGCAACTAGGTTACAGAAAATACAATGTTAGCCAACTAAGCCCAAGGGTGGGGGAGAGGGGAGGGATGGGGTTCGCGACGCTGAAAGAGAAAGAAGATAGATACACACAAACCCATACAATGGTCTGCGATGGTGGAGGAAGTAGGCTGAAGAAAGTTTCTCAGCCCATATACAGTCTCATTGTGGGGGTCCTCTTTGGGTGGAGTGGGGTGGTCCATTGCTCAAGATCCTTCTCGAAGTGAAGTCCATCAGGTGTGGAGCGGGGTTCAGGTGGTCCCTTCTGGTTCCGGTCCGGCGGCGGTCAGTCTGGTGGGGTCGGTGTACTGGCAGTGGCCCGTGGTGTGCTCCACGTAGATGTCACTGGACCAGTGGATTGTGTCGGACACCATAAGGCAGTGCATCAGCTTGGACATCTACGTGATGTCCCTGGCATGGCCTGGCAGGCTTCCCCTCAAGCATGCCCAGCTCCTGCTCATGCAAGCCAAAACTCAGAAATGCAGTGGTGAAGCAACTCTAAGGCATTCCCCACCCCCCACTCAGTTGCTCATGAGATTTCAGTCTATAGTGTGCTAGAAAGTGGCCATTGAGGATGCAGTAATAGCAGAGCCAAAGCTGGAGAAGAAGAAGGGGATATGTACAGTATGGATGATGCACAAGGGAGAAGTCAAAAGAATGCCTAAACCAGATTTCCTTCTGAAGGCAATCTAGCTGCCTGTAGTTACAGTCTCTGCTGCTGACAGAATCATCCCAAATTCAGGTTACAAATGCTGATGCAAGCTGGCTGTTAGATGATGTGCAGTGCTGGGCAGTGGAGACAATCTGGTCTCCTCAGGGTTGATCTACTGCATAACATAGGATGGAAAATATTCTTCCCTTCAGTAAACAAAGATAATGTTAACCCACCTCCACGTTTTACTTTAAAAGGATCTGTAGAAACCTGGGGGATGGATTTAAAAAAAAAATGGAAGAGACAGAGAAGCCTGAGAGTAAAATGCTTCATTGCAACATCACACTCAATCATGTTGCCTCATTATTCATAAAAAATCAGCCTCATGCTTGTTTCTGTTGCCATTCACAGCAGACAACATAGAGTGCTTTCACCAGCAGAAGGCATAAATGTTTAATAGCATACAGTAAAATCTCCAGTTCTCTAAAATAGGAAAGTTTGTATTTTTCCTGCAGGCTACCCAGGTAGAAAAAATAATTCTAACTTTTCCCAAAACTATGTTAATGGATCTACCTGCATGTCTTCTTAGCTGTAAAAGGAGAAAGACCATACTCCACAGTTAAATGTTATTTATCTCATGTTGCAGGAGCAAATCAATAGGAAAATGGCTCTATTACTTCTCTACTTAAATATATATTTCCTGAATGAGACCATGCTCTTTCAGGTGTTTGTGGCATAAGCAGTTTTGGACTTGTCAGCTCTTCCTTTTAACTGCATCATTACAGTTTTTAGAAATCTGTTGCCTGTAGGGGGTGGCCTCCATTTTCTGAGGTCCATTAATGCATCACGGTACAGAAAAGGCACAAATGGCTTTCCTTTCAGTCTGTATCTCTTTGATACTTTTTTTGCATTTATTCTAAAATAAGTCTTTCAGGTTAAAAATAGATTAACATTTCCCAGCACCAAGAAACTTATTTTAGTGTTAAAGTTCCTTGATTTGGAAGCCTACCCACCCTCCATTCCCAAAATAAGATGTCCAGTTATAGGAACCTCCTTTAACTTATATTAACATCTGGTTCTGCCATTAAACAGTATGCTAACAGATGCAAGAAATAGCTCATTTACGCTGTTTTGCCTTGTCTTATCGACTTTTCCTAATAGTATCTGACTATCTTGCAGTAGCACATCAAACAACATAACTAATATCCATCATGTGTCATTCATTCTTTCTCATTCTCTTCACTGGGGGAGATTGTATAATATAGGGATCTGCATTTATGTCAGATGAGTCAGGCAGAAGATGTAGACCTTACTCTTGGAGCAGAAGCTGGTGAGGTTTGGGATAGTGCTTAGCTTTTGCGAGAGCTCATTCTGCAGTCTTGCAGAACTGTTTTATTGTTGTAGAGCCTTCCACTGTGCCTCCGGGATACCAATTACAGGTATCATCCCACAACTTTCTGCTTTTCTTAGCTTTTCTTTTACTATGCCAGTTCCAAGTATTGGAGAAATGATCTGAACCCCTGGTAGAGGTGATATTTTTTATTAGACCAACTAGATTTTTGTAAACAAACCTGATCTTGTACTTGACTTGATTATCTATGGCAGGGGTGGGCAAAACGTGGCCCGTGGGCTGCATGTGGCCCGCCGAGCCATTCTATCCGGCCCGCAGGGCTCTTTAAAATGTAGAAAATTAATAGTTATCTGACCCTGGCTGCCTGTTATGCGGCCCTCCATGGCTTGCCAAAACTCAGTAAGTGGCCCTCCGCCTGAAATAATTGCCTGCCCTTGGCCTCTGGGATACTAACGTAGGCAGAGGTTTGATGGGCTCAGGACAGCCTCCTGTGCTGCTTTGTTAACTTGTTTCAGGGTTTGGTACCAGCTTACATTCCCTGATTGATGGCTTTGTGCTCAAACAGATCTTTGCTTTCATCCAGATGGATGCTGACAAACATGTATGAATGGTGTCAGGATGGGAATGAATTTCCTAGTAGATGGATAAGTAGATTGTATTGCCCATGAATTCTGTTTTGTGAGATCTTAGTATTAAGCAGTTTGCAGGTACTCCGCAATTATGGATTGAATTGACCCAGTAGTGGGTGCGTACATGGAAATGGCACTCTCTCCAAAAAGATCTTCCCTCTGCCTAGCTTCAGCTTCGACCGTCTGTTTTTTTCAAGATGCTTTTCATCTGTCCTTTCATCCCTTCCACTATATCACAAAACACAGTACACACAGCCAGATTCCTTAGAATTACCCTCTAATGCAAAATCTTAATGACCACCGAAGAGGTTTTACACTATGTTATAGACATACGCATGCTGGTACAGGTTTCATAGTTTCATAGTAGCTAGGGTCAGGAGGGACCTGAACAGATCATTTAGCCTGACCCCCTGCCACAGGCAGGAATGAATGCTGGGTTCACAAGACCCCAGACAGGTGATCATCCAACCTCCTCTTGAATTTGCCCAAGGTAGGGGCAAGGACCGCTTCCCTGCGAAGTTGGTTCCAGATTTTGGCCACCCTAACTGTAAAATTTTGCCTCCTGATCTCTAACCTAAACCTGTTCTCCATCAGCTTATTACCATTGTTCCTCGTCACACCAGGTGGTGCTGGGGAGAAAAGGGCTCTACCTATTTGCTGTTGATCTCCCCTGATGAGTTTGTAGGTGGCCACCAGGTCCCCCTTCAGCCTCCCCTTGCTGAGGCTGAACAGGTTCAGGTCCTTCAGCCTCTCTTCATAGGGCCTGTCCTGTTGCCCTCTCACCAAGCGGGTGGCCCTCCTCTGAACTCTCTCCAGGCTGGCCACATCCTTTTTAAAGTGTGGAGCCCAGTACTGGACACAGTACTCCAATTGTGGCCTGACCAAAGTCGCATTGAGGGGGAGGATCACCTCTCTGGACCGGCTTGAGATGCACCTGTGGATGCATGACAAGGTAGGGCTGGCCTTGCTGGCTGCGGTCTGGCATTGGCGGCTCGTGTTCATCTTGGAGTCAATAATGACTCCAAAATCCCATTCTGCCTCTGTGCTTTCAAGAGGGGAACTCCCAAGCCTGTATGTATGCTGTAGATACACACAGGCTGGTATGCACATGCAAATATAATGGTATATATGTGGGGAAAGTGGGAGGTCAGCATTCAGGCTTTGCACTGAGGAAACTGGTATGGGCACTGTATTACTTTCAATAGTATCTGACCTCCAGGAGTGACCAACTACTAATAGTACTCTGCCTCCAAGATTGGGCTAATCCTCCAATGGAAAGGAAATACAGTAATAATGCCAGGCAAAACCAACTATGTGAAGATATGCAGAAGAGCAAATCTTTCCTTTCCCTCAGGTTAAGGATTGAGATAGACAAGACAAGAAAAGTTACTTTTGTTAGGTCAAGTTCATCCTACAAAATTTAAAATTCCTGTAGGAGAGCATTGTACTTGCCATGGCTGTGAATATTATCTGTGTTCATAAAACTGCCAGTTCCTTTTATCTCACGTAATGATTATTACAGTGCTCCATGTTAGGCTACAGTTGATCTGGAAATCTGAGCTCAAGATGCATCCAGCCAATGTTTCTGACTGTAGTTTGAGAGGGAAGGAGGGGAGAAACTGCCTGGGTCACAGGCCCAGCCTGTCCCTGAAATACAGAGACTTTCACTGACATTGTATAACAGGGTCCCAGGGCATGGCCATGATGTCCCCTGGTGGTCACTGAGCCCTGGCTTGCTCTGCCCTTCTAGGGAACTCTTCCCTTTGCATGCCCATCATGACTTGATGCCCTAGTCCTTTACCCGAGCCTGGTCTCACTTGCTGGCTCATGGGATAATTATGTATTTTGAGGTACCCATATATGCCTGTCTTTCTTTTGACTGGCTCCCGTAACCTAGGTCCACTGTACCACATGTGGCCTCTGGGTCCCAGACTTACCCCAGTCAGTCCTTGGCTTTTGTCTACACCTGGATTTGTGCTCGCTGGCCCTGAACTTGGCCCTGCTCTGGGCTCCAGGCTTGCTGGTTGCCAAATGCTGCCCTGCTCAAGGGTCTGGGCTCCCCAGACCCAATCACTGCCCTGGTCTGTGCTCTTGGGACACCTATCTATGTGTAATTACAGCGTGTCGGAGCAGACTAGATTAATCAAGTCTCCTGGAGTGTGGCAATTACTGCATTCCAGCAGACTCCACTGTCATGTGTATCAGCGTCCCCGCACTGAAAAATGGCAGCAGGGGTGCTTTAACTAAAGCTTGTTAACACATACATGAGACAGAGCTACAGTTGCACAAATAATGTTTTGGGTAGCTGGCAAAACAAATGTTTCAGGCTTATTCAAAGGGAAATGTATTTGAAGTTTTTGGCAAACGATAAAAAAGGGAAAACCCTTCTTTTTAGTTTGTATAAAATGATTTGCTTGATTTGAAATGAAATGGTTCATTTTCCTTTTGAGGTTTTATTATAGTTTTAACATTAAAAATGAAACAAAAGGAAAAGTTTAAGAAGCCATTTCAAATCATAGTTTCATAGTTTCTAGGGTCGGAAGGGACCT
>NW_017728993.1:13818283-13820870 GCF_001723915.1 Gavialis gangeticus | reverse complement strand
AGATGTCCGGGAAGTTCAGGTCTCCCATGACTACCACATCTTTAGACTTCACTACCTCCGTGAGCTGACCTAAGAATTCTGGGTCAAGGTCTTCCCCTTGAAATTGATAATGTTCAAATGAAATGTCTTAGTGTTTTTCCAGATATATATGTGTGTGTGTGTGTGTGTGTGTGTGTGTTTCATATATATATGAAACAATTTGGTAAAACAGAGACAAAGTTAGACAATTTTTGCATGGCTGAATCTGCATTTTCCATTGAAAAAGATTTTGGCTGAAACAAATTGCACAGCTCTAGTTAGAGGGGAGGGACGTTGTTAAATTAGTCTAAAAAGAAACCTTATAAAGCTTTTATTAGAGCCCCTTTCCAAACTCTGCAAGTAGATGCTGAGATCAAAAGGAAATAATAAAGCAAAGATGAACTGTCCAGTTAATGTTCCTTCCTTTTGGATGCGATGGAATTGTCATTCCCTTCTTCCTTGTGAAAGAGTCCTTCACAGACAGTCCTGGACTGATGCAGAGGCTGTAGAAACCCAGCTTTGCGGAAAAATAGAGCAAAGTGGTCCTCTGCTTTTGTTAATAAGGGCTTTCCAAATGTGATCGAATATCTATTAATGTTTATCAGGGACAACTTATGATTTCCTATTGCAATCTGCAGTTCTTAGTGACCCAGTCAGCTGATGAAGCATTGGTCATTCCTTTTTAAAGGCTTCTCAGTATCTGGCATGATATGGCATAGCGCCACCAATTTCTGCCTGGGTTAAATCCGATGTAATAAAATATTACTGAATTTGCTGAAGTCAAATTATAGTTACAGGCCTGACAAGGCTCTCACTCACACCAGTGTTAAGCAGGAGTAACTCTATTGAAGGCAATGGAGTTGCACCAGTTTAAATCACTTATCATGCTATAGGAAGTTGCTCAGACTTGATAGTAATTAGAGAGTTGTAGGGAATGATATAAAACAGAAAATGCAAAGCAGAGACTGGATTATGGAGTAAAGACTTTGGAAGCTGAAAAATACTCTATTTGTGCATGTGTCTGAAACACTGTAGTGCATTAGAGAAGGAGCTACCCTTACCCCTGTATTTTGGTTGTCTAATTCTTGAGACAAGCCTTCAAGAGCTCTGCCTCCCTGTTTTACAACAAGAGCTTTAAAGTTCTCAGGTCATTTAATCCCGGGTCAGGGAAATGATTTTTGCTGGATCCAAGTATTTAGAGGCAGGGTCGTCTGTGTCATGATCTGTTGAATGATATATTTATATAACTCACTGAGCAAACTAGTCTTTTATACATCCTCTTTAAATAATAATTTCCTCAATACCAGAGCCAACCTAGAACCCAGGAAGCCTGATTCCAGTGCTGTTATGTCTGTTAGTCAAAGGCTTTTCTCTTCATTATGAATAATTTAAATTGGCATTGGCAGTAGGGTTAAGGCTGCTTGCCTGTGGCTGCTTTTAAAATTTATATTGTCTTTAAAACTCACAATTAAGTGTTTTAAAGGCTTCCAATAATTCTTGGTAAATTTAAAACAAGAAGGCTGAAAGTTCCCATCCACAACAAGTTTCTTCTGAGTGGGGGAGAGGGCCATTTCTTTAATATTGCTTTTAAAAAAGACCCCCAAAATTGAAGGAATTGGACGATTTTTTTGGTCTCTTTGGAGTAGAAATGAATAGGATGAAATAATTGAAACGCACAATGCATTAACAAAATGGAATTCACTGGATGGTATAGGAGGTTCAGGCTTCATCAGGGGCTTGTGCTCTTGGTGTTATTACAGAAATGAATATTTATGACATCACAGGGAAGAGGAATGTGACCACCCCATCATAAAATGATGTTCTGGATCACTGAAGCAAATGGGAATTTTTTAGTTAAAATTCGGAGGGGGGGGGTCAAGATTTCACCCCTATTATTTGAGGCCAGAAGCGACTATTGTCATTCAGTCTGGTGTTCTGCATAACCTAGGATTTTCACCACCTTATTTCTGCAGTTTTTTCCTTGTTTTGACTTCTACTGGAAATCTCTAAAGAAGTGTTGCGTGCCTCCCACTGCTTGAGCGAGAGAGAGAGATTTCCTAACGTTTAATCAGGGTCTCCCATCCAAACAATTTTTACCCTCTCCAAGAGCACGCCTCTTCTTCTGTCTTTCCAGATTTAATCCCGTGTGGTGGTGAATGCTGGACTACTCCAACAGGCCTCTTATCTTGCCTTAGTATGACTGATGAATAACAATGCTCAGCAACTTGAAAAACCAGGCTTTTTATAGTCCATCTTTAAAGTACAGAAATTCTCTGGCTCCGATATGGACTGAAATTGCCTATGAAAAATCTCTTAAATGTTTCCCCTTATTTCAAGTGGGTTTGTCATAGTCACTGACCTGAATGCAGGAAACCGACTTTGTCCCCAGCTAGTGCCTAATTTGAATGACTTCATGAAAGATTAACGCATTTGGTACCCATGTAGAAAGGATTCTTTTGCTACCTACACATTTCTAACATTTGGATCAAGTGCTGCGTAATTACGATGACTTCTTGTTCTTGTTCCAAAACTGCTTTCCAAGCATGCTTTATAGTGCTAACATTACTCA
>NW_017728993.1:13796908-13813283 GCF_001723915.1 Gavialis gangeticus | reverse complement strand
CCTAATTTGAATGACTTCATGAAAGATTAACGCATTTGGTACCCATGTAGAAAGGATTCTTTTGCTACCTACACATTTCTAACATTTGGATCAAGTGCTGCGTAATTACGATGACTTCTTGTTCTTGTTCCAAAACTGCTTTCCAAGCATGCTTTATAGTGCTAACATTACTCATACGGGATGTAAGAAAGGAAAACCATGTAAGATTTTTATAGGGCAGGGCCGAGTGATGAAAACTGGAAATGTGACAAGGTTGTATCAGATCAGTTCAGCATAATTCAGGGCTCTTGAAGTCTGTGCTCAGGAACTCACACAGAGCACAGACAGACCACCTCGATGTGTGGGATATTAGGTATGTCCCCTGTATACCCAGCTACATTTACAGTGAACCTCCAGGCCACAGTAGCCAAACTTGTGGGCATGGCTATTTGTGAACACAGAATAGGGCATTTGTACGTGCAAAGTGGTATGAGGAGAAATCCACTGAAAATCTGGCCTAGGTAGTGCTAGTCAGGACCGGATCAAAAGCCTATTGAAGTCAACAGGAGTCTTTCCACTGACTCAAAGGCTGTCGGATGAGGTCCAAAGAATGCAACCCATCATTTGCAACTGGCTCTGCAAAATCAGTTTAGGTTCCTGCTAGTAAGTTAGGGCTAAGCTCTGCAGCTCTTCCACCCACCAAGCAGCCCAAACCCATGTTCTTAATCAAAGGGAATAATTAGTGCCTGGGTAAGAGAAACCAGAAAAAAAAATTGGATGTGCTTCAGCAGCATATCAAACTCCTGGCTAAACAGATAAGCATTCTCCTCTCTCAACCACGTTTCATACTATAATAGGAGCTTTTCTCAGTTGGATTCACGTTAGCTTGGAAATTAAAAATATACCACATTTTCCTTAATAACCAGACGTCTACAGCCCCTCCGGCCAGGGAGACTTTCCACGGTGGGGTTGGCCTGCTTGCTGTGATCTTTCTACCAGGCATGAGATAGGATCAGTGAAGTGTCCCTACCTCACCCCAAAGTCTGGGTGATAAAATGAAAACGAGGGTGCAGATGTCTTTGGGTCACTGCCACTCTCCCCTGCAACAGGTGCGTTAGACTCCTTTTGGTTCTTCTGAGATATGGATCCAGCTGCCAGTACTAAATAAGATGGGTCCAAAAGCTACACCCAGATGACCGTGGGATGGGCACTAGGATTAACCCTTGATTAATGGTAGAGATTAGTGAGCAGTTCATATTTTTCTAAAGAAAAGGGACAAAAAGTGACTTTAAAGGAGGGAGGAAATGCTGAGATTAGCCTTAATATTTGAAACATCCCCAGCATTAGAAAGTCCTTTGTGAGGTGGTTTCTGGGTCTCAGGTCTTGTACGACTTACCACTCTTTGGGTCTAAACCTGCTGAAGTCACTGGAGAGACTCACATGGACCCCTGGGTTCTGGGTCTGGTTCTCTGCACTCTGCCAAAGTTCATCTCCCAGCTTCATCCTGAATCTCCTTTGCTTCCTTCAGGATTTACGACTTCTCTCATGCCATCCTTCATGGCAGTGGCAGCTTCCTACATGGCAAAGGCGTAGCTGGACAGTTTTATGCCCTAGGCATGGGGACAGTGGCACTGGCTAGGCTGGTGGCCATGCTGGGCTGATGGCAGGGCTGGGTCAGCAGTGGTTATTATCTCTGACCCCCACCACCCAAGTCAGCCCCAGGACTGGTGTCCCGCTCACCCCTCACCCTCACCCCCTTCCTTATGCTATTGCTACATGCCCCTCCTCAGCTTCCAAACATAATTCTCTGCTCTGCTATTGCTCTGTATGGTCAATGTTTGAGCAACATCGTTTTCTGCCTTCATAATATCAGGCCATGGGGCTGTTTCTAGCTTTTCAGTAGATTTCCTTCCAGAAACAGAACCAAGCATATATAGAGTGGAGTATCAATAGCAGCAATTCCATAAGCCGCCCATGCAATTTGCACTGAGCTAACACAACCAGATGGCTCAAACTCCAGCAGCAGGCAATGGGTTTTTGGGGACCAGAGTGACAAAAGACCTCAGAAATCACAGAGCCTTGGTATCCCGCAGCCATCTGAAAAGGGGAATTATGTTTAATCTGTGTACACAGGCCTGTGGTGGAGTGGGGTGGGGTGAATTGGCCTTATTTGTTGCCATAAGTCAAGGGTCCCAGTGGTTCCTTTGGCAAGGACGCCTGTGACAACAACAGGGCATTTAGCCTATTAGCAGTAAGAAGTGAAGACTATAAATGTGCTTCAAGAATGAATTAGCTTTTTAATGAATGTTGCTGGTGGAGGCATTGCATTGCAGTGCAGAGAGGCAGAAGACTATAACCTTTCTGTGAACTTCTTCTCAACCCTGCTAGAAGCATAAATTCAAAACCTCGTAGCAGAGAAGTTTCTTGGCTTGAGCCGGTGTCGACAATCAGGATCCTGTCTGCGGATATCAGCGTACAAAATCTCTGCCTCGTGCAGCTCTGAATCCCAAGAGGTTTCTTATGTTTTGCCTTCATTTGCTGTAGCCCATGTCAGAAGGTTTCAGTGGCCTGCATCAGCTCTGGCTGCTTTTTTGTCCTCCGAGCCTTGTGTACTTCCTTTCTACCCATGGAACAAATCTTCTGAAAGGGTGACAAAAAGGCCATGGTAACTGGAGTTGAAGAGAAAGCTATGTACTGGAGTAACATTCTCTAATGATATATAATTTTGTCTGCTACCAATTGTCATAAACAGTTAAGGCAAGTAATTTATGGGGCTGCGCCTCACTTTTGCCCTGTTAGATTCTCATCTTTGACTTATACCTGGCATGTTCCCCTGGTGCTGTCTGCCACATGACTTAGGGCAGGGCAAAAAGGATGGTCTGAAATATAGCTGTTTCCTTGCTTTAAAGATATATGTCCAAGGGTATTGGCCGTTTTGGCCTCCTCTTCCCTAAGCAAACACATTCTCTGAGAGGCAGCTGTTTTTGCTCAGAAATGGGACAGAAAAATTGGCTTTATTTTGATCTTGGGTGTTTATTGTAGGACTTTGAAGAATACACTATTTGCTGCTGTTTCTGTCCAAAGCTTTAGGGGCTGAGAAGGAAGGGGGAAGGGCTTTCAAAGTGATGTTTCACTGTTAAAAGTTCAATTTTGGTTTCATATGTGATTTTCCTGGATGGCGGTTTTATAACTAAAACCTCTGTTAAAAACTGCTGCATGCTGGTGATATCATGAACATACCATGTAGCGTATGGTGTCCTTTAGCGACAGCAGATTTATAGCTTTTCCACTTACAAAAATCCAGTATCCTGCCAGAAGAGGTCCAGCTGGAGTTACGAAATCAGTAACATGAAGAGACCATGCTGCAGTGAATAAGCCCATTATACTTGTCTGCAGAAGGCTAAGTGCCTAATCTTTGATGCTTCCAGTTATGATATGCCTCAAATGATGAACTGGTCATTCAGTATGTTCACATGTACCTCTTTTCAGTCAATAAGAAAATCATGTTCTTAAATCACAAGTATGTTACACAGCCAGTATCTGGATTAACGTATAAGGTTTAGTTAAAAGCCTCGGGACAAAGAGGACTCCTGCTTACAAAATGTAACCGTCATTTATAATTCTTGAATTGTGAATCTTCTGGCATATTGTCTGCTAGTCGATAGACCCAGGAAAGTTGATAGTCCCAGGAAAAAAGAATCCATTATTGGCTCTAAAAGTGTCAACTCTTTGTCTCATCTAAAGGACTACACAAGTCAAGAACCAGTAATGTTAGGATGGAAAGAAAAATCCAGGGCCCTTGTAGTGAAATGGGTAAACATTCAAATATTGTCCTTTCCAAGTTGCTATTTAATCATGGATTTACACAGGGTCTCTGAACTCGAATCAGTTTCTTGCTACTCACTTGGAAAATTAGCAAACAGGAGAAGTTGAGTTCATCATGCTAACTGCCTAAACACATTCTCTTTAAAATCCCTTGAAAAGCCAATACCTCGAGTTGAAATACCTTAATGTCTCTATGAAGGAGATACTACATAGTCAGATGACAATAAATTATAGACTGTATGAAGTAAAGATTTCATGGCTACATGGCCATGGACACCAGAACTGGGCAAAGCCTTCTTGAAAGCAGACAGAGATAATATTCTTACGGCCACAACGTCATACTGCTAACTCATGGTCAGTTGATTATTGAACATGACCTACACGTGTTTTTCAGGTCATCCCTTCCCGAGATAGAGGCCCTTATTCTTTAGGAATAATTTATTTTTTTCCCCCCCGTAAATGTCTGAATCAAATTGCTTAAAGGCAATTCAAAGCCTTCCTGGGCCTAGCATCGTAATGGGCTAGTGTGGTAATGGTGCACCACCTTCTGTATCCAGTAGTATTCAAGGGAGTGAAATGGCTGCCATCACATCTGGCCACCTTTGATTTCCTAAATGGTGCAGCCTTTGGCATGAGTCCAGTGTAGTGCCTGGATTCGTGGTTCCAGAGGCCTGGCAAGATGGCTTAATCACTCTGCCACCAGGTCCCAATTAGAATACATACACTTCTACCTGGGTGGCCAAGCAGTGACCTTCCCTCTTCATTATTTCTCCTCTCCTAATTATCATGTCATCTAGACGCTTTATCTGAACAGATTTTATGCTTTCTTCAAGGTCACACAACAATACGAAACAGCATAGGGCCAAGAACCAATCCCCATGTGTCCCTGCTAAAAACACACCCAGTTTGATCATGATTCTCTGTTTACAACTATGTTTTGAGACCTGCCAGATTGCCAAATTTTAATCTATTTAATGTGTGCCAGGTTGATGTTGGATAGTCCCAGTTTCTTAATCAAAATGTCATGCTGTACCAAGTCCAATGTCTAAAGAGACATGCTGTTAGCTGAAATAGCATTAGAGGAACAACCCACTGGAGGGTAGCATGATCCCAGACACTGGCATGTCCATACCAGCTGTGAAAGGGGTGCTGGGACACTGATTACCCCTGAATGTATTTACTTTGCTTTGGTTTTATGTGCATGATCCTGTCGTGTATCTATGAATCACCTATAATCTGGAATAAGGAACTTTAAGCAAGGAGATCAAATACAAGAAGACCTCTCTCTTACCTGATTTTGAGAAAAGAATTGTTGCAGATTCCCATTGTGGGCAATGACAACCTCTGAGCAGTTAGGGAAAGGAAGGACTGAGCTCTAGTATTGTCAGAAAGAATGCATTTTGCAGAAGAAGAATGTCCCATGGTATTAACCCCGATCATCTCTGCTTGAACGATCCAGCAAGAAAACAATATAGCCTAAGTGGATGGGATTGATTTTGATTTAAGTCACATAACAATGAATCAGAAGCAACTTTACTGACTTCAATTCCACTGAAGTTGGAGCAGTTACTCCAGGGCAAATGAGTGTGAGAGAAGAACTAGGTCCAGCGTGGTTTTGTTCCTTGCTTTCTTTAATTGCTGAAAAGACAATACTGTTTGGAAGGCTGGGACTGAAACAACATTTATACAGATATATATTAGGGCTGTGCAAAATGGCACCGTTCCATTTGTCCTTGAGTTTTGGAGTTTTGATGGAGCAGCATTTCATATTGAATTTCATTTTGATTCAAAACAGCTGTTCCATTTTGCTTTGTCGAAACAGTGAGGCTGTTTTGACTCTGTTTTGATGTTTCGCTAGATCAGCCAGGGATGGGATGTGCTGAAGAGGGGAACTCAGCCCAGCTGGGCTGATTTCCTTTCCCCAGCCCAATCTAGCTGGGGTGAGAACTCAGCCCAGCTGGACTGACTTCCCATCCCCAGCGCTATGGTTGAAACGTTTCGACATTTGAAACGTTTCAACTAGCCTCATTTTGTTTCGAAGCTATTTTGAAGCCCTTTGTTTCATTTTGATTTTGCTGTTTCAACCTTGAAATGAGTCAAAACAGTGTGGAAATGAAATGGCTGGCGAAATTTCACATAGCTCTAATATATACTGAATCTGTAACGGACTCCTCGGCTCTGATTCAAAGGACTGGGGGGAAAAAAAAGGAGTAGTGACAAAATAATTGGCTTTGAACATATGGGACAAAAGTCTAAAGAAACCCAAAGAAATTGCTGTGTCTTAAGGGCCTGAAAAGCAGGAATATGGTTAATTTTTTTGTTATGACTTTACCAATAGATTAGAATAATGGAAAGAGAGGATCGTTTGAGTTGGCTTTGTTTCTGTGCAAATGCATCACATCTGGCTTTGTGCTATTTGTGCTGAGCTATATTCCATTTTTAAGGAAGGAATTTAGGAATGAATTCTGAAACATTAGCAAGTTTGCTTTTCAGCTGGGATTCCTGCAGCATAGGGCAAAAGCTGCAAAGCCACTTGGAAGTTTTGTTTGAGATGCACCTACAGCATGAGCACACAAGGGACATTGTATTTAGTTTCCATTCCACTTAACAATGTATTTAGTTAGACCTCCTTATTCTAGTGAATTTAATACCTAGCTTTGGGCAATAGAGCTCTTGGTTTACCTACAGCCTTGCAAACTTTCTCATCGAGGTTACCATGTTCCAGGGTGAGTTAATGGGCTAAAATATGTTGGTATCTATGCTCTTTCCAAAATCTGACTCTGATGAAACTGTCAATGACTTGATGATGATGATTTTTACCCCTAAGGAACAACACTGATGTCACTAACTCAACTGCCATGCATCATCAAGCGCTTGGAACTCAGTTTTTCATTCTGCATGGTTTAAAGGTGCCAATAGTTGGTGAAATTGTTCCCCTGTGTATTCTCCCAGAATAATGTTGTTCCCTGGGTATTGTATAGCTAGCCACTAACCATGTAGGACACTGGCTGCAGAATAACTTCCTGGTAGTCAGATGCATCAAAAATATGGGTTAGGGCAGTCTTGAGGCTCCTCTGACTTCTGCTGCCTACTAGATAAAGAATACAGAAACTAAAAAGCTCTGTCTCTACCCATCTTTGTACCCTCTCTGAATCAACTCTTCCATTTTTAAAGACAATGGAGAATCAGCACCCTGTTATAAATATTAGTATAGCTTTAACCTTAGTTATAGTAGAATAGGTAAGCAAGATGTCCCATTGTCCTATTCCTCTTTGCTGAAGCAATTCACTCCTGTTCTGTGTGAGGAAAGGCTTAAAGAATGGGGATTATTTAGTCCTGAGAAGAGAAGACAGGAAGAATGTGATAATGGTCTTTAGATACTTGAAGTGTAATTATATAGAGGATTGAATTAAATTTTTCTCTGTGGCTCTAGCAGCAGGACTAGGAGCAATGGTTTCACATGTGCTGCAGAGGAAATTTTGGTTGGAAATTAGGAAGCATTTTCTATGAGGGTGGTGGAGCATTGGGACAGGCTACCTAAAGAAGTTGTGGATCTCCATCTCTGGACATTTCAAAGAGTAGGTTAGACAGGGACTTGACTGGGATAGTTTGGTCAGGGATCATCTTGCTTTGAGCAGGAGGGTGGAATAGATGACCTTATGAGGTCCCTTCCATCCCTATGATCTATTTATGCATCATTACATACAGTGATGACAAAAGGCACTGGTTATTAGTGCCCCCCCACAATCCACATTACATTTTACACAAGATCTTGATATACTTTTTACAGCTCTTGAAAATGATGGGGAGAGGGACTCTCAATCTTGTGAAAGGATTCAAAATCTGAAGCTGTGTTTGTTTCAGAAGGTCTGAATTTTCCAGATGTTGGAACCAGAATGACTATTTTGATTAAACATTTTATTCTGGATAAAAATGTACTTTTCACTAGGAAAATGTTTTCTTTTTCAGTTGTAAAATTTCAATAGGTCTTTTCTTAAAAAAAATTGTATTTACATAGTAAAAAAATGAAAAAAGACTTCTATTGTGGAGTTTTAAGTGATATCATCCTTAATTAGTATTGCAAAATAATACCTCTAGGATCACAGAAAGCCAAACATCTGAACATGAACAAATTACTTCACTTGCTCAGCCATCCAACTATATTAAGATTCCTTTGGATTGTGGATAAAAATGAGCTTGATATTTTCCTTTTTTAATTACCACCCTACGCTGTTCTGGGAACATACCCAAATCTCTTCAAAAATGTGATCAAACAAATGGTTTTTGCAGATTGCCTGATTGGCTATGGTATTTGGACAATTTTAGACTATGGAGGTGAGCAAAAGTAGGTGATAATAAATTAAAATTTAATTCAAAGAGTATCAGCGAATATACAGAAGGCATTTTCAGCAAGAGACTAGAACACTAGACTCTGAAGGTCCTGGAGTAGCCCGAGGCTTGGCTGTTTGAATTTAGATGAAGTCCAAATTCAAATTGCTTTCCTCCATACTGTACCAAGCTCAGCATATGCAGGAAGTGTCTCATGAAGAATATTCTAGCATAAGTGCTCTGTCATCATTTCTATGGCTTTTCATTTCTTCAAAATCACTTTTAATTTCTATGCAGTTACTTATGTGCTTAATGTTAAGCAGCTCTTTATATTCTTTGCCAGAAAGGTGTCTCCCTGTCCGGGTATTTGAACACAGTACGAATCTGTTTGTAGTTGACATGTAGTTTGCTGGTTGACATGGCGGCTTCAAGAAGTGTTAGAGAGTCCTCCACAAAGCCATAACCAAATAACATGTTACTTTTCCTTTGCTGCCATCCTTTCACATCATATTCATTTGATCCAGATGCTGCTCCCAAGGCTGCTGGTAGAGAAGCTAATATTTCTAACATGAGTGTTGGATGTGAAGTTCATTTTTTGGCAAATTAACATAAGGAAAGAAAGAAGAAAGTACATGATGCTTTTGAATTTCTTCCCTCATTAAGTCTGGTTTCTCTTAGTAGGCTGTCTTTTTATTTCATTAATTAAATTATGGCTGGATTGGGGATGAGAGTGATTACAATGGCTTACAATGTGTATACACAAAAGGGCAGAAACATCCTTTGAATTCCCTACCAGAACTAAAGAAATAGTAAGAGGTTAAGCATAAGTGTGATTTTTGTCTCTTGACTCTGTCATTAAAGGGGGTGGGCTTGGAAATATTTATTCTCAGCATGGAATTCCTGATTCATGTTCAGCAGCTTTAACGAAGCTAGGTTAACTGTTTGTTATATATATTTGTTATATTTAAAATAGACATTTTTTATATTATATTTGTTATATTTAAATATAAAAATGTTATATTTGTTATAGTTATAGTTGTTATATATATATATAGTTACTATATATGTATATTTGTCATATATATATTTGTGGTGTGTGTGTGTGTGTGTATATATATATTTGTGGTTTATATCTAAAAGAACTAAATAAAGCGGTATATATATATATATATATATATATATATATAAACCACTTTATTTAGTTCTTTCTGTTAGTGTATCTTTTAGAAATGAATCCTGATTTTTTTTTTTGTGAATGTTTCTGTATTCTTCAGCCTATGGATTTTTTGCAGACTCTTTGCTTTATTCCTATGTGTAGTTGAACTAAGAGCTTGTTTTCACAGTTAGCTCAAGACTCTCAAGTGACTCCATTTGCAAAAGCGAAGTACAATTGACCCCTACAACCAGCAGTGAATTTGCTGCAAAATGCAGTTTGGGGGGGCGGGGGATGGGGCAGAACAAATTGTGAATTCTATGAAGAGTTTCGTCTAAAATCAAGGAGGAGGAGTTTAAAAATATTAACTGGGTTGACGATGTTAAATGGCAAAATATTCCATTTCGAAATGGCATTTTTTTCTTTCAACATTGATATTTTTGCCTTTCTTTTAAAGGGGTTAAATAACCTTACAACTGATCAAAGTATTTTGATTCAACTTGAAAGAAACATTTGCTTAAACCCTCCTAGCCACCCAGCCAAATTGAAATGTCTCACTTCAGGGTAAATGACATGTCAGCAGTTTGGTGGTTGACCCTAAGTTGAATTTTAATAAAAATGGGGCAAGAGTACATGAGTTATCTATCATCTGGCAAGGGTATGTACACAGGCATTTTCCCAGGAGCACCTGATCTGCTATAAAGCCCTGTGTTCTCAGTAATATCTCAGTGTGATCAATCCCTTTAGAGTCCTTGGATTAGCACAGTGGTTGGGTTGGTGGCTGATGAAGTATCAGAACTCATGCTGATGCATGCAGGACAGTGGTATTCAACCTCCAGTCTAGGGGTCAGTTCTGGCCCAAGTAGCAGTGCCATCCAGCCTGCATGGCTCCCAATGGGTCTGGGAATTTGATGGTGAAGGAGCGGTGGCTGCATTAATTGCCAATCTGGACCTGAGGGGAGCCCTGCCAAATTTCTGGACCCGAGGGGAGCCCTGCAGGCTAGAAGACATGGCCGTAAGCACAACAACACTAGTCCACGGTGGGTCCAGTGCAGGGCATCACTCTGTGGCTGGATCTGGCCTGCAGAGTGGGGCTGGTGAGCTGGATTGCACCTGTGCAGCCACCCTGCATGATTCATCCTGCCTGTGGCACCAGAAAGTTGAGCACCACTGGTCCGAGACATTATTCGCTTAAACACTTGAGCTTCAGCACACCTCCCCTGACAAGATGGGCTGACTGGACTTCAAAGAACCACGCAAATTGAGTTGTATTTTTTGGTCTGCTAGAACAGGAGATGAGCCAGAGCTTAGGAGATGGCAAAGACAAGCCCCTTGTCACATAGTAGTTTCTGGTTTTTTTGTTTCCTGGCTTGTTGGGGAGTCCAAGCCTGTGAAGTTCATGGACACTAGGCAGACCTGCCATGGAGGAATGTCCTAAGAGTTGGGGGTTTCTGGCCTTTGAGACTTTCTTCCAGGGAGCCAGGAGCCTGACAGCCCTGAAGGGCATGGTTCTAGTGTCTAGCATCTCAACTGTGCAACAGAGACTTTGGAAGCCCTTAATTCCAGTTTGTGCTAAGGCCTTCAGGTTTCTATCTCCTTGATGTTCCTGTTGAGCTACCAGAAAGATTAGTAGTTACAGGGTGGCACAGGTAAGCTGGGGATCTTGAAGCCAGGGTCAACTTTGTTCTACTGCCCAAAGAAACAAAGAATTCTCAAATGTGCTAGAAGCAAGCTAAAAAAATAAAACTAGAATTATAAAGTATATAGAAGGTTACATTTTAAAACTTGTGGAACAAACTATTTCAGGAATTTCAAAATTTCCCCTGAAACAGGAATTCCAGTCTTCAGTCAACTCTGCTGCGCTCCAGAGAGGGATGATTGCAAGCACGTACATATACTTTCCTAAATCAGAGTCTTTGAATAGAAATGTTTTGTAGTCAGTACCATAGCAAGGAAGGTTGGCACCTGAGGCAAAGCCCACAGCAGCAGCCCACACTTGCCCCATGCACAGATGCCCAGGAGTGCACACAGTGGTGGGAGTTGCCCTCTTCCCATCCCTGGGCCCCCCCCAAACGAGCCGCTCACAGCTCCATCCCATGCCCCATCCCAGCTGGGCAGCACCTGTTGGCGCCCCTTCACTTCGGCACCCAGAGAAGTCGGCCCACTTGCCCCCACCCCCCTTGCTACAGTACTGTTGGTAGTGTTTGCATGTGATATAGTTCACTATGCAGTTCCACACCTGAGCAAGAAGGGACTTTTATGAGCTAAACTAAGTTTGGAAGTCAAATGAATTTGCAAATCTTTCCTCCCCTCCCCAAGATGAGATTCCTAGCCAGGTCTCTTTTTCAAACTTTTCCATGACTCAAGATTTCCAACTCTTGACCCTACAGTGTAGATGAAAATGTAGGTGAAATGTGGTGATCTGCTGAGGAATACACTATAAAAATGTTATTTGCTATCTCAGAACAATAATTTATGGCTTGGTAGAAAGCTGCACGGGACCCTTTTGTAACAGAATAGTTTGGAGCATGCATTAGAAACTGTTTCAATTAAAAGGATATTTCAATGGCCTAATAAAAAGAGCAAGGATTGTAATGTATTACTGTAAATTGAATGAGAAGATAAAAAAATAATTAAAAAGGAAAACATCAAGCTCTTTTTACTCAAGTCTGAAAGGACTTCAAGCCAACTGGTTCCTCCCTTGGAAGGTCTGGTTTCTATCAACCAGGGAAGAAAACCTTTTGTTTTTAGCATTCAAACCAAGACACCAGTAGGAGTGGCTTTGGACTGCAATTTGTCTTTATCTGTTTCTAATATGTTATTTATTTGTGTTTACACATTGGCCAGGGCACTTCCACCGAAGTCAGCTCTTTTTGGGATGATTAAGCCAATGATCAAGTCCCTGATTAATCAAAGTCTCTCTTGACAGGGCAGCCCTTCCTTGGAGTCACCTGCTGAGTCTCTCTCCAAAACCAAACAAGCAGATGATTAAACATCAAAAAGCTGCATGTCACACAAATTTGGCCCTTTTTGAGGTACATACCTCAAGGAGAGAGAGTGTTTGGACTGCATTTGTAATGCAAACTGGAACCTTTGGCTACCAAATGCAGGATGTGGTGTATCCTATTCAAAGAGGCACATATTTCACATATTTATCTTGGCTCCTCTCAATCAAAGCATGCTGTGATTCAGCTACACTAAAAATTAACAATCTGTGTTATAGTTGTGTATTACGTTACGCTCCATAGTTTTAAAAATCTTCTCCAGAAAGACAGCCTCTAAAAAGAAGAGGATGAGCATGTAACAGGACTCTCGCAATGCTTTTGTAATAATTATTGAATAGTATTCAAATCATGCCAGCTTGAAAAGAATGACTGAAAGAGCTGTAAATATTTTCTCACTGTTGTCCGTGTGGTATAAGGGCTTGATGAAATGCATCTGCTTCTACATTCAAAAGGAGGCAGGTTCTTTCCTTTCAGCCCTTCTTCAGTTGCATCGCACATGATAAAGAAGGAAAAAGAAGAGTGAGATGGGAGTGAGAGAACCTACAGACCCGTAGGATTTCTTTGGTCATTTTTTTAATGGAGATTAGTTGTTCAGAGAAAAACACATGGAATCAAAAATCACTGAGACAAATCTCTAAGTGCCAATCCTAGTAATACAGCTAAGGAGGGCACCCAGGGCACAAGCTTTGAGCTCTGACGTAGGAGGGAAGTGCAAAAATAGCAGCCGCTGAACAGCTGGCCTCACTGTTGCCATTGGTAGCCCAGCTGCAGCTGATGTCCTGTGTGCCGCTGTCGCCTGGGCTAGGGACAGACATTACGCACAAACCAGTTTAAGTCATCAGAAACGGGTTTAAACCTGTACCAGAACAGATGTTCAGTGCACATAAACCAGGTTGAAAATGGCAGAGGGGATGTCTGTTCGGTTACAAACCGGTTTAGCTTAGCCAGGTTAGACTAACCTGCAACGATTGAATCAATTCAATTAGCAATTTTCAATCCATTTTTTAATATCTGTCCCTAGCCCTAGCGTGCAGAGGTGCCCATTTACACCTCTGATCAATCCTGTTGGCTAGCTGCATCTCTTGGGTTTGGCTCATATGTTCTTTTCCCTTTCTGCAGCAGACTCCTTATCCAGTTCCAGGATTTCAGGCTGTTTATTCATAAGAGCTCTTTGCACTTCCCCATTCCCCTTATATAAGGCTCTTAAAGGCTTTTTTGCACACCAATGGCTGCACTGTTGCAAGGTCAACCGCTTCCCAAAAATAGAGAGCAAGGTTCCTGCTGCACATGCATGCAGTCTTTCAAAGTGCAACGAGAGCAATCATAAACACCACCATTGCCGCATGCAGTGCTTAAAGAAGTAGGGTTTACCCTGGTGTGCCTATAGATTTCTTTCATGTAGACCCATCTGCTTGACACACTATGCTCTTTCAGTCCTGATTAAGGAGCAGCAGCCATCCTGCCATCTTGGTTTCCTGCTCCATTATCATATCGATTTTCATGTCTTCTGCCCCTTCTGCTCCCTTAACATTCGCTGGCTGGGGCTGGTCATCTCATTCAAACCTCCTTCCCCTTTCCCCGAGGGTTTTAGAGGGACAGCAGTGAGGATCCTCAACTGCTGACGTCTGTGGAATAAAGAAGGGATTTGGCTCATTGGGTCAAATGGATATGTCTACCTATTTAATTTCCATCAGACTTTTCCAAATGTTTTTTTCCTTCTGCTCCTAGCAGGCCCCCTTATTTTGGAATACCTGGTTTGCTAAGCTTTACGCAACATATAAATGACATTCTGCTCGGTTTGGCCTTTGCAATTGGGTCAAACAACATTCCCAGCTGATCAGCAGTTGCAAGGAAAAAAAAAGTTCCATGTCTTTGTCTCCTGCTAAACATCAGACCCTTCAGTGCCTAGAAGCTGTTGCTGTTGTTTCAACTGTTTGGCCACTCTAGGCAGTTTTGGAAGACCAAACAACTCTGAAGCAAAAAGAGTGTAAGAGAAATAATCCTCTGGGGAGAAAAGCCTCAGAACAAGTTATTTTGATTGCTTTAGTAAAGAAAACAATTTTATGGACAGGTCAGAAGCAAAGAAAGGGAGCAAAATGCCAAACATATTTTTGGAGCCATCTACTCATTAAAAATAATAAGTCCCTGCTGAACTTTGATTACAGATTAAACTTCTGAACTACTGGAAACTTCTGAAAGTTATAATTATGTATGTAATCCATTTAAACTGTTTTAACCATGGCTCTTTTGCACTGGACACCTCAGGCCATAGTTAAGATCCTAAATAAGTGGCCTGATTTTCACAGATACTGAGAAGTCAGTGGCCAATAACTTCAAGTTTAGGCTTTGTTTTAAAACACTGATCTAAACGGACTGAAACACCAAGTAATTTCCAGTTCCTCTCAGTTTTTTGCATCTGAGTGTGACACTAGGGTATATTTTCAAAGATTGCCTGGCACTTCTGAAGCATAACTCTCATTGGCTTTAATGTGTCCTTTCAGGGCTTTTGCCTTTGGAGTAGAAATTCAGTCTAAGCTGGTAACACTATATGTTATTTCTAAGAGTTTAAGTTTATAAAGTACATAATGAAATTTAACTCTTAGACCCAGGTGGATTCATGAATGTTAAATTGTAGCATTTAGTTCTCTGTGAGCTGAGTCTTTTTTCAAGTCTTTGCTTTGTCCCAGATGGACCATAGAGTACATCATAAAAAACCACAAACAGTCATGATTAGGATGGAGGCTGAATCATCTCCTCTCCCAGGAGGGTGCTTCTTCCAGGTCAAGGCAGAGATTGCTGTGCTGGAAGGGTGTGGAGAGATCTGCCTGCGACCCTACACCTGGAGCTGTTTTCTTAGGCATCTCTCAGATCATACCTATCTTTAAATGAATATGGAAAATGTTTCTGATGCTGTCAGTCCTTAGATAATAGTGATGGCAAACAACTACTCATGGTGTTATGAGAAAAAACAGGAAAAAGATGTAAAAGCATCTTGGAATTTACAATAAACTATTATGCGGACATCACTTTATTACAGGAATGGGCCACCTCTGATCCAGATGTCAGTTCTGTATAGTCTAGTTAACTTGTTCCCAAACAACTCCAAATGGTTTCATAATTCAGAGTATTGGACCACAAATGTTGTTTAAAGTGACGTTTCCTCCTTGACTTTTCTACACGGTCACATACATATTTTGGAGGGTATTTTCCATGACAACAGTGTACCGTTTACATCAGCTAGAGCTTGTGCTATTAAACTCACAGCTCGTTTAGCCCTGTTTGACCTTACCTATCCCTGTTGAATGTAGTAAGTTCAGTTTAATGGTCCATGTCTTTGATTAAGTGAAGATTAGGCCTGTGCAAAGCTTTGGTCTCTGAGTCAATTCGGTGGAGATTCGGCCCGATTCAGTGGCCAAATCTCTGAATCCAAATAGACTCAGAGGGTCCTTTAGTCTCTCCAAACCAATTTGGAAAGATTCGGAGATAGAGACAGCTTTAAATGTTATTTCTACATACCTCTCGGTAGCAGGGGCTCGTGAAAACTGTGATGCTGGGGCGCATGGAGCAACCCACAGGAGTGCAGGGGGCTCAGCAGCAGACCCAGAAGAGGACCAGAAGCACTTCCGGTCCACTTCTGGGTCTGCTGGAGAGCACCTAGGAGGGGCTCCCTGCACCCCCCCCAGCTCAATGACTGGTGTCTCCTGGGTCTGGGGGTCCCCCCATGGCCGATCACCAAACTGGGGAGGCGCAGTACTTCTAGTCCACTTCTGGGTTCACTTTCACTGCCAAGCACTCTTGTGGGATGCTCCATGAGCCTCAGCATTGCAGCGATCACGAGCCACACCTGCTACCCCAAGGTATGTAGAAAAAACTTTTAAAGTTGTGTCTGTGTTCGAATCACTGATTCTCTGAATCTGCATCGAATCTTCAGATTTGGATTTGGCCAAATCGAATCAGGGACAGTGATCCGAATCAACGAATCAAATCACTGCCCCTGATTCAGGCTGAATCCCAATTGAATAGGGCCTGCTTCGCACACCCCAGTGAAGATGAAGCGAAGATTCAGGAATGGGATTGGTAATAT
>NW_017728993.1:13785750-13791908 GCF_001723915.1 Gavialis gangeticus | reverse complement strand
CTGAATCCGAATTGAATAGGGCCTGCTTCGCACACCCCAGTGAAGATGAAGCGAAGATTCAGGAATGGGATTGGTAATATTTGAGGGGCCTCCTCACTCACTAAGTCTGCTTGTCCGTCTTTTGTAGCAAATAATGAATACAGAGAAATATACCGTGTAGGGGATGGGAAGCAGTACAGGTGCTGAAACCACAAGGTGACAATTTGATTTAGCAAGCATCTTATCTGGGCTCTCTCATTTGCTGTTAAAGTGCATGGGAAAATAGACATTATAAAAGACTATAGCTACACTGCATCTAGCATCTGCAGTAACAGCTGTGTAGCTGCCTTTACTTTTCTAATGGGTCTACTTTTCAGCTGGTCTGGCCCCTGTTTTGAGGCTGAGTATGTGCAGTATATTATGAAGGAGATGTGCACTTTGTTCTGTTAGGTAGTCACTTGCTTTTAATCCAGTATAAAAGCCACAGAGATTGCAAGAATATGGTCGTTCTTTGTGCATGGCAAAACATAACAGCCTTCTATTACCTATGATGGCCAACTGCAGTAAAAACAGGCACCAAACAGAATGCTATTATACAGTAAGAAAGGGAGTCAGGACTTCAGGCAAGTTTCAACACATGATCAGTATGTGCCCCGAAACGTCATGATTGATGGTTCTTATAATGCCTTGTGATCAAAGATATAAGTTCTGCAGAAGTTAGTCATCAATGCCATCCTTGAATAGCAGTCCTGAAAGCATTTCAATATTCATGTAGGTCTGGGGGCAGATGTGACCTCACCCAAGGCCAATTGCACATGTAAGTTGAGGTTATGTTGGTGTAAGCAGGGCTCAGGCAACACCACCTTGTTAGCTGGTTTTTCCATCTGGAGTGCCACCTTTCTCTGCCCTTGGAGTTCTTGACAACCAGTTTATATGCAGACCCACCCATGCCTGTGTAACTTGCACCATCTCTGAATATGGTCCATTTATATTTAGTTTTCATGCTAGAAAGAAAGCAAGTGCCAGAATTTTGTAAGCCTAGAGCAAAACTTAAAATAATGGGACTTTTAAGAGCTGTTTCCTTTGGAGATGTACTAGCTTGATTATATCTAACAGCACAGCAGGTGTCCACCTAGCAAACAGCCCAGCAGTCACTGCCTTGCAGCAGCCAGTATTCCACATGCAATCGGAAGAGGGTTTTAATTCCATCCGTCACACACAACTTTCTGCATGGGCTCCAAAAAATCACATAATCTCATGCCCACTCACATCCCTGGAAGCGGATAAATCCCTTGTTTATTGTCTTTGGGCTTGGCATGCATAGCAGCTGTGTTGGTGGCAGGATTCACAGATCAGTCCCTCCATGGGACCTCCTCAAGGGTGGGTGCAGTTAGCCAACATAATATGGCATCTTCTTGCTGCTACTATTCTCTTCCCAACACAGCAGCGAGAGGATGGAATTGGGCACCTTCTTCCCTCACCCTGGCATTTGTTCCTTCTGCATCCTAAAGGATGCCACTTCCAATCTGGCTGAACTTCAGGAAATGGGGGAGGATTTTACTGCAACCCCATTCTCGCCTCGGGTCATATCCCACCAGTTGATAGGTACTGATTTAGATGTGTGATGAAGGGGTTTCCTTTCACCAAATGGCTTAGCTTTGTCGCTGTGATCACAGGCAGACAGTTCCCTCCTCAGGGTTTTCACACACACCAGCTCTTGGGGCATAAAAGCTAACATCTGGTTTGGAATAAGTTCCACAAACCCATTAGAACAATAGGTTCTCATCTCAGTAGGCTTTCTTGTTGATCTCGTACGGGAGGACAGAGACCTGAGTATTGTGTGCATGTGTGTGTGGGTAGGGGGGTCTTTTCTGATGAGCAGGACTAGGGTATGGGGAATCGGGGTGATCGCCCTGGACCCTGCCCTTTGGGGGGGCCCTGTGTTTTGACATCCCGGCTCTGCGGGCTGCGGCAGAGGTGCTGCCTAGTATCCACCCTGAAGCACAGCCTGGCCTGGAGCCTCTGCAAGGTTTCTGGGCACCGGGCACTATGGCTCAGCTCAGGGCCCCCCACAGCAAAGGCGTCTCCGACCCAGCCTGGCCCACCTGGTGCAGCCCCCCAGCGTGGGCTGCACCAGTGGGAGTGCCCTCGATGCCAGGGCCAGGGCTGCCACCTCCATCCCACTCTATAGAAATATTATGGGGGCCATGCACAGGCTGATTTGCATTGGGCCCCTCACCCCACTAGGGTCAGCCCTGCTGACAAGATCCTAAAAATCAAGACCTTTGACCCTAGCTGACTTCCTGCCCCTAGGGCAGGGGGCTGGACTGATCTTCAAAGAGACATCAGGGTCCCTTCCAGCTCTGTTGTCTATGAAATCCATGAAAGTCTGCTGGGGTTGGGGGAGAAGAAGGCAGAGAAATCTCATAGCAATCTGTCAAAGCTTGTTTAATATTTTCCTTGTTGTGTACTATGCTTTGGATGGTGCCCTCTGCACGAAAGGTGGCTGCATTTCACTGTCTGTTGCTCTCTTTGTGGGATGGGATAAGTATAGTTCGTACAGCCGAAGAAGAGCTCTGCAAAGGCACCTGATATAACCCACTTACTACTGAAAGAATCCTTAAATGTCGAGTAAATATAATAATTAAGATTTATATATGCTTTTGGAATCTCTTTGCTCCATACCACTCATAAGAAAAGAGTGGAGCAAAGAGTTTAAATGACCTCAATGAGTTACGTTAAAAGTAGTGACATTTTAACAGGGCAGAAAGTAAAGCTTGCTTCTTAATTATGTAGCAGAGTTTAATGGATGTCCAGCAACTTAAAGTAACTGGCCTTCAGTGATGGTACATGTAGTGAAATATTTCTGGCATGTGGGCCTTTACAGTCTATATTTTTTTTGCTAGGCGAGCCAGGAGGTGTATTTAAGTTTACTGAAATTGCTGAGAGAGGTCTACCAGTACTAATTATTGAATATTCCTTCTCCACAGTGAAGCCAGTGTTGATATCACCTTTCACCCGAGGCCCTGAGTCATTGTCACGTTCCCTGCCCTTTTCCATAGCTGGAAATGAGAGTGTTTTGGTTGGAAATCTGTGGGCACAGATGGTGCCACCTGCTGCACATCCTCCATTCTTCCTGGCTCTGGAACAGCTGTTGATTTTGATCTTTTGAAGAGGTCATCCAAGAAGAGAAGCATGCCAAAAAAAAAGCTTGGGCACTTATTCATTAGCTTCACTTGTTTTCTCATGCTGAAAGATACCATTGCACTGTAGTCGGTTGCTTCAACCTGCTGCTGTCAGGTTATGATCTTGCAAAGTATTGCACATGTTCTGCAAGTCGCTGAGCACCTTTCCACTCCTATTTCCCACTCCTGTGGGAAGTGGTTTCTCTTAGCCCCCTATGCAATTAAGCCCCTATTGAAGCTGCCCTGTTAATTTAGCCAGCCTTTACAAGATGTATCCTCAGACTAGCTACACAACAGATAGTCTTATATAGCATCGCATTGAAACAGCTTGCCAGTATTAGTGGGTTTGCCTCCATGGTGGTACTGATGACACTATCCCTGATGGCAAAAGGTTGGTGTCATAGTGTATGAAAAGCCAGAAAAGGTGATGAAATTCAGAATACAGGTTGTAATATTTCACGTCTCCTGATTGCTATCAGGCACAGTAAAACAAATTGCTTCTTCCTCCCTTTTTCCCATTTTGCTCCAAAGAAAGAAGCATTTAATATTCCATTTTGATTAAGGCTTAGGCTCATGCACCAAAGTATTTGGCTTTCCCCTATGTGTTCTCTGTTGAAATGATTGACTAAAAACATTGTCTGAAGATGTCTTACCTAAATATTTTGCCTTTGGTGCTGCCCAGTAAAATACAACAATAGAATATAAACCATCAAAAAGCAGAGCCTAAGTCTCTGCCCACTTTTTTACAGCTGGGCTTATATATATACAGACACTTGAAGAGACTCTCCCGCTTTAGCTGGAAGAGTCAAGTTTTACCCTCCCCAGATTGATGTGAAACAGCAAGTCAAAGATGTTTTCCATGTGAAACTATAACTTGGCCCCTATTCACTTGAAACAGCTCCAGAACATGCTTAAAATTTGGCCCACCGTGGGAAATGTGACTTCAATTTGAGTTACAAAATCCAAGAAGAGGCAAAGTCTTCTAGTTGCAGGACTGGCTGCAGAAGCTCCACATCGCTCTGTTCACAGCCACACATGTATTGCATGTTTCCTTGAGCTGAGTTCTTGAAGTCAGTCGACCTTTTCAATAACTTTCATATAAGCAGTTTCTGAGCCGGAGCCCTTCTTTACTAGCCCAGGACCTTGGAAAACAAGGCACTGACTAGCCTTTTAGGTGCTAAAGCAGTATAAATATTAAATAAGAATACTGGTAAGAAGCATAGTTCTCAATCAAGGTTTTGGTTTCGACCTTATCTTTGCTTCTTGGCACTTTTTAAGGAAGAAAAAGCATGTCTCTATTCCCTAAAGCTTATATAGTTTGTTCTTTAGGAACAGGACTTGAGAAAATTCACACCTCCTTGTGTGCTTTTCTTGGCTAAGGATAACAAAGTCATTTCCAGTTTTCAGGAATGTGTTGTTTAATTGTTAATATGTATAACATCGTCATTTCAGTTGCCTGGTTGACATGGTCAGAAATGAGCAGCGTGAATTTTCCCGGAAAAAAGAAAAACCATTTGGGGCAAAATTTACTCTTATTGAGGGATAAGGATTCTTGTCAAAAACTGAAGATTTTTCTGTAAATAGTCTTCTATTTTGGTGAAAAGAAGCAGGGAGGGGGAAGCAGAAGGGGCACTGGCTTTGTTTTCTCCATGAAAAGGCAAACATGTTTACAGGAAGTTCTGAGAAAAAAAATAAAGATTTATTTTCATAAATCCCCATGAAAAAAGCCAGCAGTTTTAGAACAGCTGTAATCATTTTAAATTTTATGCCCCAATTCACCAATAACATGCTCAAAATTAAAGATATGATTAAATGTTTGGCTGAATTGAGGCATTAATACCTTAAACCACTTATATGAATATACGGTCATATGCTTCTTACATCCATGTATGCACTCTGCACAGAACGTGGTATCATTAGGATTAGGGGCAGAAGTTACACATAAACTGGTGCAAGTGATCAGAAACTAGATGAAACCTGTAACAGAACATAAGTTCAGTGCACATAAACCTGTTTCAAAGTGGCTGGTTTAAGATAAACCTGGTTGAATGTAGTATCAGACTTAACTGATTTGGGTCAAACCGGTTTATGGTACTTCTGCCCTAGAGTCCTTCCTGGTTGAAGTTAAATCAGAGTCCATCAGCATCCCAGCATACTTTTCAGCCCTGGGCTGGGTTAGGGTGGGCTGTCTGCTCCAGAGAGCAGGGCTGACCTCACCCCTTTCCTCCCTAGCCAGAGCTCTGGCAGAGACTGCAGGCACAGCAGCATCTGCCTGGCTTCCCCATGCTCCACCTCTCCCCTCGTTACTCACTCCTCAAGCAGGGATACCCCCTTCCCTGCCTCTCCTCTCCCACGGCACAGACCCCAACCAGCATCTGGTTATGGCTAATGTTGAGAGGTGGATGTGTCTCCAGTTTCACTGGGACAAAGGCAGACACAACAGTGTCCACTTGGGGCTTTTGGAACCAATCAGCAGGTCAGCTGATAATGTCCCTCTGTTCCTTCCTTG
Source organism: Gavialis gangeticus (assembly GCF_001723915.1). Taxonomy (NCBI): domain Eukaryota; kingdom Metazoa; phylum Chordata; order Crocodylia; family Gavialidae; genus Gavialis; species Gavialis gangeticus. The sequence continues at coordinate 13,786,235 of NW_017728993.1, read as the reverse complement.
GAAAAAGCTGTTTAAGAGCTTGAACTAATGAGAGAGGCTTTGTTTTCTTGATGGGCTGATGAGCTTTGTGTTATCAGCTCCCTGCTGGCTTGCTTGGTTCAAAAGTTACAATCTGTCAGTGTTCAAGAGGGGACAGAGAGAGGTGTGAGACATGACCTGGTTTGCAACGAATGCAGTGTCTGTCATTTTGCTGCAGACAGTATGAAGAAGCAGGGAGAGGGAGATTGAAAAGCTTAGTATCATCAACAGATACAAGCACTGCACACAAGCAGTCCCTCCCCGCCCCATCTTCGTCTTTGCCTCAGAAACCTAGCGGGGGGCTGGGGTATGGCCACACTTCCTGCCCCTTGAGAAGTTTGCTGGGAAAAGCCTGGCAAGGGCTGCTTCCCCCACTCCAGCTGGGGACTGTGTAGGCCAGTGTGGGGATTTAAACCTACTAGGGCCTGGCCATGCCCCCCCCCCCCCCCCCCCCCCCCCCCCCACTG
>NW_017728993.1:13760190-13785618 GCF_001723915.1 Gavialis gangeticus | reverse complement strand
CCCCCCCCCCCCCCGCCTCTGCTCAGTACTGTGGAGGGGAAGGGAGAACTCACTCTAGCACCCCTCAGCTTCTGGCCTGAGCCACTGCAAGCATGTGCCTGCATTTCCTGAATCCAACATGAATGTCTATCCCCTTGAAAATCAGTTCAAGCTCTGCAGGTTTAGACTAACATGCAAAGATTGAATCAATTCAGGGTTGGGCTTTTAGAATGTCTGTCCCTATCCTATATGTTTCTTTTACCAGCTCATAGTGAGTAAACCTGCCACACAGTGAGATTTTCCCCCACACCAAGCCCTCTTACAGAGAGCAGTACTATAAAGAGTGTTGCTTTCATTTATTACTTTAACATAACTGTTTTCCTCTTGTGTTTCACAACATTGAGCAACTTCCTTCTGGCACAGAACTTCACAGCTGCATTAGAGGATGGCAGGTTTACAGAACAGCATCATTATGCAGGAATTCAAAGTATTCTTACATTAGCATGTGAAAGCCTGAAAATTGGGGGTCTTACATGGACAACACCTCTCAGTGTATTCTTTTTTCCAGGTTTCTGTAGTAAAGCTGGATGGGGACTGATTTTCTCATCTTAAAAATATGTTTGAGGTTTTAAAAATGTTTCCTGTTCTGCACTGGGATGAACCCAAAACAGAGAGAGAGGGACCCTTCCAGAAAGTAGCCAATAACCTGCCTGTTAGAGTACTTCTCAGGTCATAAGAACATAGGAAGTGTCATACCACTAGCATAGCTAATGTCAACCTGCCCAGTATCATTTCTCCAACGGTATCAAGTACTAAATGCTTTAGAAGTACAGTATATGTAAAAGGCATGTGTAATATAATCCATTCCTCCTCATACCATTTTTTGGCAACAAACTGTAATTGGTGTTGGGATGTCAGAGGATTGTCATAATAGCTATGAATGGATTGATCATCATGACTTTGTCTAATTTCTTTTCGTACCTAGTTATTCTATCTGCCTCTACAATCTCCTGTGGCAATGAGTTTCACAATTTAACTACAAGCTGTAGGCCTAAGAACAAGGTCTGTAACTTGTGACCTTTCACATACTAGAGAAACATCCTAATCTTTTAGCTATTTGCAGCTGTGGGGGGTATGGTTTATTTTTTCTCCATCTGTGAAATTCCACTGAGAACTGAGAAACTCCTCTCAACAAAAGTTTCATCACATCCCTGCAAACAAAATACGTTCATTTATCAATACGGAACCAATCTAAAAATATTTAGCTGAAAACTTTCCAACCACCTCTATTCAGTAACCATTTGGTGAGTTGTAGTATTTGTATTTGTTTCAGTAGCTGAGCATGCTGTAAATGGTTTCAACTCTACTAACTTTGGTGGAACTGAAAGAGAGCTGAATTTATGCGAAGGGCTGCTCATGTGCATAGATGTATCGAATGGCTTGGGGAGACATGTCTGCTGTTAATATAATGAAATCTAGTGTTCTTGTATAATTTTGGTTCTTGGGTAGTAGAGATATGAGAACACCATCTCTCTCCTTATGGAAAGTCCTATAGACTGTAATAAAAACCAACATATATATATATATTTGGCATTGAAGCTTTTTCTACAGAATTAAACAGGCAGTTGCATCATAGAAATACTGTAGAAAGTCTCAAAAATCTTTTCAAAAGGTGTTAATTCTCTATCAGTGTCTGCAGAGTTTTATAGTAATCACTATAGATCAGTATATTGCCCAGCAGGTTTCATCCCTATTGAACTCTATAGGGCTTTTCCATAAGTTGTATATTGTTTTGGTCATAAAAATGTTTCTTAAGGCAAAAAACTCAGGAAGGAAGAAAGGCACAGGACTAAATTCAGTCCAATAAGGTTGTATTCACTAGCACCCACGCTGAATTTGATATGCATATATATATTATTCTATTCATTGTTTCTATTACAATGCCAGCTAGGAGTGCCAGTCATATTTCTAATTTTTAGATGAAGAAATGTGCCAAAACAGTCCACTCCTCAAAGAGCATGTATCAATTTTAATTAATGACACCCAACTCATTTTGGGATATTTGGGTCCTGGTAAAGCCTGCTTATTAATGAGCATTGCATTTAAGCAAAATCTCTTGCAAAGGCTAATTGGCATACACGGAAGATGAAAGATACGGTCCATGAATCCTATGTAATTCTGTTTGGCTTTTGCTAAACATTCATTTCTTTTTATGTCATTCCTTTAAGCTTCATCTCCTGCCATGAGCCATAGCCAGTAGTGTTTATGATGTGCTATTGAGCCACCAAAAGCTCCCTCCATGGCTCATGCTAGCCAATGCAGCTGTGCTCAGGGTGATGTGTGTGTCTGTTTGAGCTGCCACTTCATCTCCTTTGGGATTAACCCTAGTTCCCACAAATTTCTTCATGCACATTTTGTGGCTCTGACCTATGATCCAGCTAGTAGTACATTTGGGAAGCAAATGAGGTTGAATTGCTTGACCATTAGCCCTGGCTAATGACTCAATTACTTATTGGAATTGAATCTCCAAAGAGCCATATCAGAAATTAAAGCCAGTGAGCTAATCCCTAGCAGATCATATATCTTTCCTGGATCGCTGGTACACTTCACTATGTCCTAGTCTTCTGTATGCAGTTAGGTAGCTGGCTGGGATAGCGTTTTATTTGTACTTCTGATTTATTTTGTCTGCCCTGAACCTGCTCAGTTCTAACCCTCTTTGTCCACTGTAAAGTGACCTGGGATATAACCTTACCCCTTAATTAGGTAATCACACTGTAAGTCTCAGCTTATGCCATTTTTGCAATGGTTTATTTTTCTTTTTATGCTCTTCTGAAAGTGGACACTGCTAGTTCGTGCTGGGGTCATGCTTAGCTCCCTCTTTCTTGAGCTTAAGTAAGCAAATGTCCTATACAGAACTTCAAAGTGGGGGAGGAGGAGGGAGGAGGCTTTTAGCTTGGTGATTCATAGTTTGGTGCCTTTGGCCCTCATGCCAGCATGTTACTGAATGGATGGGCTGCTTGGATTGTCTCACAGCCAGGGCTCGATCCTGTCTACCTTCATGAGCCACAGAGCCATTTAAGTACATAACTGCAGGTTTTGCATTTATGCACCATTTGGCTTTCTATTTTCACCTGTGGCAGAATAGTACATGTGTATGTGCGGGGGGTGAGCAGTGAGGGGTGAGGGGAAGAGTAGGGGCCCTCAGCCGTTCTAGCCCAAAAGCCTCAGGGTTCGGGTCAGTGGAGTGGGAGATCCAGGTTCAAGGTCCTCCTCCCCATGGGGTGGTTTTGGCACCTGTTACTCCCTGCCAAAGTGCTGTACTCACAAATCACTCTCCATCCCTCCTCTTGAAACAGGTGCACTGGGCAGCTGAGAAGGGAAGACACGTGGGGCCAGGAGAAGCAGAGCAATGCAAAGGAAGTGTGTGGCTCAGTCAGGTAGAGATTGCTCTGGAAGGGATGGGGCCTGGGCTTTGGATCCTGCCTCAAATGGCTTTTTCTGCACTTTGCATTTAATACTCACTGGACAAAGTAGTGAGAGAGCTCCTGCCTCATCGAGGGCAGGACCAGGACCAGAACCCAGGGCCCCTTCTTTTCCAAGGGAGTATCATTTCCACTGATTCCCTCTGGCTTGCTCCTACCCTACTTCTTACCAGTCATAGCTTTCCTGCGACTAAAATGTCTGGGCTCACCCAGCATTATGCACCTTTCTGAGTTTGCTCAGAAGGAAAGCCCCGGGTGAGTGCAGGTACTTAATGGCAAACAGAATCCAAGCTGTAAGTGCCAACACTTGCAGCTATGGACCTAAGTGCTACACATAAAGGTGAAATAGGATTTTAGCTCTTATGTTAGTCCCGGGATGGGGAAAGGGGTGTAAACTGGTGTAACTTCACTGACTTCAGTGGACGATTTGAGTTACACCATCCAAGGATCCTCTCCTTAATTAATTTGGAAAACAAAACAACAACCGGTAGTATGTCTCTAGCTATATCACAATGTAACCACCTGGTTACCGTAAGCTCCCAAGCTATTGGTGGACAGGTAGTGCTGCCAGTTTCCTTCAAATGAGAACCTGGTCCCCTGCATGGTTCTTTTAAGCACTATTAAAATAAGTATGCACACGGAGGCATGGCTAGAAACCATTGAACAGTGGGAACCTATTTTTATAACAGTGCGAGTAATTTATGACTAGGACTCTGCTGTTATTATTGTCTTGCCTTTATTCAACGTATAGCATTATTTTATATCGCATATTTTCCCATGCCCTTTCTCCACTTACGCCGTCTGCCTAAACTCGTTGCTAACAACGTTCGTTGACAAGCTCAGTACACTTCGATAAGTCTTCTGCCAAAGTGCCTCTAATAAAAATACAAGGAATGACAAGAAGGGTAGAGTGAAAAGGAGTCCAACAGCAACAACTGAAGGTTAGAGCAGCATAAAACAGGGGAAAGCATAACAAAAACAGAATGTAAAGAGCTAAATTTGCCTGAACTAAAACCATTTAAAGGTTTTGGGTTTTTCGCTTGCTAGTTTTCTCTGTTCTGCAAACTCCCATTCCAACCACCGAGTGAACTTTCCATTGACTTCAAGAGAAGCGGGGTCAGAACTATGTATATGATGGGGCGTTTTTAAAATTGCTCATGACTTACTGTACTCTTGGTCTTCCATGAGCAGAAGCCGGGTACTGGAAGTTCCTGGCCTGGAAGTTGCACAGCAGAAAGTTGAGCATTTGCTGCCCAAAGCACAATCCTTTCAGTTTTGCAAGAGAGCCAAAAGCAACCAGGCACAGAGAGATGCTTACAGGGAAGAAGCTGTGTCTGGCATTTTTTGAGCTTCGCTGATTTAGAACATCTCCTGAGAAGCCTCCACAAAGGGATTGCAATTCAAAAGAAGGTTTTATGGGCCCAGGGCTCAAGGAACAGTGACAGTGGCAACACTCTTTAAGGTAAAAGCAAAACCTTCTGTCCTGGATAGTGTGGAGGCCATAAATTGCATCTTCCATCTAAACCATTCTGGGGGTGAATAAAAACCTTCCATTAAACATAAATCTCTTGACCATTTTTTTTTTGCTACCATTGCTACTTCTTACTTGAAGATTTGAGGTTTCCAAGTTAATCCGTTCCCCCTGCTCCAGTCTCTAGGTGAAATTTTGAATTTGTCATTGCATGCATTTCTGTGGCACCAGCCCATAATGCCATAAGCACAGGATGTGACCTCCTCTCATAAACCAAATGACAGAAGAAGCCCTGCTGGCCACATAGTCACCTGTCCATCTGGGTGGTGATGCCTGTGTCTGTTCAGAATGGTGATTAACAATCATCCGAAGATTTTAGGGGAATGGCACTCTGCATACTGAGTTCCCAGTCAGCCCTTGAAGGTAGAAGCCAGAACTCTTGCCCTCTTTAGTAGGGCTTGAGTAGGGCTGTGCAAAGCTTTGGTCCCTGATTCATTTTGGCAGAGATTTGGCCCGATTTGGTGGCTGAATCTCTGAATCCAATCTGAGTCAGAAGACGCTTTAATCTCTCTGAATTGAATCGGCACCCTTCAAATCGATTCTGAGAGATTCGGAAAGATTTGGCAATTCGGACATAGACACAGCTTTAAATGTTTTTTCTACAGACCTCTAGGTACCAGGTGACTTGTGAATGCTGCGATGCTGGAGCAGATGGACCATCCCATGGGAGTCCCAGTATGCTCGGCAGCAGACTCAGAAGTGGAGCAGAAGTGCTGGGGGCCCCCCTGCATCCCGCCCTGCTTGGTGACTGGTGCCTCCTGGGTCTGAGAGGGTGCCTGGGGTTTCTGCATGGTGGATCGCTGAGCCAGGGGGGTTCTGAGAGGACGCCCAGCATGCTCTTCAGTGGACCCAGAAGTGGACTGGACGTGCTTCTGCTGAGTGCTCCATCTGCCCCACCATCGCAGCATTCATGAGCTGCATGGTACCTAGAGGTATGTTGAAAAAACATTTAAAGCATGTCTATGACTGAATCACTGATTTTCCAAATCCACATTGAGTCTTCAGATTCGGATTCGGCCGAATCAAATCGGGGATGGTGATCTGAATCAACAAATCACTGTCCCTGATTTGGGCTGAATCTGAACCCAAATCGAATACGGCTCGTTTCACACACCCTTACTCTTTAGCACATACCTGTTAACTTGGAACACCCATGTTTATGCTTTTCCCCTGTTTTATGATAATGAGAAATAGTATTTGTGGACTTTATTAATGGAAGCTGTAAGGGGAAAGGGGCGGAGGATACATCATTCTGGATATGCCTTGCTTAAGCACTGTTCTCTTCATTGTCCAAGCTACTAGGGTGAGAGACAGGATACTGGGCTACATGGACCCATTATGGTCTGACTCAGTAGGACATTCCTCATGTTCTTTGCTCCTATGACTGAGGCCCCAGTCCTTAGAGGTGTTTAGATGCTACTGAAATCACTTAAGGGATTTAGGCACCAATTAATGGGACTCGGATGCCTAAATATCTTTGGGGGTCTGTTCTTGCCCAGACAACTTTATCAGCTTCCTCAAGAACACAGGAAGCTGCTCAACAACATTTTTGCACTAAGAGTTTTAAAGTCCTTATTTTGACATTTCTCTAGCCTGAAAGCCAGTCTTTAAACCATTCCCCCAGCTGACCGAAGCAGAGCTGAACTAACTGGCATTGGGAGACCAGGAAGCATAAGGGGTTTAGCAGCATACAACAGCAGCTGCAGCAGAGATGGAGGCTCTAGCCTCACATCCATCACATTCCTCCATTTATCTACAGATCTTCATGAATTCCAACCCAATTTGAGCAGCTTGAGTGTGAACCCTCATGTAAAATCAGTGCAATGCTTTTTTTTTTTTTTTTTGGGCTGGGGATGGAGGGCATGAGGAAGAGCCTCTCTGGATTCCCCTTTCCATGCCATAGGAGATGCATACAGACATATCTGCATGGTGGGCTTACCTGCCAGACAGTGGTGCCTTCAAACACACCATGCTGCTCTGAGATGGGTATGTCCCGAATCCAAATTTTCATACTCCTGTGAAGCAGGGCCATGGGTGGACTAACTAGCACTGCTAAGAAACAGCGGGCATGTCTATATGAGACGCTATGTCACCGTAGCATATTGCAAACCGTGATGTCACAGCTCTGTTGCCATAGCAACAAACTCCCACGCTATAGAGTGCCGCTATGGCGACAAAGAGGCTAAAAATAGTGCGACTATTTTAGAGGCACTAAAAATACCATCACTAAATGACGGTGCATATGTAGACATGCCCGGTGTTAATTAACCTGGGGGCAGCACTGAGCAAATTCAATGACATAGCTTCTGATTCAAGGAAGTAACCCACCCAGGCAGGCGGGTGAGGTAAGTGTGCAATGTTTATGTGCTTTAATTCCTACTGAAATCGAGAGGATTTATTTGTATCATGCAAGGACAGGATATTAGATTTTGTTCTATCCTGTTTAGATTTGTCTATCATGCCCATCATTAGGGTATATTGAATGCCTTCTGTTACTGCAGTAAGATGCTGCTAGGGCTTTCAAACTGGCCTCAAGAAGTTTAATTTTGAAGGGTATTTACACATCCATCTCCTGTTGTTTTTGCTGGGAGTTGGCATGTAAACACATTTAAAATACTGGCCTGCAGTTACCAATGCTTGTTGAAAGATGGATGCTAATTCCTGTAGGTTGCTATGAAATTCCCTAAACGCATGACAAAATTATATGCCACGTGGGTCTTCCTTTCTTTCTCTCCTCCCTTCCACAAGGGAGGTGGGAAACCCATGTGGAATTTTTTCTTCTGGAAATACAATGCTCTATGTTCTTCTCTTAGCGAAAGCCAGGTTGAAAATACAAGCTTTGTACTTGGACCAGAAGGCTTGGAAGCTTATAGTGTTTCCTGAAGCTTGTGGGAGTCATTCCAAAGACTTGGGCCAACCCCTAAAAAGGCTTTGTCTTCTGCCTAGACAGACATTACCATAAAAAGCATCTAATGTTTAATAATAAAATATAATAAAAATATAATAAAAAGATGTCCACCATTATCTAATAAGATCCTATCCTGTTATAATTTGTAGCATAATTCTACCATGTTGAACAGCACAAACTTCTTGGCTTTGCAGTGTCCCACAAGGAAATCCCAAGGATTGTGGACACATTCATGTGGGGCTTTTGCACAACCAAGCATTTTTCATTGATTCCACAATTTACAATACAGTCCAATAGAAATATAGTAATTGGCCGCCACTCAGAAACTGGGGTGGGTTTAACGTATCTGTCATGAATTAAGGTTAGACACAAGCCAGGGAACAAGGACGTACCTATATAAACAAATTGCAGGGGGAAAGTCTATGCAGATTGAGCAAGCTTTCCTAACATTTATTGCATAAACACTGAGTTCATTTATTTTTGCACTGCGCTGGTGTTGGCTAAAACCTGAAATGGGAAGCCTTAACTATATATATTCTATGTTACTGTTAGCTCGATATGGGTGCATGCAGGTGCGTCCTTGCCCCTGGATGTTGTGTCCATTCAAATGTGCGATTCCAGCCAGCCCGTAGCAGGGGAAGATCCCGACAAACTCAGGAATTGTGTCAGGTGCAGCTTTCAAACACCCCCGCCACTTCCATAATTTGGGGATGTAGATTTGGAGGTCTGGCTCAGTCCATAAGAAGGCCTGAAATTTGCATCCACTTTTTCATCCCGTCTTGCTTCGTCCTAGGTGAGGATCTGAGGGTCCAATTTCTCAGTTTTCCTTTTCAGTATCTCTCAGGATCTTAGTGTTTCTCTTGGCAGAGGACTGATGTACCACCCGCGGGGTGGTCTGTGAAACTGGACGGCATGATCCCCAAGGGCAGTTGGAGTCTGCTGAGATGGTGGCTTTGCCTACTGGAGCGTCCCCGCTCCTTGTGGCCGTGTATTTAAAAACACTCCAAGCCTAACACGACTAGATGGTGGCACCTCACAGACAAGACCTGCTTGGGTCTGCTTCAACAAGAGGTTTTGGACTTGATCCTTCTCCTGTTGAAGCCAATGGCAAATCTTTCTTTGACTCAGTCATCGCAAGGATTGCGCAAGGGAGGGAAGACTCTTAATACAAGTCCACATGTCGTGCATCCAGGTGGGGCTAGTGGTGATCTCAACCTCCCTCCTGAAAGCTATGTTAAAGACATTTTCTCTTACCAGTCTCTCTTCCCTCAATCCCTCCATGTACACAGAATTAGCTCTTTATTAGCCATCTGCTGACGTGTAGAAGAAATGAAGACATCCCTCCCAATAACCTGAAAATCCTATTGTGTACTAGGATGCCAGTAGTGAAAAGCTATAGCATCTCCCAAACCACACTTCAGTAATACCTTTGGAGCTATATGGCCTGGAAGGCTTTTATAGTCTAAATGTCATGCCTGAGACTATGGAACAGGACAGTAAATATTCAGCTACTTGGCAGGTAACAAATTTTCATGCTTCTGAGGTAGATGTTGTCATACTTTGGCTTTGTGGCACTGACACCTGGGCTTCTGGAGGGTTTTTACGTCTGGGTTTTTGGAAGGACTTGACAACTGATCTTGATCATTCCCCATTGCAAGCCAGTGGACTGTACGTCATTGTCCACCTGCAGAACTGTATCTGTATTTATTTATACTGTGTCTCAGCCCCTGGAAGCAGTGAGCCAGCCAGTGCAGCACGAAAGACTCTTTATCCCCTTTATTGTCTTTGTGTTCTTCTGATCTCTTGCTGAAATCAGATGCATGCTAGCGGTGGGAGCGGAGATGCCAAGCAAAGAATCAGATGTCTGGTTGTCTGCTAACTAGCTGGAACAATGCCCCAAAGGAGGCAAATGGGAAACGCATATAAAGACAAGACCCTACTTGTCATTAATGCCCGATCTGAGTAAAGGTAGCATAGCTAGTGAACGCAGTCCCTGGAATGAGTGGTCAGATTATTAACCTGTACACCGCTTACATGAAGTATACTAATGTGCCCACAGCTTTCATATTAGTTAGAAGGAAGTGAATGTATGTACAAGGGTGTTTCAGAAAGTAATGACAGTTCTCAAATGAAACCATTTTGTGTGCAATGAACGGGAGACTACACAGCAGCAGGGAACTTTGATGGAGACATTGTTGCCCGTGCCGGTCAGCTATGACTCCACAAAGAAGTGATGTGGGTCCAGTAAATGATCATTGCATGCAAAATGGTTTTATTTCAAAATTGCTGTTATTTTCTGAAATGTCCTTGTACTTCAACCTTTGTTAAAGTGCAAATTCCAACATACCACTTAAGCTGTAAGCTCCTTGGGGCAGAGACTGCCATGTAGTTGCGTGACTGCCCAGTGCCTAGAACAATGCTATCAGACCCTGACTAGGACTGCTATGAACTATGGTGGTTTGAGCCAAGTCACATCTGTAGTTACATTTGTCTCTCCCAAAGAGGTGGTCTCAAACTGAGTGAAACATTTAAAATGTTGCGTCCAGTTCATTGATTCAGTCAAAAAACAAGCAGTGAACAGAAATTCCTGCAATGAAATAAAAACTTGTCATTTGAAACATTTCATTTAGGTGTTTAGAGAATAGAATCACTGAGCTTTTCAGTTAAATTGACCTTAAAAAAAATGGCTTCTATGTTACTGATAAAAGTAAGTTTTCAGTTCCCTGAAAAAATGTATTGTGCGTCAACATGAAACATTTTTAGCAAAATCCATTATTCTCACAAGTTTAACAACCAGAAAACGAATATGCAATAGAAATGTTCAGCTTCTGTCTCTCTCTTTTTTTTGTTTTTTGTTTTGTTTCTTGCTTGGAGGAACAGTAGTGCTAGAACTGATAATCCAAAGACTAATCACCCTTTTCTAAACCTAATCATCAGTAGGCAGAAACAGGGGCTAGGGGAACATTTTCAGCTGCAAGGTCCGCTGTCTGATTTTTGCAAACTTGTTCTTCACTCCAATTATTTCACATTTTGTGACATTTTCTAGACTGAAATTTGTTCACATAAACTCTTCTCTTCCATTTCCATCTGGCCATTTATTACCCCTGTAAAGCTCCCCGGGTATGTTCCTGGTGGGTTTCTATAGCAATGGCATTGTTTGTATTCCCTTATTGGATACCTAAAAATTTTATGTGGAGGCCTAAGGAAATCAACTGGCTTTCGAATCAGTTAGGCACCAGTCCTCCTGTGAACAGGGATTTGCATGAGCATTCACAAGACTTACACATTTCACAAATGTGCTTTTGGCCTAAAAATATTCGGGAAAAGAAAAAAAAGGGATTATGTGCTCAGCGTGCATCTGTGGCTTTTGCTCAGACAAACACTGGCCGATACTTTCCCCTGCTAGCCACCGCTCTGTAGTCACTTGAGAAAGGATATTGTACTACAGAAGCACTTTAATGCAGTGGTGGTTTGTAGGGGATGGCAACTTTTCACAAGCAATATCAGAAGTAACTAATTATAATGCAACCTTTGTAGTATCACTTACTCAATTCACTGGATTTAGCAAGAAAGGAGCAGAAAACTGGATATTTATTAGCACAAAATGCCATCTATGGGGTGGACTGGCCCTCAAATTAAGCAGGGAACTCATTTGTTTAAAGCTAAACAAACATTTGAGATTTGTTGAATAACGGCCTACGCACCCCGGCAGAGGATGAAGGCCATCAGAAGTTCTTAAGAAAGGGCTTAACTTTCTCCGGTACACACGTAAAGGAGAAACTTATTTGTGGGTTTAACCCCACCTGCAATTGAGTTTAACCTATTTTGCAATATTCTGTTCCTCTTTGCCCGAGACACTTTTTTTCTGTGTTAGTTTAATGGGCTTTGATAAAGTGGAACAAACAAAAAAAAAAAACCCAACCCAACATTTTAATTGCTTGCAGCACTGCAGAATTTTTCTCTGACGTGTCCCACAGCTTCTTCTGTAAAGGAGCAAAAGCCAAGAGCCGTCAGCTGTTTTCACTTTACAACAATGTAGGAAACTCGGGGCTGATGCATTTGTTATACACTGAGTAACCTGCATGAGGCTGACGCTCCCTCTCTGCATCGCCGCCCAAGTCAGCCCAACTGTGCTGCCCCAACTAAACGTTCCCTTTTACCAACGCAGTAAACTTCCTTTTGAAAGGCCGAGAGGGGTATATACACTTCAAGCCACTGATTGTCTTTTGCTACAATTCCTTTATGTTTGGAAGTTTAGCGGGGGGGCCAAAAAGTAAAATGAAAACCACATGGTTTTGTGACTTTAAAACTGGAATGGTAGAAATCCAATATGACAGGGCAAACATGTTTATGGAGCCATGGCTTTCACTGAAGGACATCCTTAGCCAATCATAATTAAACTACCATAATGAGTTCTAAGTTTCATCTGCCAGGCTCAGAAAGGGAAAAATAGGCGTTTTCGGTAGGTTCTGCTGAAGCTGTTTGTCCAGACCCACAGCTGTTTTTAATGTGCTGATGAGCTTGGAAAACAGTCAAAATTATACCCCAGGCAAATAGCTGCGTAATATCTGAAAGAAGCAGCAGCCCCAAACGCTGACATTTTATTCAATCTAATAAATTGTGTTTTGCAACTGAAAAACATAATTGTACTGGGCGCACAGTACGGGCACACATCTCTAATAAAAGCTTCAGTGCCACCAGTGGAACAAATGAACACACGTTGTAACTGAGCCTGATTTATTTTACTGTTGAGAGTGGATTTTTTTTTAAAGACTTCTTTGGAGCAAAACAAATATCTGGCATGAAGCTATTCAATGACATTTGCAGAGGCTACAAAGAGGAAATCTCTATTCCTTGAAATAAAACCACTATTCTTTGCAGAAAGATAGTTTACAAAAAGAAATCGTCTGTTTTTTACTGGAGCCTCGATTTTGCATTGCCCTCACCTTTGAAGCTCAAGACACAGAAAGGATCAACTTTAAAATTAGCATGTAAAATTAATGATTGCTACAGTTGGCAGGCTTACTGGAAAACCTGGGTGCTTCTGGCATCCTCATCTGGAAAGGCTTCAAAGTGACTGTCTGGGCTCAACATTGGAAATGGGAGCTGAAATGTGAGAGAGAAAAGGGGGGGATTGTCTCTGAATGTCAGGTGCAGACAAGGGCTAGCAGGAAAGAGCTCTCTCTGCTGGATTTGTAGTTCTTATCCAGTGACATGATTCCTAAAAATTCTTCCTGAATGCCTCTGATTACAAGACTTAGCTGGGTTTTTTTTTTCCTTTTGTATTTTTTTCCCCTTTAATGTTATATTGGAAGTGAGAGTAAAGAGAAGGAGAGAAACCCATCCATATGATCACTGCATAACAAGCTGGTCTGCCAAACTTTAACCTAGCAGAAAAGCAAACGTTTATGCATGCCCAAACTGTGTGAAGAAGAGATGGTTGCCTTTGGCCAAACTTGACTTAAAAACTGAAAGCTGTTACTTCCTTGAAGAGACATGTATTTTCGTTCTATCCTGAAAGAATAAAACCTTAAAACCTGAGCTTTCCCGATTTCATCCCATCTGCTCTTTGACCTGTACGGTCTATATACAACATCCCTCAGTGTGCAAAAGGAACTAAAATGACCTGATTTCGGCTTTTGTGAGTGAATCATTAACTTTTACTTTCGACACCAGAAACTCTCCTGATGTGTGGGGCTCCTATTAAAAAATGGACTTGTGACATAGAGCCGAAAACGAATTTCTCAGGCAGATCAGAGCACGATGTGATGAGGCATTTGATATACAGCCAGGCTAGGCCAGGCCAGTCACATTGGGGAACAAGGGTATTATGTCATGGGTTTTATAGAAGTCTAGCTGATTTTTCCTTTTTTTTTTTTAGTTGTGCTGAGCTCAGTTGGGGGTTTTTTCCCACCCAAATGAGGTTTTAAAATACATTAGCTTCCTGTTGCATATTAGGTCAATAATTCCAAACTTCTTGACAACAAATTTAAGTTCACATTAATCCTGCCATTGCACAAATGGGGATAATTTAGATCCAGAATCCCATTTCTATTTGTAGCTCCGGTCTGGTTGGTGTAGGCCAACAGTAAGTGAAAAATGGTACCTTTCTCTTATGACCTTATGCCACTTGAGTTCCTGATGTACTTGTGGTGACAAAGTTTGCTGAGGTTTTAGCACTGGGAGAAATAGGAGATCACGGTGTGCCCTGAATTACAGTCAAGTGTCCCCACTCCCTTTGATAAAGTTGTTTGCATGCTCCTGAGGGGAGAACTTGGCCAAACAAATGAGCACGATCCGTTAGTCACTAGTAACGTCTTTCACTTTAGAAAGAAGAACAGGAAATTTAAGTCAATGATGACTTCCTGGATATGTTAATCCTTCCTTAATAACAACCGAAGGCTGCATTTGCTAGTGAAGCACTGATAGCTGCTAACGGTTGCAGTAATTTGTCACCGCAAGTCAAAAATTGGCTGGAAGTATGCTGTAGGTAACCCCACTAATCCACGAGGGGACACAGGACCTAACATCTAGGCAAAGGATGTCTCGAGGCTTGCTGAAAGTCACCCTGTAGCAAAGAACATCTTGTTTGTTTGTTTTTAATACTCATTAAGCCAGGAAGCCATTTTGACCGTGGAGTAAACACCCACAAGTTTTCTTTTTTTACCAAATCTAGCTATCTAGGTCAACAGCGTTCTCATAGGATGACTATTCAAGGAGAAAATGATGACAAGCAGCCAAAGAGCTTGACACAAAGTAAAGACAAGAGTGGCTTGCCCATGGTAATTGCCCAGAGAGTGCCCTGATGGATCTACACATAAACAGAAAAAGGTTTAAATAAATCTGCCGAGTCTCTTGCTTTCCTTCCTCGAGTGTAAATATCCAGTTGGATATATAAGTCTCGGTCATTTTATAGTAAAAAAAATTTAAAATCTTATAAATAATTAGGCTTTGGAATGGTACTGCTGCTTAGTCAACTCGCAAGCTGCATTTTAATTTGACACAACTGTCTTTGCTTTAAATAGTACAAACTCTGCCAGTCTGTGGGGGTCACTCATTTGCTGGCTAATTAACAAATGTCTAATGTCAATTTAACGTTCACTTCAACCTACATTCCTTCAGCCCAAGCTTCTTTTTGATTCAGGGAGTTGCAAGTGGAAGCCAAATATTTTAGTTGGTTGGGCTGAATGGAGGGCATATGAAGCTTGTTTAGATTTCTAATTCCTTTGCATCTTTTAAGGAGCTGAATTTGAGGAGTTAATATTGCTGGATACAAAGTCATTTTTGTATGAAAATTTGCAAACAAACCCCCCAGGAGTGCCTCATATTTCAAAAACTCAGAATTAAGTTTCTTTCATTTTTTTTATAAAGAATAGCACCAGAGGTTACACACACACACACACACACACACACACACACACACACACACACACACACACGTGTGTGTGTGCATGTATATATACATATTCCAAGCAATCTAGTAAATAGAAAAGCTCTCATTTTGCTTTAAAAGGCTCCTATGTCATTCCTGTGTTGGATGTCTGTCTACTGACCTTTCATGAATTCAAGGGAGCCAAATCTTTTGCTTAATAGCAAGGTACTTTGGCGCGCTGTCACCCTCTGGTTCAAGTACTGTCACTGCTCTTCCAGACAGCACTTCTCTCCTGGGGTCTGATAATATTTTACTGGAATTAGGCAAAGCTGTGCATGACATAAGCAGCATGTACTGGTTCTCCAACAGCCTAAGTATGAAGATAAACAACTTAATCCAGCAAACAGACAGCAGGCTCCTCCAGCAGACCAGGAGGAAGCTCACCAGTGGTTACATTGCTGGGAATTGCTAGGTAAACAACATCAGAGATCAAAGGAAAGATGCATTCAAGTGCTTTAAAGTGAGGGAGTGAGATCTGTGACTCCCACGACATGACTCGGGAATATTTAGAGCTCAAATGGCTTGTAAAGTTCTCCTGTGCACCATGGTATCAGCGGGGAGTGTAGCAAATCATGGGGATTGCACTGAGAGCTCTGCATACTATCTGTTTTTAGTGAAGTGGAAACTCTACTGGTCTCGCCCATCCCTCCAGCCCTGCCATTGCACCCCTCCCATTGCAAAGTCATCTTTTTTAAGCTAAGAGCACATCAGAGTGGGGCAACAAGGACAAGTAATTCATTTATATCATCAATTATTAAAGGATTGTAGCTGTTACAGTCATGCAAGGCCCCTTTACTCCTGCATGAGAACATCCACAATGGGGATTTAACTCAGTTGAAGTTAGGGCCTTGTTACACCTTAAACCTGGGGTGGGCAAAATGCGGCCCACAGGCCACATGTGGCCTGCCAGGCCATTCTATCTGGCCTGTGAGCCCCCCCCCAAATTTAGAAAATTAATATTTATCTCCCCCTGGCTGCCTGTCGTGTGGCCCTTGATGGCTTGCCAAAACTCAGTTAGTGGCTCTCCACCCAAAATAATTGCCCACCCTTGCCTTAAACTGTGAGCCACACAAATGTTGATGGGGTTAGTGCTGGCTTGGAGTTCAGAGCAATCACATCGTTAGTCTAGAAAACTTCTCTGACTGTCCCCCACTTGCAGACCTGTGATTTGCTACTAGAGGTCTGGTGAGTAGGGGCAGGACTAGGAGCTGCAGCTGTGGATTGTACGAGAGGGCTGGTGAGCCAGGACAGGCATCTATCCCCGCTCAACAGGCGGGAGGGTAAGAGATCTGGGATACTGGAGGACTTCAACTTGGGCAGCACATCTTGGTGAATGGCCACATCTTAATGGAACAGGACCTGGGTAGTGCAGAGATCATTTTTCCCCTGGAGTGGCATAACTCTGAGTCACATAACAAGTGCTTAAAACCACTTCACAGTGTTAATGTGTGGACAATTCAGGGATTAAGAGCTCCGGGAGCAGCCCAAAATTACTGTGTAACAAGGCCCTTAGGCATCTTTGCATCTTTTACTGATTTACCTTTACTTTCCTGAGTGCTCCAGAGTAGACGGGATACCGCCAGTTCAATTCAATGATTACGAATTGAGGGCTGCCCTGGGGTAGATCAGCTATTCTCAGTCAAGGTGCTGCAACACTGTAGGGGTGCTATGAGATCCTTTTAAGGGTGCCCTTTGGTGCCATGCAATTTAAGCACTGCTAGGTGTACTAACACCTATACAAGATTCACAGGATCTTAAACCTAGAGATTTTAATTATGAATCCATAGTGCCATAAGCATTCTGATTGTTGGGGGGTCTTTCTGAGTTCCTGGCAACAGAAGAATTTCTCTATTATTTTTCCATAGTCAAAAAACAATTGAAAGCCATTTTCCTAAGAGTGCCTTGTGGCTAATGACAGACAAGGCTCTTTGGGTGAATCTGTTATCTTTTATTAGACTGACTAAATATTGGAGAACAGTATTTAAGCAAGCTTTCGGGTTCAAAAATGCTTCATTAGGCTAAGGAAGGCTAATGAGGCATACCTTGAGTGTAAAAAGGTTGAGAACCATTGGGGTGAATTAACTAAGATGAGTTCAGCTTCATGTCAGCCTTAAGGTGGGTAACATAGATTTTTCCCTTCCCTCATGTAAAGGAGTCAGGGGTCTTTTGGAGTTTGCTCCTTCTTCTCATGATACAGGACTTGGAAATAGGACTGGATCTGAGAATGTAGTCTACAAACAACAGGGAGAGTTTCAAGGACACAGCTAGGAACTGGGTACCACCTCTCATTAGCTTCACCCTAACTGTCTCTTTGGACCTTTGATCATTTGCCTTAGATACTTAGGTTGGATCTGGTGGATGTGGATGAAATTGGTTGGAGTGAACCTGGACTTCTTGCTAAAATCTTCACCCATTCCTCATTGCAAGTGGTGGCTCTTCACACTAATGACATTGGTGGTAACTGGGCAGGGTTCCAGTCTTAAAGTTATTCTGTTGTTGGATACTTATGGGAAAAGTCATTTTTTATTAAAAAAAAATCATCCTGTACCTCCCTCCATTCTCTAAGTAGTTTGCAATTTTTTTTGAGGGGGGGAGGAAGGTAAAATTTACGGGTTTTAGCGAAGCACATTTTAAAGGGAAGAGAGCAGAGCAATCATAGCAAGATATTTCAGTGCATGGGGC
Organism: Gavialis gangeticus; assembly: GCF_001723915.1. NCBI lineage: Eukaryota > Metazoa > Chordata > Crocodylia > Gavialidae > Gavialis > Gavialis gangeticus. Next base: position 13,767,604 of record NW_017728993.1, on the reverse strand, counting down.
AGAGACAGGGGGTAGAGAGAGTTATGCTGACCACTGGAGTGCATGGTGAACCTTACTGCTCTCTGCACTTAGGTGGCAGCTACTATGGCTCCTGCTATAGCAGCACGAGCTTAGGCTGCTGCAGTTGATGGATGGGCTTCCTGTACACTGGTGTGGCAGCCTGGCTGAAGTAGACTCCCTCGGAGTTGTTCCTGGTGCCCTGTTCACTCCCTTTCTCCCCCCTCCCCACCTCCTGATATGCTTCTGGGCCCAGGGCTGCACCTCTCAGAGCACAGCTTCTCTGCAGGGTACATTGCACTCACTCTGTTCACCCCTACATATGCTGTAGGGCCTGGGGCTACCTTTGGCTGGGCTTCTCTTACTATGGAAAAGACCCCTGGAGGAGTGAGGGCCATACTGGCACCCCCTCCAAGCCTGCACCTGGGGATGGTGCCTAGGGTGGCCATTATGGTACCTCAAGAGTGTCCCCACCACCATGAACACTGGTGCCTCCTGAGGCTGGGGGGGCGTGGCGAGCTCCTGCAGGTGTCGGTGGTGGTGTTGGTGTCAGGGGCACGGTGGTGGTGAGCAGGCAACCTCGGCGGTGTCGGCGGCGGGGGGACAGGACAGACAGTGCCGAGCGGTGAAAAACAGAGGACATAAAGACATCCAGTTTCATATCAATACAGGACAGAGGACCAGAAAACTGGACTGTCCTCTGTGAAACTGGACGAATGGCCACCCTACCGGTGCCTGATTGCGTGGCCTTTGTTATACTGCTGGAGCAGGTCTAGAAAGCACGCATGCTCCAGTGATCAGGGCATGGGGGACGTAGCAACTGAGTTCTTGGTATTAGACCTTTCTTTCCTGCTGCTTTACATGTATGTTTGGGCAGCACACTTCCACTCTCCACCTCAGTTTCCATTCATTAATAACCAGGGATAATAATACTTAAGCCACTTCATGGACCTGTCAGGAGGCAAAATGAGTTCCTGTTTTTTAAGCCCTTGAAAAATCCTCCAGTGAAAGTCAGGTGTCAGTATTGCATGTATTTTAATACAGTTTGGATTTCCACATTTTTCTGCAGTGACTTTTTATTAAGATGGGGGGTGGCGACTTGAGAACGCCTCCAAAGAATCAGTGGCCTCTACGCTTATCCAGTATAGCTATCCAGATGTATCTAATGTGATTCACTTTAGAAATCAGTCTGGGATCTCACAATAACAGGCCTTCCTATGAGATTTCCAGTGCTTCCTACTTACCGCTGAAACGGAAAGAAATCTAGAGAAGCTATGGGAACAGACTTGCCTGGTATTCGGCAACCTCCTTTCCCGTCCTAGTGATGCACACATAGTTAATGTTGGATTTGCTTTACATCCTGGGGATAGTTTGGTGCAGCCCTGGTATTTAAACTGTCTGGCTGAGATTATGATCTCTATCATGTGCAAGAACCTAGGAAAAGTTTTCCCTACATTTCACCACCCATGGAGAGGCAGAGCAGTCCCTCTAAGCAGTAGTGACTCAATCCTTGATCCCTCTAAGGAGCAAATAATTCCAGGAAGGGGAAGGGAGAAGGTAGGGGCGGGTTTTACCATTCATCCTCTCATTGGAAAGAAGCAGGCCCCAAGAGAAGAAGGTGGGTGGGGTGAGGACTATCTAATCTTGCACAGAATAGGCACATTGAACCACCCCAAAAACAGCCCAGACACATTTTCTCCTTGTTCTCCCAGCTAATTCCATGTGACTTGATACACAAGACTCTGGGAGAAACCTTTGTTATTTATAATCATTTGCTTAGCCCTAAAGGAGCATTACCCATGGTGCCCCCTCGCCAAAAACCCGGATCTCATGCTCTGGGAAAGTCAAGTCATAGCTCTGAACTTTGCAGCTCAGCCCAATTTTTGAACCCTATGAAGAATAACGGCATACACATTTGTGGCAGATTTCTCTCCCTGTTGGATACCATGGCCATGAAACATAAACTTCTGATGACTTCTCCACAAAATACCATTCTATTTTGTTAGCTGGCAATGGGACTTTTGCTCTATCTCAGTCTGTTTATGTTTTCATGCTGTATGTGCTCTGTGTGTGTGTGTGTGTGTCTACTATATATAATATAAAATATTTCTGGTACACTTGCCCATATAACTAGTTGGGTAAGACTGTGCTGAGCAAACACAAATAGAGATTCCTTTGCAGGGTCCAAACCTTTAGCAAACAGAGTGTCCTTTTAATGTGAAAAATTCAGATCATAGTTTGGACTGAACACTGTCTTACTGCCTCTCTCTCTCTTATGGCACAGGGGAACCTATATAAAGAAACTTGGCAGGCTCTTGAAAAGCATAAATTAGAGGAACTTGCTGAGGGAAGGAGGAGATTTTTGAGTCCCATTAGAGCCTGATAGAAGGAGTTCAAACACTTAGCTCTTCAGCTGTTGGAGATAAAAGTTCTGGTACATTCAATTCCTGCTTTCTGTTGCTGCCAATAAGCAGGGGGGCTTCTTCCTCGGCCTCTTACCACTGAAGAAATAACAAAGATAAAGCAAGCAAAATAAATAAATGCTTTGTGGATGGAATAGATAATATTTTCACCAGTTGAATATTAAAATATCAAAGCTCAAGGAAAGGATATATAATTATGGGCCTTTGAAGTTCAATAAAGGCTTGTTTCATCAACACAGAAGCTAGTATTTCAGTGAAAAGATAAAATGATAATAGTATACCCTCACTTCAGATCCATGGTGGATAACTTTAGGAGGAGAAGAAGCTTCTCTAAGATAGAAGCAGTTTTAGTGAGTCCGGTTAATTCTCCATACCATCAAATACTCTTCCACTGATAAGAGAGGGCTTCTCAACATCATCCTTCTTTTATAAAAATCAGTATTAACCATTGTATTTATTTTTAAAAGGGAAAGAACAGAGAGTTGCAAGTAGCTATATAACACATGTCAAATAGAGAGACCCCAGATCCTTAGACTTACTAGAAAATGGCACCTACAAAAATGCAGATCTCAATTCAGGGGTTTGGAAGCCAGTCCAGATCACACCAATTATTCACCTGCACCTTATAAAATAAGGCTGTATCATCCTGCGATTCCTTCAGATTTTGATTCTGAGCTTTGGAAACGCAATTGACGGATGGGTTATCAAGAACGTGGGAGAAAACTGAAAAGTGCCTCTGATCGACAAAGGTTCTTGCTGGAGCTGTTTAAAATTCAGAATTTGTGTCTTGGCGGAAGCTCTGACACTGCAGTATTTGTTTCTGTCTCGTATCAGGAAAAAAGATGCCAAATGCTGAAATTTGACATCAAAGTTATTTGGATTCAGTAATGCTGAAACACTTTGTTTTTGCTGACTTTGACATTCACCTGCCATGTCTGAGTGTTACCGCAGGGCCTTCTGGGAGTTACAGGTCTGGTGCCCATGCCCACAATGTCGCTTATGGACTGGACTCCCTGACTTGAGAATATTTTCCATGATTCTTCACTGTCATTTTATCTTTTCACTGAAACCCTAGCCTGTGTGCTGATGAACCAGGCCTTTATTGGACTTCAAAGGCCCACAATAATATGGGACTCCCATAATTCAGCAGGAAGGGAAAACAACAGTTTGTCATCAGAGAGGTAGCCAAGCGTCTAGAACAGAATGGGGGGTACAAGAGACTCCCAGGAAGCATCGTGGCAGGAGGCAGAGGCCAAAATCCCAAGTGGAGAGGTAGGACAAATCTGCTGATCTTAGATATGCTGTTAAAGGGAAGATCATTATGGACAGAGTACAAAATGCAGAAGTTTCATTTTTGTGAGGGTATTCAGTGCTGAAAGAAAATCCATTTAAAACCATTTGTGGTTTGAAAGTATCAACTCTATTTGCACGACACAATTATTGTAATTAGAAAGATTATACTTTATCATATATCATTACACTTGGAAACATTTCCATTTCACGTTAACCCTGATCAGATTATGTGAGTGAGGAAAGACGAGCAAGACTCCAGGATCATGTGTCCCTGGAAAACAGGAATGTTCATCTGGGGGCAAAGGTATTTAATGACTCCAAAGTTTCCTGTTAGTGTTTTAATAGTAGGACTTTCCCACCTGGTCTTGGCCAGAAAGTCAAACTCATATACTCAAGTGGACCTAGTAAAAGTGTAAGAAGAGTGTACAATATCTGATTTCATAGTTAAAGAGTGTTATATGGCGTTTGGTTCAAAGAAAGAATCAGCCTATGGGGAAACATTGACTAAATTCTCCTGTGCAGACCTCCCATGCAACCAGTGTTCAGAAAAAGACCCAACTACACTGTGAAATATGAAAGAAAATAAAGATTCAGGGCTGAGTTGTTTATTTTTCTTTTTGCTGTGCGTGTTCTTGTTGCTTATATGCTAAATGGAAGTGTTTCGTGGCAATTGAATGGGGCTAATTAAATGTTCATTTTGGTCAACTCCTGTTTGTTTGACTACTTATGGCAGAAAGCTTTATAATATACACAGCACTCCCTGGCTCATCTAAGCTGAGCTTGCACATGAGCACAGTACATATAGCACATGTTATTAAAGACCACACGCAATAAAAAAAGTGGGAGTACCAAGCGGTGTCAAGGTGAAACACCACCGTCTAGTTATGATCAGAGTTAGCAGCGTTTAGAGAAGGCGGGTGAAGGCCAACCTGTTTGCCTTGCATTTTATAGGCGTGAAACATAATACTTCATGTTAGTTCAGCTTTTCATTTTGCCTACTTTTAGATCAACACATGGGAAAAACGTTGTCTCAGCAAGAATAATGAAGTCTGAATAAAGTAGTAAAATCGCTTTCGCTTGACAATTTTCACATTGTATTAGCCTTTTTCATAGGTTTCCTTTTTTTAGCTATTGCATTCTTATACCAGCTCTGTGGTTTATTTTATTTTTTTCCGTGGTGCCTTTTTTCCCCCTTGTGTGCTGACTCTTTAGGGATATATCTCCAATGCTCTGCAGGGATGCCTAGGCATATTTGTGCTTCTCCCTCTTTTGAATAGTAAACATTTCTGTATTTACTTGCTTCCCTTGTATCAAATAAGATTGAATTCAATGCTACTGGTTTTCAAGTGTAGCTATGGAAGACGCACTGTGAACTATGCAGAATTTCGTTTCTTGTTTTTGCAATGGCATGCACTCCGCTTATTGAAAAACTTTGGACAAAATTCACCTGCATCTGCTTTGAAAGAGAGGAGAGCAATATCAGCCCAGAGACCCAGTTCATGCCATTAGCATCACAATAACTAAACTCACTTTATAGGGAAGACTCAGGCCCATACTTTATATCTGAGAGTCAGTGTAATGATGTGGTTAGAGCGCTAAGCCAGGATTCAGGACACTTAAGCTCTATTGTCAGCTCTGACACTTCTGTATCTGTTCAGCAACTCCTACCAAAGCCTTAGTGTTGGTTGGGCACTGTAGCTGCCTATGGTGACAAATACTTTATAATTTAAGTAGGTGAACAGTGGGAAAATAGAGCGCTGGAGGGGGATTTGCCCAAGGTCAGTGGCAACGTTAAAAATAGACTGAGGTCCGTTCACCTCTGTTCAACAGCTGATTCCTAAGGCCAGTTTGGCTGGTGGAGTCTGGATATTACCAGTCCAGACTCCAGTCTGGACATTACCAGTGTCGTCATATCAAATTGTAGATCTGGTAGGGGTAGTAAGGTTATAGCAGATTAGGTGGTATAATCAATATGGAGCATAGGACCCCGAAGCTATGATTTATGTTGTCCTCAGTGAAATCAGCTTCTGGACAAATTTTTAATGCTGAATCAGGAGCTGAGGACAAGTGAAGTGATGGAGGTTAGAAGGTACCTGAGGGAGGTACAAATTTCATGTCTGCCTGTGGCAATGTATACCTGAGGTACGAGTGTCATGGAAAAATTGCCATTAGTCAGCCCCCACCTTCCATCCCTCTAAAGCAATGCATTTTTAATAGCCTTAAGCAGCGATGGGAAAGCCTGTTATTATTTAGTTGTCTCATCTGTTCAGAGCATTTGTCCAAACTAGCGTTCCCAGGCGGTGGGGTGGGGGGGGAAGACAAGAGCACTGGTGCCCCCCTGAAAGCACCGGTAGGGGAGTGTGCCAGGAGAAGTTGTCCCCCCATGGCTGAGCCTGCTGACCTGGAAGTGCCAGCGATGTGCCGCTGCCAGTTGCGGGTCAGCAGGATCAGCTGCAGGGGACCCCCTCCCCTCCTGGCAGGCAGGATCAGTTGCTGACTGTCTGCTGGGGGGGGGCAAGTGTCCCCCCTGACTCAGGAGTCACCAGTGACCCATGTCTTGCCCAATGTCACATTCCTCCCTGGCCCTTTCAAGGACACAAGTGGGCGTCCCAGACAAGCACAGTGGAGAAGAGAGGCCAGTGCTGCAAGCAATCCAGGAAAGAGATCATTTCATTATATATTTCCTGCCCCTCCCTGGTCCTCATCCATGAAGGGGCCAGCCATGTTCAGAGCTTTGAATAGGAGAGTCTTATAAAGAAAGATGTAATAATCATGTGGGTAGTCCAATAAAGCAAAACCAAAGCCAGAAAACACCGAGCCACATCCCACACAAACCATCCCCAACTTTGGGGTTCAACAGGGGGCTTGAAATGAAAAATTCCAAGATTTTAGCAATGATTTAAAATGCAACCGAGTGCCTGGTGGCCTTGCTCCTATTGTTATGCTGTGTGAATGTGAATACAGCACTTTACACATTTGCCTTTTTCTTGGCTGATTTCATTCTTTTTCACTCAGCCACTTCTGCTAAACCAGTTTAAAGTCTAGGCCAGTGAGACCTTTTTTATAGGGGCCCGTTTATGGAAAAGCAGCAGAATACCTGCCTCAGGATTAGTCAGTTATAACTATATTCTCAGCCGACTTTGGAAGCCCTGAGCCTCATGCTGAGGACTTTGAATATCACTTGAGAGCTTAAACGACGTTTTTGGAATGAGTTTATGAGAAAAACCCAGAGGGACTCAGCAGTAGGTACTGGCAACTGGATCTCTTCTTCTCTTATTCTAGCTGGGGGGAATTAATCCCTACTGATAATAACTGAAAAGCCTTTTCCAGACAGAATGCCTTGTACTTCAGAGCCAAACTGATATTAGAAAACCAAATATTGTCTCAGGCTCAGATCAAAATAATGGAAGTTGGGGGTACAACGGGAAGAGAACCAAAAGAGGTGCTTTCTTTGTCTTAAATGCCTCTTTAAAACCAAATTAACTGGGCACCCCTTAAATTAGCTAATAGTTGATTGTCTTGTCCTTTCTTCTGCTGGCTCCAGTATCCTTTGAGTCTCCACCAACAAGAGCATGCATGCAACTTTGGTTTAGAAATGTCAACGTGGTTTTGCTTAGGGTATGTTTATAACGATTCTGAATTTTCTTTATGGGTTGTTTGCTTTCCATAGCAATCACCAGAAGACAGAAGCTGACAGCTGT
>NW_017728993.1:13728117-13755190 GCF_001723915.1 Gavialis gangeticus | reverse complement strand
AGCTGGCTCCAGTATCCTTTGAGTCTCCACCAACAAGAGCATGCATGCAACTTTGGTTTAGAAATGTCAACGTGGTTTTGCTTAGGGTATGTTTATAACGATTCTGAATTTTCTTTATGGGTTGTTTGCTTTCCATAGCAATCACCAGAAGACAGAAGCTGACAGCTGTGCACATTTCTAATGCCTGTAAAAATAAATAATTAACCCCCCCCCCAAGTGAAATCTAATTAGCATGCATAAACAGCATGGTCTTATTCAATTAATAATAATTATAATGGTTTATCTGCACCTGTACTATGCAACACAATCCCAGGATGCCAAGAGACATGAATTTGTTCAGTGCCATAGTGCACCAGTTCTACAATTACACCCATTTTACAAATGGGTAAACTGATAAGAAGGGTTAAGTGACTTGCCTGAAGTTATAGAGTTGAGGATGAAATGAATCCCTGTGCAGATGGAAGCACTTACACTCCTATTCCTCCCTTAAAGGGGGGAAACTCATTGTATCTGAATTAGGAAACAGACCCCTGAGTCTCCTTATCCACTGTGTTCGCCTCTTAATGATCACAGGCTAAAATATGCATAGCAGAGGCTGTTGTGTCACTCTGCTATAAAAAGGGAACTTTGTTTGCCAAAGGGTTTTAGTAAGAACCAAAAAGTGTGATACTTATAGACTTATGATAACATTTTGCAAATAAAGTGAGCACATAACCGCCCCCCAAGATTTCAATGGTTAAATTAGCTACCAGTGAGGTGTGCTATCAAAAATTACTGTAAAGGCATATTAATGTTATTTTTATCACCTAAGTGACAGCCAGGTAAAGAAGTGTGTTAAACTGATGTGTTACATTAGCTTTGGCTGTTGTTGAGTGATTGTATTCAGTATCTTTTGTGGAAGTGAATATACCAAAAAGAAAACATTTGGGAGTCTAAATTGTATAATGCCCTTACAAATCTTTACTGTAGCTAAATTTATGCTCCCCCCAAATTTGACTATTTTCATTACTTTCTTTATATGTTTGGCAGGGCTGACTGAAATCTCGGCTTGGGTTTTTCATAAAACTCTTTGAATGCAAAGGTAATGTTGCACTTTCCCGAAAAAGTATTAAGTATTGTGTTAATTCATTATTTTTAACACAGTCGGACCTCAAGTTTCCAGCCATGATACAGCCCCATTGAATGAGGTATACGGTACACACATGGACGAAAAAAGGCCCTCCCTCCGAAAAGATTACCAAGTAGTTGAGGTCCAGAGTCAGCAATGTGCTTACACATGTGCCTCATTTCAACCATGCACATACGGCTTCTGATGTCCCATAAAGCTATTCCTGATCGCCGCACATGGAAAAAGGCATGGAAATGGACAGAGTTCCTGATTCAGAGACTTCATTTATAATCTCACCTAGGCCTGTTCCTGCAGCTCATATTTTCATGGTGTACAAGCTCATTGTAGTCAATGGATTGGGCATGTAGGCACAGATAAGAGCTGCATAATCTGGCTCTTAGACTGCAAACACCATGCAAGCACGTTGTTGTTGCTGTTATTCCTACTAGAGCAGTTCTTCGTTATTAGCTACTTAGCAGAGGGAAAGGAAGTTACAGGGTTTCAACTCCCACACTCCAGGGATTTGTGTGCGTTGCTGTCAGAGATATGACTGCAGCATGGAATGAGCTTTAATCTAGATAGCATGAGTGACATGGCAGCAGGGGTTTGAGCCCAGCCTAAGCCCAGTGTGGACTAGGGTTGTGTTCAGGTTGCTGACTCCAAGGGCCCTTCATAGTCACCAGTTTAGAATATATTTTGCTAGATGGGCAAACTGCGCTTCATGCATCTCTCTTGTCCTTGAAGTTTTCCACTCCAGTTTGAAGGCCATGGATTGCAGCTTAGCCATCTGGTATTTCTATGCACTGTATCATATCAGGGCAGACTGAAATATCTTCCCTTTGCTTATCAGGATTTTGCAACTGTCTGAATTTCCTTGCAAGGAAGTTTTGTGCTTCGTTATTGGAAAACAGTGTTGAGGGGTGTATTTCATTTTCATGTGTGTTTTGTAACAAATATCACAGTGCTATTAAATCACTGCTGGATGACGGTGTACTAAGATGTTAGCTGGAATTCGTATTACTGCCTCCAGTCTATGTAATGGTACCTGACCATTCTGTAATGTTAGTTCAAGATATTGGGAAACATCTGGCCATCATTAACTGAACTCTTCGAATCCTTTCTTCCCCTGCTGCCTCTCTCACGAAGATGGGAGAAAAGGATGATTTTATGTGTTAGCTTTTGTAAGTCCTCTTTGAATGAACTGATGCACTTCATTACACAGATAATGAAGTATCTTCTTGCTTCATGTCAATTCTGCAGCCAGATGAGTGCATGGGCAAAGAGAGATACATTTGTGGCGCATGCTTCTGGTGTCATCTTGTGCCCTGACTTTGGGGAACCAGGCAGTCAGCTGGCCTAAAGGTGTTTACATCCTTTGGCTGCCTATACATGTGCTCCGACACGTTCTGATCCTGCAGTGTCATGTGTATTAAGCCCCTGCACATTTAAAAATGGCTGCAGGGCACTTTAACTAAACCTCTTTGAATGAGGTTTTTAAATGTGCAGGGGCTTAATTCACATGATGCTGCAGCGTTTTAATTGGAGTGGCTGCCCAGAAACCACTCTAATTAAAACACCCCTGCCCACCTCCAAGCACGTGTACAGGCAGCCCTTGATTTCTATGCTGCTTTACATCGCTGGGGACACAGCTTGAAGGATTTGTGGCTGTTGTTTAACTTTGATTTCAGTCACTCATCTGCTTCCTGGTTCTAATGTAATTAAACAGGAGCTAACCACAAAGAAATGTAAAAGGTTAATGCCACCAGGAAATGTCAATGGAACGAATGCAACAAATACCTCAGTAACTCAATGTTCTTTCCACAAATACTTCCATCAGCCAAAATATTGACTTTAACCTTTTCCATTTTCTCCATGTACAGCTTTGTATTCCCTTGTTGCAGAAACAAATACCTAAGAGTGTATGGATAATGCTCTGAACTGCACAAATAATTACAGCATGATGTTATGGTATTAATTAAGTGGCAGAGTTAGATTTCATGATTGTGAGGCACACCCAGAGATGGAAAATATGGACATACTAAAAAGGAGTTATGTGTTATTGTGGAAATCAAAGAAATTGTTTAGGACAACAGGATGGACCTGGTCCAGCCAAACTGTAACCCCAAAATATTTTGCTGTGAATAAAGTTAATTTGCCTACAATAGGACATGGAATAAATCTCCTGGGTCACTAAATTCAGTCCCTTATCACAGCCAACCACATCACATAATCTCTTCCAAGAAACCAATCAGGGTCCATCCTAAAAGTAGTTAGATTTTTTTTACTCTCAATATGCCATAATGGAAATCTGTTCCAGAATCTCACATTTCTGATGGCTAGGAGCGTTCTTCCAATTGCCAGTCCAATTTCTTCATTGCCAGTTTTACATGTACTTGTTCCTGTGCCAGCATTGTCCTTTCATTGAAGTAATTCTTTACCCTTGTTGGCGATTTCTCCCCTGATGTGTTTCAAGAGGGCAGTTGTATCCCCTCAGCCTTCACTGTGCTGTGCTAAACCAGCCAGGCACTCTGTTCCCTTGGCTATTTTCATAGCCCTTCTCTATACTTGTCCCAGTTGGAAAGTACCTTTAGTCATCATGGACGACTGGAATAGTTGAAATCGAATTAACGTATCCATTCCTCCTTTCACCCAAGGACCTCAGTGGGACTCACTGAATTCGATAAGAGTTTTGCTGTTGACTTTAGGGTTAAGTCTGAAATTCATTATATGGATAGGAAACTCTGCGGAGAACATACTGGATGCTATTGTCTAATCTAGGGGCTGGCAACCTTGTATAAGGCAGGACAACCCAGCTCCAGTCGAGTGTGGGCTGGGTGGCTTTCCCAGCAGATCAGCAGCAAGAGCGGTTGCCTGTGTCAGAGCCTGGCAATCGGGAATGGCACCGATGCTGCTGCCACTTCTCCCAGCCCCCTGCTCTCCTACAGTGGTGCAGGGGGGAGCTGCTTTGCGACCAGGTGCCTGCAAGCGGCGTTTGTGCTCTCTGCTCGCCCCTCTCTCTTCACACTGGCTGTGGTGCGGGCACAGCTGGAAGCTGTCTCCTCACCAGCTGGAAGCTGCACCCATGCTGCAGCTTGGTGGGGTGGGGGAGAAGTGGTAGTGGCATGGACACACTAGTTTGCAGATATCTAGTCCTGGTGCAGCTCCCCATGGGCTAAAAGCTGCACCCATGCTGAAGCCAGGAAATGGAAGAGCTCGGGAAAGTGGCAGTGGCACAGCTGGAAACTGCCCAGCCCTGACACAGCTCCTTGCTGCCTGGCCCTGGTGTGGGCACAGCCAAAGTCTTCCTGTTCATGGGCTGGATCCAGTGGCTCTGCAGGCTGGATCTGGCCCGTAGGCTGTATGTTGCCAGCTCCTGGTCTAGTCAGTAAGTCATGCCCAGCCGGGTGTGGGGGTGTATTTCTCAGATGGAATTTGGACTCCAGGACCTAACTACTTATGGACATCCTCAACTATCCCGTGAGGCTTTTCATAAAAGTGAGAGTTGCGTTTACCCTGGCCAGTTTCTAAGCTATGTAGTTTACTTGCTCTGCTTACTTTAATCCCAGCAGCAACATCTTTCTTTGCTTTCTGCTCTTGGCTATTCTTGAATGTCACCAAGCATTGGTGTGTACTATTAAGCAGGTAGTGGTCTGTCTCTTTGTTAGAGAAATATTTTTTTTATATTTCCAAGTGCTTTCAGGTGAGAGAGCCTGTATGCGGCATTTATTGATGTTGCCTTTGTGATGAATGGTTTGTAAAATGCCTAGTGTGACAGCAGGTCCTGCAAGTGTTTCAGTGGGAATGTATAAATAAAATAATTTTCAGCATTTCCAAACCACTGCTGTAATGGTGCCGTGAATCCTCTCTGCTAAGATCTAAAGCCACTGGAAGTGCGAGTCACCAATAGATCTCCTGCCGACAGGTCTCCAATTCTTCACGCTCTTTGGAAATGTTTGGAGCATGATTTATTGCAAGTCATTTATTCAGCAGAGGGCACCTCTACACATGCAGGTAAAGGCATGATGGGATCTAATGTGTGATCCAAGCAATCGCACATTCTGCCATGTCACAAGTGCATGACAGGGGGCGTGATTGTGGGATTGCAGATTAGATCCCACGATGCCTTATTGCCAGTACAGGGGGAGCCTGATCTCAGGCAGGCTCCACCTGCACTGGCAAGAAGCAAGTTCTCATGGGTGGGAGCCCCTTCAGCTGGCTGGGCTTCCAGCTGTGGGGGTACCCTACACACCCCCACAACTGGAAGACTCCAGCAGCTGTGGTCTCCTGGCCCAGGGGGAGCCTGGGGTCCCCCCCTGCAGCTGGGAGCTCCAAGGCTCAGGGGTGCACATGGGCTCCCCATTTGGGAGCTCCTATCAGCTGACCCAGCCACAGGGGCTCCTGGTGACATGTTCAATTAATGACGATAGGAAGCAGCTGCAAAATTATTATGCATATTTTTATCACGCCATTAATTGATGGAATGTGTGCCCGGGTGCCCATTTAAGACATGGTTAACTGGTTAATCACTCCTTAAACATAACGTAGATGGGGCCAGAGTAGCTGACTTAAATCAAGAGGGCTTGTGCAAGTGCTGACCTGAGCTTGAGGGCTCCATGGAAACCTGCAGACCACAATGAAATGAGAAGAGGTCACCCTTTTGTGCTATGATTGCTGACTTTATGCTTTGTATTATGTTCAGTTACCTGATAAATGTTGCACTCAGCTTTAAGATCAAGGTGCCCACTGATAGCACTGACATTTCCATTTTTTCTTTAGAATGAGCCCATTTGAACATAATGTATAACTGGATACTATTAAGCAAGGCCAAAATGAAATCTATGACTTTTTTTTTCAAGCGATCAGAGTCCCAGGGAACAGGTCAGCCAGCAGCTAGTATTAAATACTTTGAAAGGAGTTTCCATCAACATGGTACATCGCTTTAATAATCTAGGATTATGGCTGAACCTTCAAATGAAATCTGAGATGTGCACTGACAGAGTGCTAAAAGACTCGGCTTTCTGCAATGATTCTAATTTAGGCACTGGCTGGAAAGAGGTAAAAAAGAAATTTTTTTTTTTTTGACTCAGCTGCAGGGGGTCTCAACAAAAATGCTCCATGTAGTGTTATCACAGAGTGCAATCATGGACATTTACAAGCTGGCACGCTGTCTCAAACATTTATTAAATGGTGTAGAATGGGTACCTACTGCACCAGAGCGATTTATTTGGACGCGTGACTCCAATGTACGTGTATAGGTATTTTATGACGTAGAGTATCCTGTTTGCAACATTTGACTAATAATTGGTTCGCGATAGAACTTAAATTCTTCTTTCAAAAGAAAGTGCTACTTGTAAAAAGGAACCGGGGTGGACCTCTCTAAACACAGACATTTAACTTTGTGTTAGAAAAGTGCCAGGGGCTGCTGTGTCAACCCCCCTGCTAGAACCAATGATACATTTATATCTGTTATTTGGATGGTTGATTCTCTCTTGTTCTCTCTGTAGTCGGGGATTGTGTATGGAGCACCCAATCTGTTTTGGCAGGGCATTGTTACAATGGTGATGATGGAGGTGATGATGATGATGATGAAGAACACACTGCTATTTGTTTTGGACATGAATGAAATGTACCTTAGACTCGGAGTGAAAGGCACCATGGTGTTTAAAATGGGCATGGTTATCATTCTTGGGAGATATTAGCTGGACTATCACACAAAACAAGATTTGCTCATGGATACTATCCTGGCTCTCTAAACTGTCTCTAGCTGAAAGATTCCTGCCCAGCAAAGTATAATTCACTGAAGACCACTGAATTCTTATTAAGAAAGAGAGGGAGAATGGCCCGGGACAGCATGGACTAGTGGGTGGCAATATCATCCTCTCCATACCATTACATTTAGGTGTTTTCACCCTGCCTTTGCTGCATGTTCTCAAAAGGGTTCTCATTTGAGCTCAGAAAACTGAACTCTGGAGAATTCAGACCTTGAAAAGCACTTTGAAGAACTGCAAAACACTGTTTCTGGATCCTCTACCTCAAAGCGCCCTCGCAAAAGAAAATGCACGTGGTAGGGTTTGGAATCTAAGGTGGGTCAGCTCCAAGATGTTAATTTATTTCTCTCTCTCCTCTGTACCAGGCTGTAGTCCGAGTCCTTCCACTGAAGCCAATGGCAAAACTCAGCTCAGACCTGGTAATGTGTGTAGGTCCAAACAGGGATGCAGTATGGAAAACGTATGGAAAACTTCCCAGGCCCGGGCAAGGGCAACCAACCCCGCAGCGGAGGGCTTGCCTTTGCAGCCACAGTCCTCCCTTGGGTTGTTAAATCTCTCTCCTGTGTTCGTCTGGTCTGTAGGGCTCCCGCATAAGGTTGGGACGGGGTCCCCAACCTGGCCTCCCTCCCCTGCTGCAGTGACCCAGCGGGGGCCGTGGGAGGACATATCCATGATTGGCCCCACAAATTACTCATGCAGAGGACTTAAATCCTGAATAATCTTTCCTTTATGACCTGCGGGAGAATAGAATTATGCTCCTGCCATTCTGGGGTGGGTCGATAAGTATGTGACAAGCAGGTTAGATCATTTGGTATTTTCTATCAGGTTGAAATCCTGGCTTTACTTCCAGTGACTAATTTGCTGAAATTTTTTTCCCCTTAAAAAATGAACAAACCAAAAAACTTCCCTTAGAAATCAGGTCTGCAGAAAGCCAGAAGTGTCAAATCTCTTGTAACTCTTGATTAGTGATAACCTCACTGCATTGCCTTGGAGAACATAGCTCTAGAATCAAGTCAGTAGGGTTACCGTATTTCCTGGTTCAAAAAGGAGACACCTGTCCAGGGTGGGGCAGTAATATGCTGATGCCCTGCCCCTGCCCATTCTGTTGCCCCTCACTGACAAGCCACAGCCCCCCCCCAGCCCTGCTGCTGCCCTTCACTCTAGACCCACTGACTCCAGCCCTGCCACTGCCCCTCATTCTCAAAAAGCAGTACCCTGCCCCCCACCCCTTGCTGCTGCCCCTCACTCTTGACCCACAGCCCCCTGGTGCTGCCAGTGCCCTGCACACCCAACCCACAGTCATCCGCCCCATTCCCCGTGCCCCTCACTCCTGATCTGCAGCCCCCTGCAGCCCTCCCAGCCCTGCTGGTGCCCCTCACTCCTGCAGACCCCTGTCCCCTCCAGCCCTGCTGCCCAAGCAGATCGTATATTACCTGTGCACCCACGCTGTCCTGCTCTCTCTCTCTGGATGCCAAAGCCTGTGCAGGGAGCACATGACCGCTGACAACCAATCCCTTTGCCCGCTGCTCCCAGCCTGAAGTAGGCAGTCTGGGAGTGCAGAAAACCCGGACATTTGCTTTTATTTTCAAAACCCTCGTGGATGCAGCACAGGGGGCCAAAAAAGAGGACATATCTGGGAAAACCTGAAAGTATGATAACTGTAGTAGTGACTGTGTAAAGAAGTCTATCAAGAAGCTCAGAATCCTTGTTTAAATCTATATGTGTGTGTGTGTGTGTGTGTGTGTGTGTGTGTGTGTGTGTGTGTGTGTGTGCACATGGGAAGCGAGGGGTATTTATGTGTGTTAATCAAACACAAGTGCCAGGCCCAAAGAATTCATTTAAACAAGCAGGTGTTTCATTTATTTGAACGCTGTACTCACTGTCCATCGCGCTGTTCAGAAACACAGACATCTTGAATGATTTTGAAGGAATTTCCTCTTGGTAATCATGTTCAGGCTTTGTGATTTGGGTGATAAGTCCTCTCACACTGGAAGGTGTTTCTGATTGTGTTGAATTATCAGGGAGAACCCCCAATTAGCTACTCCTGTTTGTTTTCTGCGTGAATAATTTGGCATTGATGTTGCTGTTGAGTTGTTTTGCTTGAAATGCTTTTTAAAGTTGAAGTCACTGCAGGCCTCGCTTCAAATATCCCCCTCAGCTGCACTCACTGTAACGTGCTCATTTCTAAGGTATCTCAGGGCAGTTTGACTTTTCTCAGACAAAAAAGAAAAAGGCCCCAGCTGAGCTTGGAAACCGTCTTGCTACTTGGAGCTTGGTTAAGAACAGGTTATTTATTGTTGTTCTTGGCACAGGAGACACTCCAGGGCTTGCAGATTCAGTTTGGCTGTGCTGCAGCATAACTCTTGGAAACAGCTGAGGATTCTGCCTTTGCAGCATGGGGTGCCTGACAGGCCATGCAAGCTGTAGGCCTCACTTGCTGGGAGAAGCAGATTCCTCTAATCTGAATGCCGATTACATCAACAAAGGACTGAGTAACCAAGAGCCACTTAGCTGGGCTTAACAAATCACTGAACCATTATGGTTGCTAATTAGGAAACTACTCGCATGTCTTTAATAACATGATAGAAAATCATCAGCCTCCCATCGATTTCAGTGGCAATGGCTCTGATGGGCCTGTCTCCCATTAATGCAAATAGATTCAAGATTAGGCCATAAAGAATGCAGGATTTGTCCCAGTAATGGCTAACCACAAGGATGTGGTATAGTGGGTAGGAAATTGGTTTGGGTGTCAGGAGATGTTGGTTCTGTCACCCACTGAGCTACTGGCCGGTTGTTTGATGCTGGACAGGTAGCTTTCCTTCTGTGTGCTTTGTGGAAAATGGGGATATCACTCCTGAAATGGAGTACTTTCATATCTGTGCATGAAAATTCTTACTAATACTTCCTGTCACAAACCTGGAAACAGATATCACTGTCTATGAGTTGAGAACTTTCCATCGTGAGCTATTGGACAACCTCAACTTAGAGATCAAGTTTTTGACACAATTTCCCCAGGTACCTCTGACAGTCAGGACTATTTTACCCTTTCTTCCCCATGTCTTTTCTAACCCAGTCTTAAAGCTTGATGTATGGAGATGATTTCTCCTTTTTCTCTATTGGAAATTTATCCCATGGAAAAGCAATGTGATTTTTGGAGGGTATGATCCTGAGGCCTTCAGAGGTCGCAAATTGAAAGCCTACAGGATCTTCACTTTACTGTTTTTTGTCACTGAGTCAGGTTTGTGCATCTCTGACCCCTAGGGAGATGGTATTGGCTACATAAGTCCTAATGAAGGCTTCAGAAGGCATAGACAGAAGTGCAGCTCCTGAATCTAACTCATGGCACTTCTTAGAAAACACCATGAGTTAAATGGATTCTCTTGGTACAACAGATGTTAGCTGTTGGGTCAGGAGGGTGGGGGTTCAAGCTCCAATTTGGAGCCAATCTAGGGATGAGGTTGCATCTCTGCACCCTCTTCCTCTAGCTCCACCCCCACCCCCTCCCCCCAGCTCCCATTCTGTCTCAGGATGGGAGGGGGAGAACACAGGAGAGGGAGGTCCATTCTGGGGTTTCCCAAGCTGCACTGGAGTGTGAGTGTGTGTGTGGGGGGGGAGGGAGGGATTGGAGCCCCCCACCTCCCTCCAGTGCTGGCTGGCCAACCCCCGGAACAAATTCCCTCTGCTGTTTTGCCCTCTCCCATTCTGAAAAAATGCTGGGAGCAGTGCTGCATCAGCCCAGTGCTGCTCCTGGTAAGCGCAGACAGAAGTTAATGGAGGTGCTCCTCTTTGAAGCGCCTTCATCTGAACCCTTAGGTAATGAGGGTTCAGATTTTTTCAGGATCGGGCCCTTTTAATGCACTCTGCAGCCATGCACCTGTGTTTGGTCACAGATGTGGAGTACTTTCAAGGGCCAGATCAGGTGAAAGTTGTCACTTCTGTCTGTGCCTACAGGCTACTTGGTTATGCCTCCTGGGACAAACCTTGTGGCAACATCAAAAGACTGCTTGCAATGTGGTGTACAATCTTAGCAGATATATCTTCTGTACTCATTTGTAGTTTCATCAGTTTTCAAAACATGGTGTCCTAGTCAGTTTGTTTGAAGAGCCTGGTCTTGTACAACTGGCACGAGGGCTTTGAGCTTTAAGTGGACTCTGTTTAGGGCATGGACAGACAATGCAATTACACTAAACTGAAAGGGAAGGAATAATCATGTGTCAAGCTGACCTTTGTGACCTTGTTGTATGCCAGTTTTAACCTGAAGCAAACAGAAGCTACACCTGGGTAATTCAGTAACCATTCCAGTTCCTGCTGGCATAGTAGGCTGGATTCTGGAAAACCTGGGGTGGTTATATAGGAAATAGTCCCAATGGATTCAAGCTAACGTGCACTCATGAGGAATCACCATTAGCATTCTGAAGACTTCTCATCCATTTTTCAAGCAAGGGCTTTTCCTCTAGCCTCTTAAAATTATCTTCATTCTCAATTTAGGCTTCCTTCATGGTTATTTTTTTCCCCTACAATTAGCTTTACCCACTCATTTCAAACAGCTATAGCACTTGCTGTGACATATGTAGAAAAGGCACAATGCTCCCTGAATGCAACACCTTAATAAGCTGCAAGCCCCTTCCTTTTGTATGCACTCATTTAGGTAAATACAGATCTTTCACATCTGCTTCAGGGTAAAGCCTCATGTATGGTGGGTTGTTTCTGGTTATCCTGTCTAACTGTATCACTTCTTCCAGAGTGTAACTTCTATACCAGCAGCGAAGGTGGTTTCCATTAAGCTTCCATTTCAGGAGCTGAGAGTACTTCTTTCTTCTGTTCTGACAGTTTACTTTTTAGTATTAGTGTTTCTGACTGAGCCATGTTCTAAAAGCTTAGGTATTTGGAGCTTTCTTCCAGAGATAATGTATCAATGACTTCCCCTGGTGTTAAACTCCAGTCTGTTCCTTCTTACTACTTACCCCTTGATGATCATAGTCGCACATTTGTCTAGCCCAGGAGTGCTCAAGTTATGGCCCCCTGTGGGCCAAATGCATAAGGTGGGGTTGGTTCACAGGCTGGATCCAGCCACAAGTGCAAGGATCAAGCCACGGAGTGCCAAGCTTGAGGATCAAGACATGAGGCCTGGCAATGTCCCTTCCCTGCCCCCCATGGTGGGATTGGGCCCCAGGGGCCTGATGATGCCCCTCCCAGCTCCTGACACCAGGATTGGGCTTTGGGGCTTGGTGCCACCCCTGCCTGACCCTGTATGCTGGGATCAGGCATGCATGGACAAGGATTCCCCTTGGGTCCAGAAACTTGGCAGCTGGGCAGCCAATCCACTGCTGGATGACACGATGCTACAGGTCCAGGGTTGGACACCCCTAGTCTAGCCCAAACAGGATGCAGATATCATATAATAATGTCTTAATGAAAGCATTTTTTTCAGGTTGAAAGTCTTCAGGTTTTCATTGTTTTCAGGTTGAAAACATACATCTGTCTCTGGTTTTGTGCTATTTTGAAAGACAGTTTGAGAATCAGATTCTTTGTTGTTACATTCATCATCAGAAGTGGACTTGTAGTTCACCTATTTTGTCCAAGTACTTCAACTTTCAGGCTGCTTGTTATACGTGTGGGGGTGTTTAGTTCCCATAAGTTGAAATGGTGGATTTTTAATTGTGATGATTTCAATTTAGGAGCTTCCAATGCTGTTACAGTGAGGGGCCTGGTCCTTTTTTTTTTTTTTTTTGGTGGAGGCTGCCTGTTTCCGGGGGGTGAGTGGGCCAGTGGGCCTTGAGCTGCGAGGAGCCCTGGTCCTTCCCTCCATGGTGGCGGCACCCCCTGGGGCCACCTGGGTGTGGTTCCTAGTGGGCTGGGTGCTAGCTCCGAGCTGGAGCAGCATCTGACCTGCTAGCACCCACCTGGGCAGCCCTGGGGGGTTCCACCAGCAGGGAAGGAAAGACCAGGGTTCCCCACAGCACAGATGCCACTTGCAGCTCACCTCTGGCCAGGGGCAGGCTCCTCTGGGGAAAAAAGGGATCCAGCCCCTCGGTGTCCCCTGCTCCCCCTGCCCATCCCAGGCTGGGGCTTCCAGCATGCTGTGCACTGTCCCTGCCACCTGGAACCATCTGGGAATGGGCTGGCTTGCCCCTGGGGCAGTGCAGGAAAGTGGCAGGAGGGTGGCTGGGTGTGCTGGTGGCCAGAAAAGGCAGCAGGGATGGTGTACGGCGTTCTGGAAGCCCACCAAGCCAAAGCTTCCCCGAGCCTACCCAGGCTGCTAGCATCCCATGCACCATCCCCATCACCTTCTCTGGCAACCAGCACACCCAGCTGCTCTGCTGCCATCTCCCTGTACTGCCCCAGGGGCAAGCTGGGTGTGTTGGCAGCCCAAGAAAGTGGTGGGGGTGGTGCACAGATCACTGGAAGCCCAGGAGGACTTGAGGATGGATGTATCACTGCAAATTTGTTAGGTAGAAAACTAGAATACATCACGATGTGTTTTAGTTTGCTATGTAATCAAGTCACGTACATTGCAATATGCTGCCGCACATGTACAGTGTGACAAAATTAAATTGTAATAAAAGGACAATTTTGTCAGGTGTACAAGTGCCCTAATAGCCTACAATTCTTTATTAGTTAAGTAGTTGGACCCTAAAATGACATCTCAGTTTGATAACCTTTGCATTGCACCTATATTTTTATGTGGCTACGTATCCAGTCATATGGAAAACGCTCTTTGCTGTGCTTATCTTCTGATCCAGTTTTGAAGTACCTGAGAACAACCTGGTTTTCTTTTGTGGTTGCCTAAGATCTTGGTAATGAAAAACTAGAAAGAGTAACAAGTTTTAAATATGTGGGAGCCACCCTGACAGAAGACTTAACATCTGAAGGGGAAGTCAAGACCAGAATAGTCATTGCCACCAGCCAAACAAAGCTAAAGAAAATCTTGACAAACAGGAATATTACACTGAAGATAAAGTTACATCTGTTGCATACTGTGGTCATCTCTATGGTGCTTTATGGCTGTGAGGCATGGCTGCTTAATAAGCAGTTAGAGAACAGAATTGAGGCATTTGTAGTGTGCTGCTTTAGGAGACTGTTGCATGTCTTGTACACTGAGCACCAAACTGGTGAATCTGTCAAGCAGCAAATCAGTCAAGAAATTGGGACCTACAAACCGTTGTTGGAGGTTGTGTGATGGAAGAAGCTGCAATCGTTTGGCCACATCACGAGAAGGCTGGACATCCTTGCTGACACTATAATGGAGGGAGCAGTGGAGGGAAAGAGAAAAAGTGGTAGACCCAAAAAGAGCTGGGGAACCAATAATAAGGGCTGGGCAGGGCTTCAATGGACTGAATGCACAAAGCTAGCCAAACACAGCAGAGTGAAGGAGGTTGTTACAGCATCTAAGGTACCCCAACAGTCACAGCCGCCTCGGGACTGACCTGACTTGATCTGAAGAGCTTGTTGGTGGTGCTTTTTGCTCTGCAGCATGGGAAGTCATCCCATCTTCCATCTAGCCAGTCATTTATATTGTGCTGGCTATACTACAGTTTGCTCAGGGTCTTATCTTACGCAGTCCAAGATCCTGAATCATATGTGCAGAACTTGTATTCTTGGGATCTTTAGTCTATATTTCCTTTTTGCTTTTCTTGACATTTCTACACGTTTCTTGATGGCAAAAGGCTGCTTGGATTCATTATTTTTTATTGTTATACAACCCATTTTTGTACAAATAGCCTCACTAACTGCAAATAACATAATGGTAGCATTACTGTGTTCGATCTTGCCACTAAGTAGCACTTTTCAACCTCAGACTGCTTTACATTAACTTTAGGAACATTAATTTTCTGACAGAACAGCCTCAGAAACCTATATTAAAATTGTGGGCAAACTATCACCTTTCTTCCTTGGTAATACATTTCACTTTCATCCTCATTTTAGATGGGTGGCTTTAGTTTATATAAAACTTCTTATAGCATCCTGGAAAAGAATTCCCATGTGAAATAGTTCATCTTTTACTGTAACATGAAAATTACAAAAGCTTTCTCTTTATTTCAAATGTTAAACTCAACATTTTTGGTTGTCTTGTAGACTTCCCTTGGCTCTCATCACAAGAGACGTGCTAGTGCTCCTAAAAACTAGAGACAAGATTTAAATACAATTGATTTAGTTCAGAAGTCAGTATTAATCTTTAAGCATTCTTTTTAAAAGGGCTTGAATTCTTGCTAACATTAGAGTTGTAGCCAGTTAATACATCACAGTTCGTACTGCTAGAGACACGGTGCATTCTCTATCACTTGTCTTATATGGGGATTTTATTTTATTTTATTTTTTTAATTTAAATTTTCTGTATTCCAACCCAAATTAGCTAAATCAAATTCCAAATTCATGAGTTAGTCCAGAACCATAAGTGGCCCTACTATCGGCAAACATCTTCCATCCCCATCTGGGGCTTTAGCTGGTTTCCAAACCCTTTGGCAGGCATCCTACTTGCAGGCCCAAGCCCAGAGGCTTATGTTTTGGATGCCCCTGAGTTTTGCTTGCCCTCAGCCATATGGCTGCAGGAGAAAGTGAGGTACCTGACTGAGCCAAAACAAGAGATGTCTCATGTGCCTGGATCGAATTGTTATGTTTTGGCAGCCCTCTGGTGTCGATGCCAGGGTACTTTGGGTTACCCGCTCTTGGTAAGTCTCCCTTAAGCCACCCACTATGTCTTGGTCTCAAAAAAAAAAGAGAGAAGGAAGGTTCCTATGTTGGTAAAGACTATTGTGAGCGTGTTCCCATCCATGGTGCTTCTTGGGGCTCCAACTCCCCTACACCCTGTCCACTTGCCAACCAAGACTTGATGGCTCCAGATATAACAACTGTGAGCTAGAGGTATCTAAATCTTCTTTTGCCTTTAATTTACTCTTAATCCCTTTTGTCAGGGCAGGGACACACACATAAATTGATCTGGGGTACCTTGGCACCTAATGCCTTAGTTCAACTTATGTCCAAAGTAATTCCAAATTGCCCTGCTCACTCAATTAATTCATAGGCATGTGAATATAAATAAATCAATTCATAGATGATATAATAAATAATAATCCCAAAAGAAAAATAAGTGATCAATTGATCAGCCTTTTTGCTTCGCTCACATCAATTTCATTAATAGATTATTAGAAGAGTTCAGTTCACATCAATTATGCATGTAGCTCAGGGGCTGTCCCTCCTTCTTATCTTTGATTAATTGTATATCCTTCACCTAATATAAAATGCTCCACTTGCCCTGTAAGTCAGTACCTATACTCTAAATTTTCCTGTTTTTTCACTTTATCCTGTGGAGTATTCATCCTGTGGACTTTGGCACGAGGCTTTTTCAGTATCTTCTTCCAGGGTTTTCATCTTTGGGCATCTGGGCATGGGCTTCCACACACAGCTTTCTACTCCCCTGCCCTGTACTGTCAGATGGCTGGAGACCCCCCCAGGTCTCCAGTCTGGGGAACCAGCATGACTGCTTACCCTGGTTCCACTGGAGTTAGTGACACGGGCGGATTGCAATCTTTCCCCCTGATGACCGGCATTCCTGGACTTTTCAGCTCCAGCAATGGGTGTGGGTTTGTGATCTCACAACCTGTTTGCTTCTTAGGTTTCAGTGTACAGGTGCTTACAAACTGTGGTGTCGACGCTGCACACTGCTCCACTCCCTCTGGTTCCACACTTGCTGGTAAGAACTGGCTGGGCAAGACAAGTAGTTGGTTGGCGTCTCTGCTGAGCTGCCCTGCTCCATCTCACTACAGGGGCAACGTATGTACTTTGTCCCTCGGTGACAGGGAAGATCAAGTGTTCCCTTGCAGTCAAGACAAAATACCTCTTGAAAGATATACTATCACTTAAATAGAAGTCACAAACTTGATGCAGAAATTATCAAGTGGGGGTCTCTGCGCTGGGATATGCCAGGGGTCAGATTAGATTAATATAGAAGTTTTGCCTGGCTCTAAAATCAACAGAATCTACCAATATTCAGGGTGGGGTGACAGCTAGAGTACTTGTTGGAGGAAAAAAAACAGGAATTCATGGTTTATGGCCAGGACAATATGGTGCCAACCTGAATGAGTCATAATGTATGGAAATATATTGAGACATCAGGTAAGATACTTGTGTGCGATTCCTGGTTACGTTTATTTTCACGGCAATGAAACAAAACTCTCAAAATATTATGAATCTGGTCAAACTTTCCACTGTAAAGACAGTGGCATTTTATGCCTAGTGATGGGCTCCCTTCTCTGTATGCCCATCAGAAAAATACAAAGATCTGGACTGAATAGAAAATTTGAAGTGAAAGTTTTAAAGAGTGGCAGCAGGGTACCTAGGAATAATGTTTTGGAGTGGGACCTGAAGTCCAGAGTATACAATCAATACAATGAAGCTTGCAGAGCTATATTTTGCATTGGTTGCTGCTGCTCTCAGTAGCAATAATATTTATGGAGGGACAGTGAAACAGTCTACCCTGAGCAGCATACAGGAGTGGAGAAAAACTTATGGCTCTCAAGATGTTCCAGGTGGTGTTCATCAACTTGCAGGCTACAGTCCTGTTCGAGCACTACATGCAAGTTTACCAGGACAAAGAAATCTATGAGAAACTGACTTTATGAACCATGGGAAAGTATGGATTATTGTCCACGGCAGTACTTTTTCTGTGCAGCTGGAACTCCTGGCCATTCATGGGAATGCCTTGTGTGAGTCATGTGGGAGTCACTTGAGGAGCATCACCATTTGCCAGGTGAACCTCCTGAATGACTGGAGCCACGCCATCCATGAGCACTTGCTCCAGTCATTCAGGAGGTAACAGCACAAGATATAAAGTCACAGAGAAAAAGAAGAATCCCGCATCAGAGGGAAAGGTTCCCATTGACTTCAGCTGACAGAAATGCAATATATTTACAGACCTTTAAAGGAGGAGGCTTTCGGTTTCATGATGAGTCTGCAGTCTGTATAGGAATACTTTTTCTTTGTGCTGTTCAAGTTGACTGTGCTTTGGAGAACCTTGGATGAGTATTTATAGAAGAGGAATGTGTGAATCCCTCACCATTAAAACATGTGCTCAGCCTTAAGCACCATAATGATTCATATCCTCTCCTAATCACCATTGATTATATGCAGCAAACTTGGAGAACTCTTCTGAGAGTCTTCAAAACTGTTGTATATCTATGTTCCAAAACAGCCATATGGGCTGTGACTCATTTCTTAAGATGCTGTACATAAAAACCAATTCCATGGTCATCTTGGCTACCAGAAGGAATCTTTTCCATTGGCCATTTGTTTCCTTATATCTTGTTTTATAACTTTTAGAAAATCATAAAAAACTTGCAAATTAGATAATATTCCTGGCAGCAGACATCTTCCGCTGAGACTGGCAGTTTATTTAAAACTAGTTTGGAGTCATATTCCTAGTACGCTCTGAAACCTCTGAGTTCATAGATGTGCTGAAAAACACCTGGCAGAGAAAAGGGAAATGCAAAGCATCTGTAGAAGAAAGGAAGTACGGATGAAGAGCTAGAGCAGTGATTCTCAACCAGGGTCCACGGCACCCTGGAGTGACTTGCTTTGTGACCCGCACATCCTTTCAGGAGTGCCACGCAATGCTAGCAATGTTGGGTGTGTAAGTGAGATTCCCAAGATAAACGGAGGGATTTCTAATAGGAATCCAGAGTGTTAAAAACTTTCTGACCTCTTATGGTCTTTCTGAGTTCTTTGCAATAGAAAAATTGCTCTAGTATTTTTCCACAATCAAAAAATGAGTGAAAACTACATTTTCTGAGGGGTGCTTTTTATCGAACAAGGTTGAGAACCACTGTGCTAGAGGAAGGAAATGGTATTT
Organism: Gavialis gangeticus; assembly: GCF_001723915.1. Taxonomy (NCBI): domain Eukaryota; kingdom Metazoa; phylum Chordata; order Crocodylia; family Gavialidae; genus Gavialis; species Gavialis gangeticus. The sequence goes on along the minus strand of NW_017728993.1, from coordinate 13,736,469 downwards.
AAGATTTCGGGGCACAGTGTCTTTGCTTTGACTCTTTGCGTGATCCTTATGTAACTCATATGACCAACATTTTTAACTTTCCCAACATTTGGAACCTCAGTGAATATGCGGGCAAATAAATAAGTTGTCATGGTTTCAGAGGTGCTGAGCATCCAAAGCTTCACTGATTTAGCATTTAACTATTTTGGCCTTAACTCTTTTATTCTTCAGTTTGCAAAATTTCTGAAATAAGTCACACAGCAATCCCTGCCTAGGCTGTCTGTGAACCATCTGATGCAAGGTGATTTATAAGTGCTAAGTGCTATGACTTACAGCACAGAGATTTATAGTCTTACTCATGTTGAACAGCACTTTATGAATTTGGTGGGACTCCCCATGGAATAAGATAATACTGGACTGAGGCAACAAAAAGGTATGGACCCTGTCTCTGCAATTACCCATGTAATAGGCACCTAGAGCATCCCAAATAGAGTTAGGCACCTCAACATGGGATGCAAAACAGCCAGCATGCTGTGAACAAGGTCACGTAGTCTTAGCACACTCAGCAAATGGTTGTCTATGTATTTGGCTAACAGGTAAATGTCGAAAACAGGTGTCTTAAATACCACTACTTTGTCACTTCACTTAGGGCTTCAGAGGATGTTTCCATCCATGTTGAAATCCCCGGGTGCCTATACACATGCTCCGACGCATTCTGATTAGATTAATCTAGAGCAGGTTAATCGAGTCTGCTGAAGCGTTCTAATTTAGCATCCCGCATTTCAAAATGGTGACGGGGGTGCTTTCACTAAAGCTCATCCAACAAGCTTTAGTTAAAGTGCCTTTGCTGCCAATTTGAAACATGGGACACTCGCTACACGAGATGCTGCAGCGTTTGAATTAGAGTGGCTCTTGGGAGACTAAATTAATTACAAGCCCCCCCCATCCACTGTGGAAAATAGGCACCCTGTAACTCTGAATGCCCCCTGAAGGTAGGCATCTCTGCCCTTTCTTTCAAACAACATGGCCGTTGCAGGGTGGGGAGCAGTAGAGTTGTTGGTGCTGGGGCTGGGGCTGGTACCTACCATTTATACAATAAGATAATGATTAGAGCTGTCATCCAGGAAGCACAAAACCTGGGCTCACTTCCCGCCAATTAACATCAAGAGGAGGAGTGGAGAGACCCGCACGTTTTGGTTAGCCTGGCTGTTAGGGAATTCTCCTGGAGGTAGGATATATAGGTTCCAGTTCCCCCAGGCTGAGGACAAGACTGAACTCGAGTGCACGCTTTAACTATGAGTGATTATTGAGTAGAGGGTGGGCTGCACTACAGTCTATACGGTACCCAGCCCTGTCAGCATGAATGCCTCCTAGATCAAGACCCTCAGGCACCTTACACAAGCTTGTGGATCACCACTGGGCTGAGGTGGGAATTGCTGAGCAGCTGAGGGCTGCACTCTGCACTGCAGTGGGCCCTGTGCCTCATGCCATGCAGGCTCCCAAGGACTGCTGCTGCACAGCTTCCCACACCGTGTGGGGCAGCATGAGACCCTCCCCTCCCCTTCCCTATCACTGCTGCATGGGTAATGCTAATGCCCCCTGCTTCTTACCACTACATGGGCTGCTAGATCAATGGACCTCTTCCCGCTATGCTGCCCTGCCCAAAGACCTCAGCTGCTGCAGCAGAAGGAGTTACTCCTCAAGGGTCACATCCAGCCAACTGATCACCAGTTGCATAGCCCTGGGTGAAGGTGTGGGCTATGTGCTCAGCTGCTCAGTCCTGTCAAGGCTGCGGGAACTCTGGGCATGCATGATATACAACTGTAGGTGTCTGCCAAAATTGCAAGTAAAAAAGTGAGGTTCCTGTGGAGCTGAGGGCCCTCTGGGGTTAGGCAGCAACTGAGAAGAGCTTTTCTGGGATTGTATTCTTGGCTTAAACACCCAAAAATCCCACCTAAATCCTACCTTAGGTGACTCAAACATTTGTATGGATCTTGTTGGTAATGCAGAAGTAACCAAGTAACAGTCTATGTCCTGTGATATACATGAGGTCAGATTTGATGATCATAATAGTCCCCACTGGCCTTAATATTTGTGACCTTCTACTGCTCTAGGCTCTGGTGTCTTCCTGCATAACAGTGGGAACTACCACGGTACCATAGTTACAGCATGACAAATATAGGTAGAATTTAAGGTTGAAGGGTGTCCGTTGTATTATATTGTATCATATGAGGAACCTGAATCTTTCACTGTCCTCAAAGATATTGCATATACTCTGCTTCTGGTCAGGTCAGAGTGTTTTGCCCCTAGTTGAAGGAGATATTTAACACACTACAAGATCAAGTTCTAGCATGTGATGTTGTCATCATCATCATCATCATCATCATCACTATCACTACCACCCCATCTCCACTCCAGTCTGCAATTTATTTTTATGGACAGCTAGGATCTTTATTGCTCTTGTTGGATGGCTGCCGCTTTTTTGTTGGCAGTCACAAGGCAAGGTGTAGACATTCACTCTCGAAACACTGGATTTTCACTTTTTTTGTGTTTGACTGTCTGCATCTCTGCCTCTTAGGGTCTGTTTATACAACCAGGATTAGGTCAGACCAAGCTTTGCATAGTAGCTAGTACTGCGGCCTCCCATGCCAGCTTTCTGGTCAGCCTGATCCAGAATTTGTGGTCTATGTTGCCAACAAGGTAAAGTAAAAAAGGGGTTTCATCAGTATGCTTATCTCGATGTCCTAGAGGTCTCGTCATTCTATGAGGACAAAGCCATTCGTCCTGAAATGTCACCTTCATCTGTGTATGGCAAAAGGCCCAGCTACATTTGCTAAGAGTAAATCAATCATTGCAAAGGGATGTCACAAAGTCAATTTTGACAAGCCTGCAGAAACCCCGGCATTAGGTATGTTCTTGAAGAAGTTAACAGCTCTTCACGTAGAGCTGCTTGCCATGTGTCTTCCTTTATTACAACTCTTATGTGCAGCAAGATATTTTTTATCCATTATAGCTCTCCAAAATGTAGTTTTGAGGGTGATGGCACCTCTTCAGAGCTTTAGGGGGAACCCTCTGAGCCAAAGCATAAAGATTAAATGTTAATGACTGGTTGCAGCAACCACTAATGATACAAATGGTCTTGTTCAATTCCAAGTCAGTGAGATGCGCGTGTTGTTTCGGCCTCAGACCACTACGCAATATTCTGCTAGAGTGAATACCAGTGCTTGAAGCAAGGTTCATTAGACTCTGCACCCTTCTGTCAGTATTGTATTGAGGAACTTTTAGAGGAAATACTTTTCTTGAGAAGTTTTAGCTGAGACCATGTTAGGCTACAACCCAGTTTTGACTTCTGGATACATCATGACCAGCTGGAAAGGAAGTAAGGATCCCCGCTACTGACTAGATAGGACTGTTTAACTGAATGATTGTTAAAATGGGAAGTGGTAACTCTTAAAACCACTTCATGGAAGTCTCCCTCAGCACAAGTATGTAGCCAGAGTTTCAGGTCCTGGGTGAGTGCTGCTTTGATTTCATTTAATCACTGCCTGCATCAGAAAGGTGGTTGGTGGGTTGCGAGTCCATATAATAATAAGGATAGGAGCTAGAATTGATGGGATCTGTTCTGGAGATGCATCAGCTGGTTAACTTAATGCAATACGAATCTCTGATTGGTTCTTATTTCTATAATGGACCTCTCCATGGGGTTACGTAGTGATCAGCCCCTCCTGCTGGACCATGGCAACAGGCGTACCAGAAGAGCCTCTGTTGCTGTTCTTGGGAAGAGCTTTGATTTCTTGCGTTAGGCAAATTATTTTGATTTTGATCATACCACAGGTTCTCCTTAGGTGAATATCTTGTCTGCAGTTTGCAGTTTCATCGTATTTCCTCCCATCGTTTCGTGGAATCAGCCAATGTTGCCCTTTCTATCTTTTTGTCTTTTTTTTTAATTTTCTTTTCTTAAGCATTTGACATAATTTATTTCTTGGCCTAGATAAGCCCTTTGAAATATGGCACGGCTGCCTACTGATCTTATCTTATTAAAATATTGACCCGCATGTGTTTTTTGGAAAGCGTGATTTAAGTTGCATTTGCCATGTCGATGAGATAGTGCCTCCATGGCAGAGCCCTGCAGTACGGGGGTGTGCAGAGGCCGTTCTGCATTAGGTGTCCTGAAAAGAAGCCTTGCTGACCCAGCCAGGCACTGCCTGGATGAACAGGCCACCTTCTAAAAGTGAAGCATGTGCTTCTTTCTGGAAGTAGCCTGATGTTGCGGCATGGAGGAGAGTAAAAATGCTCTTATTCTCACTCCATTCTTTCCTGTTTGCTTGGAGGTGGCTGATACAGAACAGTAGATCCATTATCCCGTCACATCGTGGGAGGCACAGAAGCAGGGTCAAAGGGACTTTTCCCCCCTTCCACACGGAGTCCGTCATAGCCTGGTCCTGTGTGTCACAGACTGTTTATATTACATGCAAAAGTTTCTGCAGCACCTTTTCCACATAGCAACAAATACATGTTTAGATTACCCTTGAAATATATTCAATATATTTCAAAATATCCCCTTTCCAATAGCCGTTTGACATTGTAACTCAAAGTGGAAGTTTGGGGTTTTATGCGGAAAATGTTGGGTGAAGGTTGGTAGCTTGTGTTATACAGTTGCAGTGAATAATCACACCGGTTCTGTTAGACCGTAGCGCACTCTGATTATTTTAGGTGTTCATGTATACGTTGCCTGAAGGGCAAAACACTGCACATTGAATGAAGTGAATCATCTCGGGGAAGATGTGCTTTCACTGTCTGCATGTCAGTGCACCGCTAGTGACATTCAGACAAGCACTGCGTGGCATTTCTTTTCATATTTAAGGATACCAAACTTTTAGTTTCTTGACAATTAGATACCCTGGCTGCTTAGCCAACAGCAATAAAGTTGTGGGAATTAGTTTATTTACTCAGTTGGGAATTTTTAAACCATCAACATGTAAAAGAGAAGGGAGAGAGTAATGGGAACTAATTAGGTCCAACTGATGGTAAAAGCAGTTCAAAGCAACACCAGTGATTAGGGGTAATATTTTAGGAAGTCCAATAAGGTTATGTAAGGCCTGATCTAAAGCCCATTGACCTCAATAGGCATCTTTTTGGGGCTCCCATGGGCTTTGGATCAGGCTCGTCATCATGATTGCACATTGAATACGTTTAATGAAAACTTTACTTTCTGAAACGGTGCCAAATATGACAAAACCAGAGGCAAAGACCCTCCCTTCTTTGCAATCACAGAAAAAGATATCCCAGCTCTTTCAGAAGCCTGTATGTTGCACAAACCTGAGGAAGCCAGCCCACATCAACAGCCGAATGAGTTGGCTTCTACGGGTACACATCATTTAATCACAATGTACTAAGGCTCCTGCCTTGGGATTTCTTAATGAAAGTTTTGGATCGACATGAACAAAAGGGTCACCGTGGTGGAAGGAACGCATTCTTTGAGGGTCCTTTTCTTTTTTTCTAGGGTTCATGATGTTTCTGTGCAGTGAGTTGCTGGCTGAATGCAATGCTCCCCAACCCCAACTCTTACTGCATAAATGCTTCTTACAAAAAATAACTTGGAGCCTAGAGGTGATCTGCAACATTCGCAGCCGAGCCCCCGTGAGCAATGTGGATCCTTCTTTCTTGCAAGAGCTCAATGACTGCTCAGACCTTTAGAGAGAGCTTTAAAACATTTTTAGGGGCAGGATGGCAAGGATAATCAGACCATTTAAGCCAGGCCCAGGATGTACATGGTTAGGGATTATTGAGCTACAAGTTCAGACCTAAGCTTTGATGACCTCATCCTTGTTCGCAGGACGCAGGAGGGCAGTCTGCAGCGTGAACAATCATGCACTAGAAATGAGCCTGCTGCCTATGGGTTTGAATGTTTCAAATGTATTGGCCCTCTTTGGATTGGGAACTGTATATACTGGGGAGGAGCAACAAAAACTCAAACCCTCACAGAAGAAGGGCATGTGCCAAAGAAAAATGTCCTGGTAATATATTCCACCGCATTGCATGGCCATTCCACAGGGGTCTCCATGGCTGCTCTGTTGCATGTAGCAACGTAGATTTGTTTCTGAATGTGGTAGTAATTCGAACTCTCTGGCTTTTCCACACAGCAAAGCGGTTTTTTTCCTGTTTTGTTTGGGAGGCCCAGTTGTCGAGAGTCTGTGCTATGTGGTCAAGGAGGGACTGCGTGTGTTATATAGCAGCCCACTAAGCTTCTCACCTACAGAATCCAACAGTCATTGCTTTATTTGGTCACATATCCTCCAACTATAGACAAGAGGGGATGGAGCAATGGGAATAATGCCTGCTGTTACCCCCCCTTTTTATGTTGCCCCCCATTTTTTTGAGTATTTTGGCTGCGAGTTCTTCAGGGCAGGGACCATCTGTAATAGTACAGTTTACCAATGAGCAGTTCTGAAGCAGTATTAGTATCGCAGTAGCGTCAAGAGACTCCAGCCAGGTGTGCCAGGCGCTGTACAAATATTAATGTCATACAGGCATGAATTAGTGGAACTGACTTCATCGTGCTCTAGCTCTGACACTGCATATGTGTTAAACATACTGATACCAAGATCAAGCGTTCTTCCAGGTCATTTTGCCTACTGGTAAATCAATGATTTTTTCACAATGAAACCAGAACAATTTAAATAGCCCCTGAAAGGCAGTGTGTGAGATTCAGCAGCCAATAAAGTAAATCAATTCTGCCCTTTTCCTTTAAGAAAAAAACCCTCCACCAACCTAAAATAAAAAAATTAAATGACCATTTTTTTAAAGCACCCGCAGTTCGGAGCTCTCTTGGCTTTGAACTCTCCTCCACAGTGTACTTTATCATCTGTAATAATAAACGCAGAGCTGATGAAACTAAAACAGTCAGGCTGCTATGACCAGTGCAGTGCCTTTTCTGTTATGTTAACAATAGGAGAAGTCTGCTATCTCCATACTCCAAAAACACGAATGGTTAAAAAGTCATTGGAGCATGCCAGGCAAAGAACGCTTTCAGCTTCTCACTGAAGTTTTTAAAGCAAACAACAGTAAATAAAACCAAATTATTTCTAGCACTGGTGGTCACTTTTACATGCAGGCTCTAAAACACAGATTTTTTTCCAACCCTCCAGCTGCTTTGAAATGGGGGAAAAAAAAGAGAGAGAGAAAGGGGAAAGAGAGAGATTGTTAATACGTAATTTATTATTATTTTCTGGACATAATAGCTTACAGCTCCAAAAACATTATGTATATGTTGTACAGATCATCAAATAGCACATAATCTAATAATGAGAAACGGACAACGACCAGATCCCTGGTATTTGGCAGCATTGCCGCTATTGCGAGGTGTCAGGTAACAGACTTTATATTTTGCATTTACCAGCCACCAATAAAATCCATTGCAATGGAGATTTCTGCCCCTTCTTCCCCCAATCTTTCAAAATCTTCCTTTTCAGCTATAGCTGTGTTTGTTACCTTTTGGCCACCCGGAGAAAAGCTATTATATTCCTAGTTACTTTCTATGTTAATGAATGTTGCAAAAACAAAATTGAAGAAGATTGGTCTGAGAAACTAATTTAAAAAAAATCAGAAGTGGAACAGAAATCTCTCCACGGCTATAGTTAACTAATCACTGTAGCTTTAAGATGGTTTCTTAAAGGAACCTTCCTAAACATTGACTTGTTCCCCTGGCACTGGGAAGTCTCCGATTTTCTCATGCTTCAAATGACTTTGCACACCTCTTCCAAAGTCCATGCTGCTTTTGTGAAGCTTTTCTTCTGTAAGACTGCAACAGCACCCCAAGGATAGTGGCTTAGATTTACACAACTAATTTGGAGCTGCCAGTTTTGAAGGTTCTTGACCTGAGAAGCTTAAATGTTCCCTGGGAGGGAACTTTCTGAAAATCATGTCCTTTCAAAAGGACTAAGATGTGGGGGGATGTGGGCACACTAGAAGGGAGGAGTAGGCTGCAATCAGACCTAGACAAGTTACAGGGGTGGGCGGATGAGAACAGGATGGGATTCAACACCGACAAGTGCAAGGTGCTGCACCTGGGGAGGAAGAACCAGCACCATACCTACAGGCTGGGGAACTCCCTTCTCGTCAGCACAGAGGCAGAAAAGGATCTTGGAGTCAACATCAACTCCAAGATGAACATGGGCCGGCAGTGTGGGGATGCAGTCAGGAAGGCAAACCACACCTTGTCGTGTATCCACAGATGCATCTTGAGCGGGGCCAAGGAGGTGATCCTCTCCCTCCATGCGATGCTGGTCAGGCCGCAGCTGGAGTACTGCGTCCAGGTCTGGGCGCCGCACTTCAGGAGGGATGTGGACAACATGGAGAAGGTGCAGAGGAGGG
>NW_017728993.1:13725323-13727978 GCF_001723915.1 Gavialis gangeticus | reverse complement strand
CCCTCCATGCGATGCTGGTCAGGCCGCAGCTGGAGTACTGCGTCCAGGTCTGGGCGCCGCACTTCAGGAGGGATGTGGACAACATGGAGAAGGTCCAGAGGAGGCCACTTGCATGATCAGGGGCAGGCCCTACGAGGAGAGGCTACGGGCCCTGAACCTGTTCAGCCTCCACAAGAGAAGGCTGAGGGGGATCTAGTGGCCTGTTACAAACTAGTCACAGGGGACCAGCAGGCACTGGGAAGTCCCTGTTCCCCCAAGCACTGCCAGGAGTGACCAGGAATAACGGTCACAAGCTGGCAGAGGGTAGATTCAGGCTAGATATCAGGAGGCGCGACTTCACGGTCAGGGTGGCTAGGATCTGGAACCAACTTCCAAGAGAAGTGGTGCTGGCTCCTACCCTGGGGGTCTTTAAGAGGAGGCTGGATGAACACCTTGCTGGGGTCGTTTGATCCAGTACTGTTTCCTGCTATGGCAGGGGGTCGGACTAGATGATCTGCTCAGGTTCCTTCTGACCCTAGAAACTGTGAAACTATGAATCTTCTTGTGGGGGGTGGGGATAGTCAGAGACAATATTTTGGAGGAAAACCATAAGATATCATTATCAAGATAACTACAGTTAGGCTGAGCACAGTGATTCTACTAGTCAGAGGGGAAAACCCACTGCTAACACAATTGCTACTAACAAACAGCTAGTGTTTCAATAATAGCTTATACTTGAAAATGAATGGGACTTCCAACATCAGTGCTGTGAAGGAATAAAGTACAGGAAGTGCTATCAATGGGAAAATGAATGACAGACATTCTTATCAGGATCAAGTCAATTTTACAATTTTTTTTTGCACTTTGAACAAAATACATGCATAGATAATGTTAAGAGGCTGAATAAGGATACATGGGTCTTTTAAGTGTTGCACACAGGTCAATATTAATAACAATAAAAAAGGTAAAAAATAAAGAAAAATAAGAGTAGTAGTAATACAATAATTTAGTAAAAGACCTCTGATCTTTCTCCAGTTCCCATTTAAAGGAGAGGCATTCCTCTGCCCCTGTTAGGCCAAGTCTCTCTTGGTTTGCTATCTAGTACCACATAAACCAGTATAGCCTGTTCTGTGGTTGGGCTGTTGGTGACTAAACTGACACCCCCACCTGGGCTAGCCTGGGGAGGAAGGTATGTGGACACCTAGCAGGACTAAAAACAAGATCTATCAAAGGGCAGATGAGCTCCCTTTGAGTCAACAGCCATCTGTAGCTGGAGAGGAGATGGGCACCACCAGGTCACTTTGCCTGAAGATTCACCAGTGATGCACAGCAGGGCTGTGCAAATCTTCAGTTGCTCATTTGATTTGAAGGCGATTCAGCCAGATTCAGCAGTCAAATCTCTGAATCTGAATTGAATTGGGAGACCAATAAAAGGTCCAAATTAATTTGAAGCCTCCAAATTGATTCAGAAAAGATTCAGAGAGATTTGGAGAGATTTGGACATTCAGGCAGTCCCTGCTTGCTGCCACAGGGAGCTGGACCCAAACTCCATGCCGGTAAGTAGATGGCGGGGAGGGGGATGCTGGAGAAGGGGGGAAGGGACCACTGGGGGACCCCCACCAGATCCCATCCCCTGCTTGCTCCCCCAGCTCCCCTGATTGCCCCCTGACCCCGCCTGCTCTCCCAGTCCCATCAATGGCTGCCGTGCCCAGCCCCAGCATCCTGGCACTTAAAAAAAAAAAAAAAAAGGCCCGTACTGACCAGCTGCTGCAGCAGCCATCAGGGCCCTGGGGGGCTCATGGCAGAGCTCACCACACACCACGGGACAGTGGGGATTGCCCTGCTGCCCTCCTGCCTGGCAGAAGCCAGTGAGTGCAGGGCTTTTTTTTTTTTAAGTGGCGGGATGCTGGGATGGGTGAGGCAGCCACTGATGGGGCTGGGAGAGCAGGTGGGGGATGGGGCCTGTTCAATTCAGAGATCTCCAAATCAGATTTGGCCGACTTGATTCAGGCCAGTGATTCGAATCACCAAATTGAATCACTGTCCCAGCCGAATCTGAATACGAAGTGAATACTAGCCGCTTCGCACAGGCCTAATGCACAGAGTCTAAAGTTCCCCAATGGGTGCAGCAGCCTTGGGACTGACTTGACTTAACTTGATGCCTCTGGAGTGAAACTAACCCTGAAACCCACGAAACCAATAGGAGATGTTGTCTCCCAATTATGCTGGGAGTGCAGCTGATGAAGACTAGTTTGGAAGTCAAGCAGTGTGACATCTACATTCCAGTCTGGTAGCTATATTCAGTATTGCTTTTAGCAAGAAAACTGAAGGTGGGGCCTGATGCTGTGCTAACTCTGCAGCAGGGCCCCTCCTCCTGAGGCACCTGTTTCAGCACCTACTGAAATCACGGGCCTGTAGGCGAGCTGTTAGGAAGGCCAAGGCGGACATGGAGCTCGGACTAGCGTCCAAGATTAAGGATAACAAAAAGTCCTTTTTCAAATACATTGGGAGGATGAAGAAGGTGCCGGGTAATGTGGGACCCCTGCAGGACACGCTGGGCAATTTGGTGGTTGCGTCAGAGGAGAAAGCGGACCTCTTTAACCAATTCTTCACCTCCGTTTTCTTGTGCAGGGACCGGGACTTCCCTGCTGTGATAGAAGCCGGACTCGAGGGGAT
>NW_017728993.1:13715188-13724445 GCF_001723915.1 Gavialis gangeticus | reverse complement strand
GGCTGGATGCCCACCTAGCTGGACTCGTTTGAGTCCCATTTCTCTTTTTGGGGTTTTTGTTGTTCTCCCGCCCTGGCGGGGGGTCGGGCTAGAAGATCTACTAGGTCCCTTCCGACCCTTAATCTATGAATCTATGAATCTATGAATCTATACATCCATGGACTTCCAGGTGCTTTGGCACATGTTCTCCAGGAGCTCCACATGGGAAGAAAGCTATTCCAGGACTAAGAGTACGTGGAGCATGCCCTGCATGGAAGTCTGTAAGAGCTGTGCTATCTAGGAGTCAGATGGAGACAGGGGACTCCAGAGTCTAAGTAGGAGCTTAGATAACCCTCAGGAGATCCTTTCAACATTTTCCATGAGCCATGAATTCTGAGTTCTCAGTGCTACTTGCAGAGATGTAATAGGGCAGCTCCAGGCCCAGTGCAGCTGTGGTGCACAGGACAGCTGTTATTTTTTTGCCCCTCCAAAGCTGGCACCCAGGGTCATTACCCTCATGATCCCTCCCTCAGTAACTACTTCCCACTTGTATTATGAATGAAAGGAGACTGAACTCCTTTACTGGTACAGGGGAAACCTCCTAGGATTCCCCAATTCCAGACTGTTCCTTTCCAATCCTGTTTTAAAGTGAAGCCAGCTATGTTTGCACAAAGCTTACTTACCTTTTACCCTTAGCAAACCAACCTGCATGCTCACACAAGCCATAAATAGCAGTACTTATTGCTCAACAGGTGGAAAAAAATGCAGAAAGCATGCCAATGCCAAGACCAGGAAGGGTTGTTTTTCATTTATTGTTGAGATCATCAAAGATAGGGAAACACAGAAGCCATTCTGGAAGAACTCAGAGGAAAGCTTGACACTGTAGGAAAGGTTAGTCAAATAAAAGTGGAGGATGTTTATGGTGTGAAATCAGGAAGGGCTTTCAGGAAGTTGGTAGAAAAATTCAGATGAGCCAGGAGCACAGCGAAACCTGAATACGCACATGCATGCACATGCACACCCACACACTCGTACACTCTCATTATATTGTTTAGTCATATTTAGAGAAAACTGGACCATCATCAAATCTTCTTAAGGTTTGCCAGGATCTTCCACTGGCCTTGTTGCCTGCCCCCACTGGCCTTCACCATCCAGTTCATGCTCAGGAAGTCGCTTTTTGCTGCACGTGCAGGACTATTTTGGTCTATAATGAGTCTATTTTGAGAGGTGTGTTCAGTTCATCCACAAAATCACTGATAGACTTAAGCTGGAATGATTTTTGTCTACAGTATTAGCATACTATTCAGGGGTATTTTAATGAGTGAATTCAGGATTTTTTATGAGAGAATTTGCAATTTTTAAATAGGGAACACCAGGATCCCTGCTGGTGAGGCAAGTGGTGGGACCCGGGCAGAGGAACCTGCCCAGGGCTGGCACTGGGGACCCAGCTGGAGGGCAAATGGAGTGGCTGACCTCCTTGCCATTTGGGGCCAGGAGGACATGCTTTGACAATTCAAAGCAGGCCACCACAACAAGCACATCTTCCAGGCAGTAGATATGAATGTAGCTATAAATAAATGAATAACCTCTTCCTTAACAGTCTCTGTAGACCTGTAAGTACTTTGTATAAGTGGTCAGCATAGTTATCCTTATTGTCTAGAGGGGGACCTGGAGGGAGTGAGAGGTAGAAAGACATGCTGTGTAGTAGGCCAGTGCAGAGCATGGGGTTGCATGCAGTGCCAGTTGTGTGCTCCAACTCCCTTTGAAGAAAATGAAAGCACATGCAATATCCCTCTGTAGCCTGAAGATGAAATAAAAAGACCCCCCTCCCTCTTCCTCATCTTGCTCTTGGGCTTGTCATTGTAGGATTGCTAATAAACACTGGGCTGTTGGTACATGTCTATTATTACAAAGCAAGAAAAGATCATTGAAATAGCTACAAACATGGCTTTATGCCTTCGACGAGGATGTTGAATGATGAGGCCATCAGAAGATATCATTTAAAGACCAAATTTAAGAGCCCAATTCTGCAAACTCTCTCCAAGAGTGTGAGTAGTTACCTTGGTACTTAGTTTACTTTTCTTTATGATTCACCAAGTATGGTTTGGCATGGATTAATGATAACTAGCTTCTCTCCTTTTTTTTTTTTTAACTCCCTGTCCTGTAATGTGAGAACTTAGCTGATTAAATACTAAGAACAAATAAAAAGGAAATCATCCTTCATGCAGTCCATAGTTGCTTTCTGGCATTCATTGCTGTAAGAGATCAGCCAGCCAAATATCAAGGCTGGATATTGTTTTTCGAAGGGGCTCTTTGTAGCTCACAGTTACTGAAGATGTACATAGGTTTAACAATACAATACAATACAATACAATACAATACAGTTCACTTTGAAAACATAGCATGCTTGCTTATATGAGCTGAGGAAAAGGATTATCCCTTATTTGCAGTGCTGTAATAACTGATGAGGCACACTGCTAAATCGCCTTCTTTGAAACAGCTCAGATTGACCACAAATGGAGAAAGGGTGCGGGAGTACATAGACTTACAGTTTGATCCTGAATGGCAAATGTGATGCCTTGCCATAGTTGATTTAACTTTTAATCAAAGCAAATTGTTTTTAAAATGGTGATAAGGCTGTAATGGCTCCACAAATAAAACCTGAGCTTGCAATCTATCAGGCACATCTGTCGACAAAACAGACGCCATCTCATAAAACTGCCAAAACAACCCCTTGCTCAAAACAATAAAAAGTGGAAAGAATAAAAAGTCTTAGTCTTAAAAATCACTCTTTTTGGATGTCCTGTAGAAAAAGAAACTCTGAGCTCTAAATCAGTGTAATTTGGACTTGGCTAATGTAGAAATGAAAACCATTCAATAAATCTTTCAGTTGGAGATCAAAAGCTGTGAGTTAAGGAAACTGGAAAATTGATGGTATGACATTTTACCACACTCTATAACATTCATATTATTCAGGAAGCTGCCAACTGCAATTGTTAGGATGCTTTTTTTTATTTTTTAAATGAATGCTGTGATTTAAACTCAGATTCTGGTCACCGATCTCTTAAAACAAAGCAAAATGGGAAGACCATAACAAAATTAAAAGTGATGTGTTATGCAGCTCCTGGTACTTAGCATTCAGCTGAGCCGCCGTACAGGAAAGCAGGCCTTTAATTTTAAGCATATACTGAACTTCCATTGACTTCAGTGCAACCACCTTACGCGATCTTCAGAGATGGTCCTACTACAATCTTCAAAGATGGTATGGACAGAAGTACATTTGGAGCCATTTTCTCATTTTTACAGGTGGAAAATATAAATATGGCAAAACCGCTTCAACTTTTCACACTCCTTCAGGGTTCAAGTTGGAGGGCTTTTTCCTACATTTGTATCACTCCACATGTACATGTGTCCATATCCTATGAATACCTTGAAGCCTTGGCCTGCATGGATATCTCAGGGCACTTTATGTTACTAAAAGAAGTTGCTTTCTGTGTCCAAATCCATCCTGAACATAGTCTCTGAAACAGGCTGTTGTTGTGAAAATTGATCTTATAAAACCTTGTGCCTGTTTGGTTTGGTTTTTTTATCACCAGGATTTGCCTTGCCGGTTATTGAGCAACATCCTTCAACTAACGGCATTAGTCACAGGACTCATTCACGGGGCAGGTACCTCTGTACTTTTGAATGAAGACGTTTGACTGACTGATTTGGGACAGCGTGGTGAGGGATTTCAGAAAGCGGATGGTTTCAACAGCCGTCATCTGTTCCATGCTCTGGCATTGATTTCCACTTGCAGAGGCTCTCGGTCTTTCTTTTCTTTACATACAGATGTGTATAGGCGGTCTTTCTTACTTTGATGCTCTTCTTGATGAAGAGAACTCCTATAATCCGGACTGAAAGGACACATCTAGAAGGTGCAACATCACTTTCAATTCCTTCTCCGTGCTGATGAATCAAGCGAATATTTGCTTGCGTCCCTCCATATTCCCCTCAGATGTCTGAACTGTTCGTCATCCAAACGGATGTTACTCATTTTAGTCTCCGGTGCTCCCTGTCAAGTTGGCAGCTCCTCACTTTGGTTGTTGAAAATTAAGGACATCTGAAAAAAAAATCCATCCTCGTGCTGCAACGAGGTAAAGAGCCGTTTGCAGAGAGAATCGCTGTGCGATGGGAGCTCTTTATTTCTGTGTGGATGATGTTAGGTGTCCTTTGCCAGGCGCTGTCTATGTGCTTGAACTCTAGCAGGAAGGCTGTGAACTATGGGAACACCCTATGTTGTGCTAATTAGCATCTGCTCCTCATTGCTGCTTCCTTTGGGTGGATTGATACAGTTAAATTTAACAGCTAGGCATGGTGTGTGGAACTGGGCTTAGAAATATGTTTATTTTATTTTCCATTTTCTTTTCCCTTCTCTTTGATAAGAGAATTGGGGGAGCGACAGGCCCAGAGTGGGCAGTACTCAGTGAAAGTTAACGCCAGTCTTTGTTTTTCATGGCCTTTTTTTTTTTTTTTTTTTTTTTACCCCTCTTTAATCTTTTTTTTTTTTTTTCCCCCTTTATTTTTTTTTTTTTTTCCCCCTTTATTTTTTTTTTTTTTTCCCCCTTTATTTTTTTTTTTTTTTACACCTCTGGGGGCTTTTTTTTTTTTTTTTTTTTTTTAGCACTCATTAATCCTTTTGATTTTAGCTTCTTTGAAGCCTGGAGTTTGGATGCGTTTCAGCACACGCAGGAATCAGACATGCAAACCCTTCAACCAGTGCAGAAGTTTAAAACCCTTATTCATATTCCAGGGGAAAACTTTCATTGGATACACTGGCAATGCCTGACTTCAGTATGTTTATCTTTTGGCAATATCTCACTTTGTATTTGATACAGCCTTGCGTTTTCCTGGTGCCAGATTCAATTTCCAGTTTTAGTAAATGAGACAGTCTCTCACATTTCTTTGCCACACTGTGGCATGCTTTGTGCAGTGTATGATTTTGATCGTAAATATACAGAAGAGTAAAATAAACACACAAAAAAGAACAGGGTGTGCATATATGTGTGTACACACACATGCACACATGCGCGCACACAAATGTAACAAAAAGTCTGGCCCTTCACCTAATTTAAACCAGAAAATTGGCATCTGATTTTATTGTTCAAATTGACTCCAAGAACACAAACAGCAGTTTTCTTTTAAATTAGGGACTGCCAAAATATGGAGACTGATATTTGCTGTTATTAACTAATTGAGATTAACTGTTTCACTGCTCTTTAATGCTGAACATATGCTGGAGCAAAAAACCAAAAAAAATTAAACCTTTTAAATTTACCACAATAGGCTAAAGGAACGGGTGTAAGCTCCTTTATATCCATGGTGTGCTCAGCTGCACAGGCATGAATCTTGACCCTTCGTTGCTATTTCAGTGTAATACCAGAATGTCAAGTATGTTCTAGATATGCTGGACTAGAAAATCAGCAGCGAAGCAGTATTGTAAATTAAAGAAATACAAAATAAAATACTTTATTCAGGTTCATCAGGAGTGGCGTTTATAAAGAAAAATGCAACATCTGTTGCTTATTTGATGGAAAGTTGGGTCTGATGGACTCCTTTGCTAAATTAAAAAAAAAATGCTGTGATCTAGCATGTGAGTATTAATTTCTAGAATTCTATGTATTCGGTAGCAGCAGCAGTATGCCCAGGGATTTACAGAGAGACATGATCACATGGCTTCTACTCTGAAAAATTTGCAATCTGTGGCCATAACCCCTTGGTCAAATCCTTATAGATATAGGGCATGGCTTTTGATCTTCCAGGAGATTGTATTGAAAACTTTGGAAGGGCTCTACTCAGGCACATGGGTCTGTCTGTATGGATCTGATTGCAGGACTGAGGCCTAAACGCCCCAGGTATGTTTAAGCATAAGTCATGGGAGCCACCATAAATAGAGACAGAGAATTAGAGGAGTCATATTTATGATCACTTGCATATTGCTTAGGTATTTTAGTAGTGTTTGAAAGCTTGTCCTAGACTACTCCAACGATGCAGTTGGTGCATCTGAAAAATCACCCACAAAAAGCATTGCTTTTAGTAAACTATTTGAATTATGTATTTGTTTTTTTATTTAATTTATTATCACTTTTTCTATTCACACTTCACTTACAGATAGGCTAGCACTTATTGTTATAGATTTTGTGGGGAAAATGGTGAGATTCTGGCAGGGAGTGACGTATAGTTAGCCCCACACATTTAGAAGTTAAGAATCATTTCCACAAAGCAAGAGATTGTCTTAAAATTCATGAGATTTGATAATAATATACGTGAGATCCAGACCAGGCTTGTGACTGGGATTCAGATATGAGGGCCACATGGAAAAGCTAGCAGAGCCTATTAAAAGCTGATATGAGTGACTGCATAGAAGAAGGTATTTGGTGCGTACAAATTTATTGGTCCAAGGGCTAGCCAAATGGCACCCTGGAGTGAACTTGTATGTTGGTGCCCCACTCCTGCTCCTCCCTGCCCTGGCACCCACACAAGTCACTGGCACTGTGTGCATGGGATGTGTGTTGCGGGGGGTGAGATGAGTGTGTGTGTGTGGGGGGGCATGTGTACCTCAGTGCCTGCGGGTGGCAGGGGATCCCATGGGCTATTGCGGGGCAGTGCGTGTCCATTCACTCAAGATGTTGGCCTGATGCCAGGTGGTGGGGCTGGGGGGCAGCAGGGGCTTGGCATGGGGTGGCAGGAAGGGCATGCAGGTGGGCAGCAGGCAGGGCTGCCCACACAGGAAGTCCAGCCACTGCAGCAGGGCACCGCTACCCAGCACCACCTGACCACCTGCACCCTTGGCAGTGGTTGCGGGGCCTGCAGCTTGGCCTCCAGCCCTAGCACATCGGTGATGGCAAAGCCCTTGGTGTGCAAGCCAGGGCTGACCAGCCACACTGCCTTCACTGGGCACCACCACCTTGCTATTGGCCCAGCCCTCTGCACCATCTTCCTGGCCCATCATGCTGCCAACCACCGCTGCCACCTGGGGACTTTTTATCTTGCTGCCTCAGCCAGCCAGCTCCAATCAGCTCTGGGTGCAGAACCCTTTGCTTAGCCCCCAGATTAATTGCCGCTGAAGACTGCCAGCGGATGTGAGCAGTGGGTCAGGACAGGACATGTGCGTGAGTGTGCATGTGCACACATGCATGTGTGTGGCGCCCCCTGACCAGGGCACCCTAGGTGGTTGCCCACCCCACACACGCTTAAGGCCAGCTCTGATTGGTTCTACAAAACTCAGGAGCAGTGATGCATGTTTTTGAGCACTATTAATGTGGGCTATGCGAAATGGCACTGTTCCATTTTGACTTCAGGATCAAGGTTTGGACTGAACAGTGTTGTTTCGAATTTCATTTTTAGTCAAAACAGGTGTTCCATTTCGCTTTGTCGAAATGGTGAGGCTGTTTTGACACTGTTTTTATGTTTCACCCGACAGTCAGGCTGGGAAAACAAACTCAGCCCAGCTGGGCTGAATTCTCATCCCCAGCTTGATCTAGCATGGGGGAGGATGGAAACTCAGCCCAGCTGGGCTGACTTCCCATCCCCAGCCTGACTGTAGTCCTGGGGAGGGGAACTGAGCAATCAGGCTCAGTTCCTTTCCCCAGCCTGATCACAGCGCTTGGGAGGGGAACTGAGCCAAGTCTCAGTTCCCTTACTCTGCTCTGTGATTGGCTTCCTGCTGCCTGGCGGCAGGAGATGGGGAGAGCCAGGGCTGTGCTCCCGGCTGCTGCTGGGAGCACAGCCCTGGTTCTCCCGTGTCTCCCCCCACCTTGCTGCTGGCTGTTTTAAAATGTGAAACATTTCAAAACTTTTGAAATGTTTTGACTAGCCTCATTTTGTTTTGAGGCTGTTTCAAAGCCCTTTGTTTTGACTTGATTTCACTGTTTCGAGCTTGAAATGAGTCGAAACAGTGTTGAATCAAAACAGCCGGCAAAATTTTATACAGCCCTACTATTAACTGTTAAGTGTTTCATATATACAGAGGTTGGCATGGCAGGAGCTGATGTGAGTTAAGAGGTGAGGCATATATATGCAATGGGGTAGCAGATCTTATAATTAAGACAACACTAGAACCAGGCAGGGAACCAAATATTTAGATGTAGCTGACAAGAAACCCCACCAGAGTATAGTAAGTGAGCACATTGCAGGGTCCACCGGTCCCCTGATGTCTGGCAGTATGCTGGGTACACCACGAGCTGAGGCAAGGCCTTTGGTGTTGTATACACAAAGTGCTATGGGGTCAACCCCTAAAATGGTTCCCACTGGTACTCAGAAACTTTGCATGAGAGAAACTGCCAGAAACAAAAGGGCAGACACTCCATCCACTCTCTGTTTATGGACTACAATGTACAATAAAACTAGAAGAGGTCAGCTATCCCCACCATCTTTAGCAATCTAGTCCAGAGGCCTAGTGGTGACAGAACTGGTGTAACGGCTCCCCCACAAGCATAATGGTGACAACACTGGTATAGCTATAGTTTCACAGTTTGTTAGTTAGTAGGGTCGGAAAGGACCTGAGCAGATCATCAAGTCCGACCGCCTGCCATGGCAGGAAAGAGTACTGGGGTCAAACGAGCCCAGCAAGGTGACTGTCAAGCCTTGTCTTAAAGACCCCCAGGGTAGGAGCCAGCACCACTTCTCTTGGAAGTTGGTTCCAGATCCTAGCCACCCTGACCGTGAAGTAGCACCTCCGGATGTCTAATCTGAATCTACCATCTGTCATCTTGTGACCGTTATTCCTGGTCACTCCTGGCAGTGCTCGGGGGAACAGGGACTCCTCCAGTGCCTGCTGGTCCCCCCTGACTAGTTTGTAACAGGCCACTAGATCCCCCCCTCAGCCTTCTCTTGTGGAGGCTGAACAGGTTCAAGCCTCTCCTTGTAGGGGCTGCCCTGCTGCCCCCTGATCATGCAAGTGGCCTCCTCTGGACCCTCTTCATGCTGTCCACATCCCTCCTGAAGTGCGACGACCAGAACTGGATGCAGTACTCCAGCTGCGGCCTGACCAGTGCTGCATAGAGGGGGAGGATCACCTCCTTGGACCTGCTCGAGATGCATCTGTGGATGCACGACAAGGTGTAGTTGGCCTTCCTGACTGTGTCCCCACACTGCCGGCCCATGTTCATCTTGGCATTGATGATGACTCCACGATTCTTTCCTGCCTCTGCACTGACGAGAAGGGAGTTCCCCAGCCCGTAGGGATGGTGCTGGTTCTTCCTCCCCAGGTGCAGCACCTTGCACTTGTCAGTGTTGAA
>NW_017728993.1:13705086-13710188 GCF_001723915.1 Gavialis gangeticus | reverse complement strand
TAGGTATTTTAGTAGTGTTTGAAAGCTTGTCCTAGACTACTCCAACGATGCAGTTGGTGCATCTGAAAAATCACCCACAAAAAGCATTGCTTTTAGTAAACTATTTGAATTATGTATTTGTTTTTTTATTTAATTTATTATCACTTTTTCTATTCACACTTCACTTACAGATAGGCTAGCACTTATTGTTATAGATTTTGTGGGGAAAATGGTGAGATTCTGGCAGGGAGTGACGTATAGTTAGCCCCACACATTTAGAAGTTAAGAATCATTTCCACAAAGCAAGAGATTGTCTTAAAATTCATGAGATTTGATAATAATATACGTGAGATCCAGACCAGGCTTGTGACTGGGATTCAGATATGAGGGCCACATGGAAAAGCTAGCAGAGCCTATTAAAAGCTGATATGAGTGACTGCATAGAAGAAGGTATTTGGTGCGTACAAATTTATTGGTCCAAGGGCTAGCCAAATGGCACCCTGGAGTGAACTTGTATGTTGGTGCCCCACTCCTGCTCCTCCCTGCCCTGGCACCCACACAAGTCACTGGCACTGTGTGCATGGGATGTGTGTTGCGGGGGGTGAGATGAGTGTGTGTGTGTGGGGGGGCATGTGTACCTCAGTGCCTGCGGGTGGCAGGGGATCCCATGGGCTATTGCGGGGCAGTGCGTGTCCATTCACTCAAGATGTTGGCCTGATGCCAGGTGGTGGGGCTGGGGGGCAGCAGGGGCTTGGCATGGGGTGGCAGGAAGGGCATGCAGGTGGGCAGCAGGCAGGGCTGCCCACACAGGAAGTCCAGCCACTGCAGCAGGGCACCGCTACCCAGCACCACCTGACCACCTGCACCCTTGGCAGTGGTTGCGGGGCCTGCAGCTTGGCCTCCAGCCCTAGCACATCGGTGATGGCAAAGCCCTTGGTGTGCAAGCCAGGGCTGACCAGCCACACTGCCTTCACTGGGCACCACCACCTTGCTATTGGCCCAGCCCTCTGCACCATCTTCCTGGCCCATCATGCTGCCAACCACCGCTGCCACCTGGGGACTTTTTATCTTGCTGCCTCAGCCAGCCAGCTCCAATCAGCTCTGGGTGCAGAACCCTTTGCTTAGCCCCCAGATTAATTGCCGCTGAAGACTGCCAGCGGATGTGAGCAGTGGGTCAGGACAGGACATGTGCGTGAGTGTGCATGTGCACACATGCATGTGTGTGGCGCCCCCTGACCAGGGCACCCTAGGTGGTTGCCCACCCCACACACGCTTAAGGCCAGCTCTGATTGGTTCTACAAAACTCAGGAGCAGTGATGCATGTTTTTGAGCACTATTAATGTGGGCTATGCGAAATGGCACTGTTCCATTTTGACTTCAGGATCAAGGTTTGGACTGAACAGTGTTGTTTCGAATTTCATTTTTAGTCAAAACAGGTGTTCCATTTCGCTTTGTCGAAATGGTGAGGCTGTTTTGACACTGTTTTTATGTTTCACCCGACAGTCAGGCTGGGAAAACAAACTCAGCCCAGCTGGGCTGAATTCTCATCCCCAGCTTGATCTAGCATGGGGGAGGATGGAAACTCAGCCCAGCTGGGCTGACTTCCCATCCCCAGCCTGACTGTAGTCCTGGGGAGGGGAACTGAGCAATCAGGCTCAGTTCCTTTCCCCAGCCTGATCACAGCGCTTGGGAGGGGAACTGAGCCAAGTCTCAGTTCCCTTACTCTGCTCTGTGATTGGCTTCCTGCTGCCTGGCGGCAGGAGATGGGGAGAGCCAGGGCTGTGCTCCCGGCTGCTGCTGGGAGCACAGCCCTGGTTCTCCCGTGTCTCCCCCCACCTTGCTGCTGGCTGTTTTAAAATGTGAAACATTTCAAAACTTTTGAAATGTTTTGACTAGCCTCATTTTGTTTTGAGGCTGTTTCAAAGCCCTTTGTTTTGACTTGATTTCACTGTTTCGAGCTTGAAATGAGTCGAAACAGTGTTGAATCAAAACAGCCGGCAAAATTTTATACAGCCCTACTATTAACTGTTAAGTGTTTCATATATACAGAGGTTGGCATGGCAGGAGCTGATGTGAGTTAAGAGGTGAGGCATATATATGCAATGGGGTAGCAGATCTTATAATTAAGACAACACTAGAACCAGGCAGGGAACCAAATATTTAGATGTAGCTGACAAGAAACCCCACCAGAGTATAGTAAGTGAGCACATTGCAGGGTCCACCGGTCCCCTGATGTCTGGCAGTATGCTGGGTACACCACGAGCTGAGGCAAGGCCTTTGGTGTTGTATACACAAAGTGCTATGGGGTCAACCCCTAAAATGGTTCCCACTGGTACTCAGAAACTTTGCATGAGAGAAACTGCCAGAAACAAAAGGGCAGACACTCCATCCACTCTCTGTTTATGGACTACAATGTACAATAAAACTAGAAGAGGTCAGCTATCCCCACCATCTTTAGCAATCTAGTCCAGAGGCCTAGTGGTGACAGAACTGGTGTAACGGCTCCCCCACAAGCATAATGGTGACAACACTGGTATAGCTATAGTTTCACAGTTTGATAGTTAGTAGGGTCGGAAAGGACCTGAGCAGATCATCAAGTCCGACCGCCTGCCATGGCAGGAAAGAGTACTGGGGTCAAACGAGCCCAGCAAGGTGACTGTCAAGCCTTGTCTTAAAGACCCCCAGGGTAGGAGCCAGCACCACTTCTCTTGGAAGTTGGTTCCAGATCCTAGCCACCCTGACCGTGAAGTAGCACCTCCGGATGTCTAATCTGAATCTACCATCTGTCATCTTGTGACCGTTATTCCTGGTCACTCCTGGCAGTGCTCGGGGGAACAGGGACTCCTCCAGTGCCTGCTGGTCCCCCCTGACTAGTTTGTAACAGGCCACTAGATCCCCCCCTCAGCCTTCTCTTGTGGAGGCTGAACAGGTTCAAGCCTCTCCTTGTAGGGGCTGCCCTGCTGCCCCCTGATCATGCAAGTGGCCTCCTCTGGACCCTCTTCATGCTGTCCACATCCCTCCTGAAGTGCGACGACCAGAACTGGATGCAGTACTCCAGCTGCGGCCTGACCAGTGCTGCATAGAGGGGGAGGATCACCTCCTTGGACCTGCTCGAGATGCATCTGTGGATGCACGACAAGGTGTAGTTGGCCTTCCTGACTGTGTCCCCACACTGCCGGCCCATGTTCATCTTGGCATTGATGATGACTCCACGATTCTTTCCTGCCTCTGCACTGACGAGAAGGGAGTTCCCCAGCCCGTAGGGATGGTGCTGGTTCTTCCTCCCCAGGTGCAGCACCTTGCACTTGTCAGTGTTGAATCACCCCCAACACTCACATGCACACATGCGCAAGCACACAAATGCACACATGCATGCACGCATACACACAGTCCTGCTGCTTGCAGCTCACTGGTCTGTAGCTGCTTGCCTCAGCTACAAATAGTCCCCTGCCAGCAGCCACGTGTCTTCATCCAGGTCTTGGCCCTCTGTCTGCCTGCAGTCTGGTCTCCAATCTTCAGCCAGCTCCCAAGCTGCTGCGTCTGGCCTGCTGCTTCTGCTCTCATGGTGCTTCTTGTTTCCTCTTGGGCCTTGTCCCCAATTACCTCAAGCTGTACTTCAATTTTCCTCCCTGTGCTGGAAATTTATGGAGTCTTCTCCTGGCTGGGTGTGCTCTGGGAATTAACCCAGAGCTTAGTAACGAGCCAGCCAGGTCCTTCCAATATTCATTCTGTTTGTTGTTGTTACCTCTGGGTTAAGTGCCACGCACTTTCTCTTACAAAGTTCAGAATATAACTGCCAATTTGAAAATGGCTTCCAGTTTGGGAGGAAAACCTCCTCTCCTCTGGCTCCTTCAACATCTGAGTGCGAGCTGCCCAGTTTCTGTTAGGAGAATCCATCCTCTTAATTGTGTCCTTGGAGTCGTACCTTATTTCATTTAGGTGGGACATCCTTTGAGATGAGCTGCAGATGATCCAGGAGGAACGCAGTTCACACTTTGTACAGATTGAAGCTGATACATTTGCAGTCTAAGGCAGCTGAGGTCCATAACCCCAGCTTCTTATAGGCTGAAACTGCACCCATACTATGCGGCCAGTGAAATTACTTCATATAAACTCTTGGAT
The DNA here is from genome assembly GCF_001723915.1 of Gavialis gangeticus. Lineage (NCBI taxonomy): Eukaryota > Metazoa > Chordata > Crocodylia > Gavialidae > Gavialis > Gavialis gangeticus. Next base: position 13,706,087 of record NW_017728993.1, on the reverse strand, counting down.
CCAGAGTTGCCAACTCTTGCAATTTTTTTCAGGAGTCAGGATGTCAGTCAGGGTAGAGGTAGTTTCTTTGAAGAATCTCAGGGCCCTCATAAAAGTCCAGCCCTACTCTAGGGCAAACCTCCCCAGTGATTGACTGCTGGCTCTACTACCCCCCTCCTGGGGAAGTGCAACCTGTTAGAGTTGCTGAAGGAGGCAGGCCGAATGCTTCCCCCTCTCAGGAGCAGGTATCGTTCTCCGAGGAGAGGAAGGAGCAAAAAGATCCCAGCAGCATTTCCCCTTTGCAGGACCAGGCCTCCCCCTCTTGCCTATTTCAGCTGAAATGGCATTGCTCCCTTGTGCATATAAACTCCATGTGAAAGTCAAGCTTGTGCTCAGATGTGTGACTACTTCCGATCAGAACAATCAAGGTAGAAACTGTCCTGTGGGAACATTAGCCAGGGGTTGCAATGGAGAGGACAAGGTGTCAAACTCCTAATGAGGAATAAAGTTCATGCTGGTTAACTTGAAATAAAAGCAATGCCTCCTTTAGAGATTTTTGCAAATACCTTGAGGTCACACTTAAGTGTAGAAGAGGAGGGGACAGGAGAACAGAGCTTCCCTTTCTCTGCTTAAAATAAAGGAGTGCTCCTTCCCTCTCTCTGGCTTAGTTAAGTAATGCTTTCTAAGCCTCCCCCACTATCTCAGGGTGTGTGTAGATGAAATGGGGGTCCTAAATTGAAGTGATGGGTTTTCAAAGACACTGCTTCAATTTAGGGCTCTTTAAACCTCCATGTCATGCACACACCTGAACTTACTTGCCTCTCCAGCTGCAGGGAGGGGAGGGTGAGCTGCCTGTGGGTGGAGTGGTCCCTGGGCTGCTGGGGGTGGGGGGGTAGGGAGGCTGGTGCTTCCCTCCGTGGCAGCGGTGGCCCCGCCTGCAGGCATCCGACTTGGGGGTTCCTGGGGGGCACCGCACCTGCAGAGGGAGGCACCAGCCCCCCCCCCCCCCCCCCCCCCCCCCC
>NW_017728993.1:13702484-13704845 GCF_001723915.1 Gavialis gangeticus | reverse complement strand
TTTTCTTGGGTGGAGCCTGCCCTCCCAGGCTGCTGCCAGGCTGCCTGCAGGGCTTCCTGCAGAGCCCCTGAGCTGCAGAGACCCTGGTGCTTTGTTCTGTGGCTGGGGTGCAGCAAACTAAAACTCGGAGGAGGAGGAATTTTAGTTTGCTGCGCGTTATGCCACTGAATGTGCTACAGCGGCTGGAATTACTACACAATACGCCAGTGATGTGTGCGAACACCAACACTATTAAAGCGGTGCAAAAGCTTTTAACCTGCTTTAAAGTGTTGTGCACACATGTCCCTCATTTTGTCTATGCATGACCACAGGTGGTGCAATTAGAACTCCTTATTCTGTTTTAATCTATTTTACCCAGTAGGTTGCTCAAAAACATGTTAGCCCTGATAAGAGAATTTGGTGTTCAGTTTATTGTTTCAATTGGATTTTCCAAGCATGTTCCAGGATTAGTGGGAAAACCTCAGGAACTTTAAATAATAAAAGAAAGAGTTTCACAATTAAACTGAGAGCTGGAAAGTCAGCTCCATAGGCCACTTTACAGGCTGCATCTAGAAGATGAAATATGGTGTAGAAGGGCCAGTAGCATGCTTACCAATACTATGGAATGGGTCATGCTGTTTTTAACCACTGTTTTCCCTTGACTTGTGTTGGAGATATGGGTGTTGTAAAAGCCTGCACATTGAATCAGCAGTTCTCAAAATGGTTTCCAAGCTTACTGCAGACACTGATAAATGCCTCTGACTACAATAGCCTCACACCTGGGTTAAATTCTTCGTTCACACAGAAGAATTGATTATGTGCCTAGACTTCCAACTGCATGTATTTCATTTGGGGATCAGATGGTTGGAGGTGGCTGGTGATGATATTCAGCTCTGGACTGCAACTCAGCTGCCAGATTATAGGCAGCTAAATCATGTACAAGCAGTAGGTTTTAAAATGAAAACATGTAGAGGAATGGAAGGGAGAAACATGTTTACATGAGGCAGTGGGAGCTAATGGAAGAAGAGAAGTGGGCTGATCCAGGGTAATAGCCTCAGATTGGGAAGGAAAGCCTGTCTTTTCATTCTGGCAAGATAATCTGTACACCACAACAGCAAAGAGCTCTGGGTCACTAAAGAAATAAGCCATGCCTCCCCACTCCTGCTGTACGTATTAACCCTGGAAATAAAGTGAGGAGTTTGCCATGGGAGTAACCCAAGGTACTTTTAATGGCCACACTGGAAACCCAGCCCTTTATCATGGTGGGCGTTTGTACACATCACGTTTTTTGCTCTTTCTTTGACGCCAATGATGTGACGCCAATGATGTGTCCATAAAACGGGTTTTACAGACACTTTAAAAATCTTTCTGGTGCATTAAAATAAAACTGCTCAGATGTAGTTTAATTTGGCTTGCCACAAATTAAAGCATTGTGTCCATGGATTTGTTACGTACAAACACAAAGGCACTCAAAGACACGTAATGAGCCTCTTTGTCCACCAGATGGTGCAGCGACTTTTTTGTAGTTCACCCCTTTTTCCACCAGATGTCGCTTCGAATTGCAGCTGCCCCGTTTTGTTAAATGGGTGTAATGCGTTTCCTTGAATGCCAGGTGTAGCATGGCAGATTCAGTGGTCTACCCAGCCCAACATGCATTAGTGTTCATTCTCCTGTATGGACACCTGCAGGTAGACACCCCACCACTCACACCCTGCCTAGGGTGACAACGGTGCCATCACCTCATTACCTGCCTCTGCCCCTGACTGAACATAGCCCGTAGCGGCTGATTTTTTTTTTCTTGTGCTGTGTGCTGGCTTCCTGCTGCACCATTCACAATTGCACAAGAGGTCACCCCCACAGTTGGACAGACCCATGGCAGCTGGCAGCCCTTAACTGAGGATGGCACCGTTACCACATAGCCTACCCCAGGTTCACCCCAGGATAACTCTTTTTGAGAGAGTTATCCTGACACATGTCCACGAGGGGCCAGCAGGGGATGCTATGCTCAGGGGCAACCAACACGGGTTCATCAGTGGCAGGTCCTGTCAGACCAACCCGGTGGCTTTCTACGACCAGGTCATCAAATGCTTACATGGGGTAGCAGTGGACATAGTCTTCCTGGACTTTCAGAAGGCTTTCGACACTGTCTCTCACCCTGTTCTCATTAAGAAACTGGGGGACTGTGGTGTTGACACCCACACAGTCAAATGGGTCACCAACTGGCTGGAGGGCCGCACACAGAGAGTGGTGGTGGATGGGTCTTATTCGCCCTGGAGGGATGTGGGCAGTGGTGGGGTCCCCCAGGGCTTGGTCTTTGGGCCCACACTGTTCAACTTCTTCACCAGCGACTTGGACGAGAGGGTAAAAAGCACCCTGTTCAAA
>NW_017728993.1:13696675-13697484 GCF_001723915.1 Gavialis gangeticus | reverse complement strand
TTGAGGCAGTGGGAGCTAATGGAAGAAGAGAAGTGGGCTGATCCAGGGTAATAGCCTCAGATTGGGAAGGAAAGCCTGTCTTTTCATTCTGGCAAGATAATCTGTACACCACAACAGCAAAGAGCTCTGGGTCACTAAAGAAATAAGCCATGCCTCCCCACTCCTGCTGTACGTATTAACCCTGGAAATAAAGTGAGGAGTTTGCCATGGGAGTAACCCAAGGTACTTTTAATGGCCACACTGGAAACCCAGCCCTTTATCATGGTGGGCGTTTGTACACATCACGTTTTTTGCTCTTTCTTTGACGCCAATGATGTGACGCCAATGATGTGTCCATAAAACGGGTTTTACAGACACTTTAAAAATCTTTCTGGTGCATTAAAATAAAACTGCTCAGATGTAGTTTAATTTGGCTTGCCACAAATTAAAGCATTGTGTCCATGGATTTGTTACGTACAAACACAAAGGCACTCAAAGACACGTAATGAGCCTCTTTGTCCACCAGATGGTGCAGCGACTTTTTTGTAGTTCACCCCTTTTTCCACCAGATGTCGCTTCGAATTGCAGCTGCCCCGTTTTGTTAAATGGGTGTAATGCGTTTCCTTGAATGCCAGGTGTAGCATGGCAGATTCAGTGGTCTACCCAGCCCAACATGCATTAGTGTTCATTCTCCTGTATGGACACCTGCAGGTAGACACCCCACCACTCACACCCTGCCTAGGGTGACAACGGTGCCATCACCTCATTACCTGCCTCTGCCCCTGACTGAACATAGCCCGTAGCGGCTGATTTTTTTTTTCTTGTGCTGT
>NW_017728993.1:13690840-13691675 GCF_001723915.1 Gavialis gangeticus | reverse complement strand
TTGCCCCTGACTGAACATAGCCCGTAGCGGCTGATTTTTTTTTTCTTGTGCTGTGTGCTGGCTTCCTGCTGCACCATTCACAATTGCACAAGAGGTCACCCCCACAGTTGGACAGACCCATGGCAGCTGGCAGCCCTTAACTGAGGATGGCACCGTTACCACATAGCCTACCCCAGGTTCACCCCAGGATAACTCTTTTTGAGAGAGTTATCCTGACACATGTCCACGAGGGGCCAGCAGGGGATGCTATGCTCAGGGGCAACCAACACGGGTTCATCAGTGGCAGGTCCTGTCAGACCAACCCGGTGGCTTTCTACGACCAGGTCATCAAATGCTTACATGGGGTAGCAGTGGACATAGTCTTCCTGGACTTTCAGAAGGCTTTCGACACTGTCTCTCACCCTGTTCTCATTAAGAAACTGGGGGACTGTGGTGTTGACACCCACACAGTCAAATGGGTCACCAACTGGCTGGAGGGCCGCACACAGAGAGTGGTGGTGGATGGGTCTTATTCGCCCTGGAGGGATGTGGGCAGTGGTGGGGTCCCCCAGGGCTTGGTCTTTGGGCCCACACTGTTCAACTTCTTCACCAGCGACTTGGACGAGAGGGTAAAAAGCACCCTGTTCAAATTTGACATTAAGATGTGGGCATGCTAGAAGGGAGGAATAGGCTGCAATCAGACCTAGACAGGTTACAGGGGTGGGCGGATGAGAACAGGATGGGATTCAACACTGACAAGTGCAAGGTGCTGCACCTGGGGAGGAAGAACCAGCAGCATACCTACAGGCTGGGGAACTCTCTTCTTGTCAGTGCAGAGGCAGAAAAGGATCTTGGA
>NW_017728993.1:13676379-13690059 GCF_001723915.1 Gavialis gangeticus | reverse complement strand
TAGACATCAGGAGGCGCGACTTCACGGTCAGGGCGGCTAGGATCTGGAACCAACTTCCAAGAGAAGTGGTGCTGGCTCCTACCCTGGGGGTCTTTAAGAGGAGGCTGGATGAACACCTTGCTGGGCTCGTTTGACCCCAGTACTCTTTCCTGCTATGGCAGGGGGTCAGACTCGATGATCTGCTCAGGTCCCTTCTGACCCGACCAACTATGTATATGTATTCACTCCAGGAATGAACCACTTGCATGCCTACGGGGGTGAGTGTGGGGGGCGCCATGGACTGCTTTAATTTCCCTTTCAGTCAGACACAGCTAAATGGCGCATGCCTTGTCAACGCATGCAGTCTGTAGCTGCGCTCCCTTTTCTTTTCGTGTGCTGGCCGCCAGTGTGCAATGGTCCCCCCATTTAGATTCATGTCAGCACGCGAAATAGCAGCTGGCGTCTGCCTGCTCCTAGCACCGAATGCAGCCAACCCGTAGCCACCAGGTTCCCTTTTGGTGCTACGCCGGTCATGATTGCACAGTCTCACCCCATCCTGCTGGCCCTAACTCATGATGGCACCTCTGGCCTTGGCAGTTCCTGTCACTCCCTACCTGCAGTCAGTACCCCCCCTCCCCATTGGCAGATTAATGCACAGACCAGCTGGCCCTGGGCCTGGGGAGCAGCACGTCCTGCTCTGGCTGCTCCCCCTGTGGTGCTGGCCAGGGCCGGAGCCCACAGCTGCAGGGAGGGCATGGGGTGGGGGGCCCTAAGCCATAGGAGGGGGGTGCAGGACCCCAAGGAATCTTAATCCACTCCCCCACGCTGCAGTGTGCCATGCTGTTGCCGCTTGGGGATTCACTAGGTTTTCCAGTATTGGTTAAACAACCTTCCCTGCTGTTTCAAACAAATTGCAAGTGTGGGTAGCAGACACATTTGAAGAAAAGGAGACAGATAATTCTCTTTGACATAATTAACCTTTAATGATTTATTCTCCCTAACTTCCATAAATAACAACCCGAGCGTTACAGAATTTTCCAGGTAAACAATTTGCAAGAAGCAGTAAGCACTCTTCAGCTAAGTAAACCCATGGGACCGAGCGATGGCTCTCTCCCAAGGTGTCCTCACGGCTTCTGCTGCGGCAACGTGGATTTATCCCTGGTCTTCTTGCAAGCATATCCTTCTGCATCACAGTTCTGTATGATTTGTAGAGAGACAGGAACAGGGATGCTGGGAGGATAAACACAATACAGCTTGCGAAGGGCTCAGATGCAGTGGAAACAGGAGCCAGAGAAGCCCCTAAGATAAGGAGTTTGAGCATAGGCTTGGGTGTCTGGCATTCTGTTCCTGCTTTTGATTCGCTGTTTGGCCTTGGGCAAATCACTTAACCTCTGCTTCAGTGTCATTTACTGAGCTGTTGCACTTTGTGATTTTGAGATGCAATCAAAGTGCGCGCAGTATCAAAATGATTGATCGCATGTTGAAGGCTGGGATACCATGGGAGCATAGTCCAGCTAGTGAACAACAGGGTATGATACTCTCCCTCTTGGGCAGAAGTAGTTCCCTGGGTTTTTTTTACGTGTGCATATATCAGATTTATTCTTTCTGGATATCAAGCTGTTGAAACCATATAAAGACTCTGAGGCCAAAACCACAGAAATCTGACTATACTGCTATAATAAAGACATTCATTATTTCAACAAAAATCAATCAAGTGGACATAAATTAGGGTGTTTTCCCCTGAGACGTCAATAAGTCACGGAGTCAAACGATTTGCAGTATCTCAAGTTTTAGAAAGAAATATGCTTTGTTTGACATTTTCTCTGAAAAAACAACCCTAAGCCCTTCAAAACAAGCCGGCATGAGCTAGCCTGTATTTATTTCTGCAGTGCTAACAGGAAGATCACTTGAAAAAAGGAGAAAATCTACTAAACTTTACACAGCTGTCTACAGGATGGGCCAAAAGGGCACAGTTCTCCACTCTCATAAGCTTTTACACCAGTGCAGCTTCATGTATTTAGTGGGATCCCTCCTCATTTATGCCTATACAGATAGAGTGATGAGAATGAGGCCTGGGCTATGCATGAAAGACATGCCATGTTAAACAATTTCTGTGATCAACTTCTGAGTCCAGCAGGCTTTACCTAAGAAAGTGACATGGATAGAATGAAAAGACTCCTGGATTGTACTATATTTCTCAGATTTGCCTTTGAATACAGAAAAGAGTTATCCATGGAGTCAATGAATAGAAGGAATGCAGAGGATAGTGGCAAATGCAAACAAGGGTGATTTCAGACATTTTTGGGAGGCCAGCCGGCTGGGTATAAATCCATGTTGTTTTGCGGACCAGTCAGCTCATTACATTTTTCCTGGGGGAACACACAGCATCCATAAGCAGTGGAGGGCAGCGGTACCCCCTGCTTTCACCTCAATGTGCTGATCAGTGGAAACAGACTTTTATTCTTCCAGGGACCTAAAGGGAGCCAGCCAAGACCAGAGATTATCATCACTAAGGAATCCCTCCCGGGGAGATTCCACCAACCAGGAGACCTGTAAGTCTGAGATTTTAAAGCACTTTTCCAAAGAACCTTGCCTTTTTTTTTTTTAAAGGCATTGCACTTTTAGTGGAGCTGAACGCAGCTTAGTGCAGTGGGGAATTCAACATGCACATGTTTAAAGAATCTTTTAAGATTGGATATTTTAACTCCAGCAAATAATCAAGTCCCAGGAACAATATAGATGAGTAATATATTAAAAACAGGCCTGTGCAGATCCAAGAAAAATGTTGGAGGATCCATAGGGGTCATTGTTATGCGCTGCAGGCTTAAATATATTGACTTTTACAACTGTAAATGGATGGTTGTATAGTGACTTCCATTGAAGAGTGGCTTTAGTTGTGATAACTCGTACAAGGTGAAATTCAGCCTTGTGTAGAAAGCCAGCATGAAGCCTAAGAATCATATGAATTTCACCCATTTGGCAGGCCATTAATGAAAGGATTCTGTATAACTCATGGACTAAAAGAGGGCAGGAACCAGGTTTTTATTCTGAAGAAAAATAAGCAATTTCACAATTCTTTTGTTCAACCAACAGAAAACAACCTTTTTTCCAATGAAATGGAGTATCTGGAAAAAAAATTGTCCTTGGAAATGTTTCTTTAAAACCTGAAGTTGTTTGTTGTGATTTTGACTTTTTTTTATTTCCTAATGTTTTAAAAAATGGAAACGTTCTTTCCCAAAAGCATTGAAATGCTTTATTCGTATTTTCTGAGTCACAATGTTGTAAAAACGGACATGTTTCAGTGTCATATTTTGCTTTCGCTGAATCAGCATTTAACACCAGAAAAAAGTTATGTTGAAAAATGTCTCTAATGAATACCCCAGATTCCTGTAGATGGTCATGGAGATTTTACACGGCACAGAAATATAGGATGGCATCATAAATTGGTCAAGCTTCACCATGGGGCATAATTAAGAACGGACATGAAAATTGAACATAAAACATCATCATACCACTGTATAAATCCATGGTGTGCCCACATTTTGGTTACTATATGATGTAGTGGAATTCAAAATGGATGCAGTGGAATTAGGAAAGGTACAGAGATGGGCAACAAAGATGATCAGGGGCCTGAACAATTGCCAGACCAGGAGACACCCAAAAAAACGCAAATCAAAGGACTCTTCAGTACAGAAAGGAGAGGGCTATAAAAACTTGGAAGTTGTAGACGAAGTGGATAGGGAGCTGTTATTCATCATAATACAAGAGCTACTACAGCCACTGAAATGAGCAGGGAGCAGGTTTAAAACAAATAAGTACATTTTTATGCAGCACATTGTTAATTTGTGGAATGTATTGCCACAAGAAGTTTCAGAGGCAGATAATATAACTGAGTTCAAAAAAGGGACTAGACAGATTCATGAAGAAACAGGTCCATTCAGAGCTACTAAATAGAACAGACAGAAATTTCATAGTTTCATAGTTGATAGGGGCTGGAAGGGACCTTACAAACCATTGGGTCCAGCCCCCCTGCACTTGGGCAGGAAAGACCACTGGGATCAGATGATCCCAGCAATTTGTCCTCTGACATCCTTGCACCAGTGATGGTGGATGCTAGGGATGCTCAGATAGCGGGTAGGTACTGTTGGTATATTTTCCCTCTAAAGCATCTACTATGTGCCACTATCTGAGACAGATTAGTGGGCTATGTGGACCATTTGCCTGCTCCAGTATGGCATTTCCTATGTTTTTATGTTCACAGGACTCGGTGTTTTCTATTCTAATACAGGCAAGACCACAGCTAAGCCAAACAGCACACAGTACTGTAGTTAAGTGCTGTTCTCACCTTGCCAAGTTCCAGATAAAGGCTGCTATATTTTGTGAAGCAAGACGGATAGGAGAAAAGAGGCAACTTCTTTCTAGGGCTGCACAAAATTTCGCTGGCTGTTTTGTTTTGCCGCTGTTTCAACTCGTTTCGAGCTGGAAACAGTGAAATCAAAATGAAATGAAAGCAAAACAACCTTGAAATGAAATGAGGGCAGTCAAGACATTTCGAAACTTTTGAGTTTCAAAGCCAGGCTTGCTTGCAGCTAAAGAGAAACTGAGGAGAGGGAGGGGGAAGATGGGGGAAGGATTGCTCCCATATTGACTGTGTAGCTGGCCAGTGACTGTGATCCTTCCCTGAGGTGTGTTTCAATCCCAGTGCTCTGGGGGAGGGATGGCGAAACAGCATAAAAAGTGACACGAGTTGTGCTCTGAATGGTTTGAGGTACAGTTTCCCAGAAACCCCTGCACCTATCTTCTTAAAGCTTGGCAGGCTTCATGGCCTCAGCAGGGGCTACCATCCCTGCAGTTTTCATCCCGCTGTGCCTTAACACACACACAAAGTCACACATGTTATGAGCTTTTCTTGTCAGCAGCCTGAGGTGCAGTTTCCCAGGAACCCCTTCACCTGTCTCCTTGAAACCTGGCAGGCTTCATGGACTCAGCAGGGGCTACCATGCCTGTAGTTTTCACTCTTCTGTGCCTTAACATACACACATGACTTGAGTTTTGTTTGTCAGCAGCTTAAGGTAGAGTTTCCCAGAAACCTCTGCACCTAACTCCTTGAAGCACGGCAGACTTCATGGCCTCAGAAGGGGATACCATTCCGGCAAGTTTCATTCAAATCAGGCAAGAAATTACAAAGTTATAGGCAGTTTTGTGCTTCATTATAGCCTATGGGTGCAACGTCAAAACAGCATCAAAACAGCGAAACAGTTTCAATGAAACCAAATGGAACAGCGCTTTCAAAATGAAATGAAACTCGAAATGAAACACTGTCCCATTGAAATGGCGAACTGGAAGTTGAAATGTAACAGTACTGTTTCGCACGGCCATCTACCCGATGCTCATTCCTGTAGATCACTTTCTAGTCTTGATTTTTCAAGGGATCTGAGCTACTACAAACCCCAGTAGAAATCACTAAGAATGCCAAAGTATGGGTTTATGAGCTGAACTTTAGTCCCATTGAAGATGAAGAAAATTTCAGTTGACTTCAATTGGACCTTAGATGTGGTCTGAGAAGCATAATCTTCAATGATGCCTTTGCTTTGTTGTCCCTTGGACAAGTCATTTAGGCCATAATATTCAAAAGCTGTTTTGTGTGTCTGCTTTGGGTGCCTAACTTTAAGTGGCTGAGCACCCAAAGGTCCTAAAGGCAGCAGTTGTGGGTGGCACCTGGACCTAGGATTTTCCAGCTGAGATCCCAAAAAACAGAAGTACCCAATATCCCTAGCTCTGAGTCAAGTTAATCTCTCCTTGCTTCTGCTTCTCCATCTCTTTGACAAGAACAAGATCATCTACCTACGTGTCTTTGCAGGGGTATGGAAAGAATTAAAATCTGTTAAGTGCTGACTGAGTATGGTTAGATTACAGACAGATGATGCCTTATAGTGATCTGGGTTTCCCTTCTCAGCAGGAATAATTGCAAAGTGTTGAGGATGATGCAAAACACTTTCATACAGCACATGCGAAAGACATCAGAAAAGTGACAATTTCCAGTTGTTAGAACTGTATATTGTTTTCACTGATATGGTTTTAATTATTTTTTAATCAAGTCTGGGAGTAGGGAAGGCTCTGTTATGTAGCTGGCAGCCTGACAAGTGGACTCAGTTGTTTATATTTTCATGCCAGAAAGAATATCCGCGGAACCAATATTTCTTCTGTACAGAGACCTAGTAGAAGCAATGGCATACAGCAGTGCTCAGCAAATATCGCCATGTTTTAGAACTGTAAACAGTATATCAAGAGCAGCCAGTAAAATCCAACAATATAACAAAGGTAGTCAGACCAAAAAAAATAATCATCCAATAGTTCAATTCATTCTACTTTCCTACAGGTAAGAGTGAATTTGAAATCAGTGTGGGGCATAGGAAGACTCTGCTTAAAAATGTGGGCTTATATATGGCTGAGTATTCATCCAGTGTACTCTCTTAAGACTGAAACATTTTTATAATACCTCTCCCAAAGACAGACTCTGACAGGCCGTACTTGTTTCCCTCACTATTATCAGGGTACTTTAAACAGACTTACCAAGTGATGGCATCTGAAAAACAGCTTGCACTCATCATCAGTAATAAGATACTGCAAAGCAATTGTGAATTAGTGGGAATTTTGCATCGATGCAGACCTACAGTTTTGACATATTTCCAGAGGCTGTATAGTTTACTGAGTAGTCAGTGATCTGTTAGCCAGAAGTTCCTGAGGTCCAATCACTGAACGGATATGAAACCTTGCTACTCAGCTTCTCCTCAGCTAGGGATAGACATTCAAAAAGCCCAAGCCTGAATTGATTTAATTTTTGCAGGTTAGTCTAACCTGGCTAGGCTGAATCAGTTTATAATCATACAGACATCCCAGAAATGCAGGCACATGCCTGCAATGGCTCAGGATAGAAGCTGAGGGGTGCTATAGCAGCCCTCCCTTCTTTTCCATAGTGCTGAGCTGAGGGGTGCATGGCCAGACCCCGGTAGGATGCTCTGATTAGGGAGGGGTTCCCCATCACTGCTGACCAGGGCAGCAAGGAATTGATAACACAGTGCTTATCATCCCTAACTCAGTGTTTATCACCCCATTAAGAAAACAACAGAGGGACATTACCAGCTACCTGTTGATTTTGCCTTCATCCCGTCTGCCACAGCATGGACCGTAGCCAGCATGTGGTCTGCAAGCTAATGTTGAGAGGTGTTTGTGTAAGGCAGAGGGGACAGGGAAATACCTGCTTAGCAGGGAGTGGGCAGGGGAGTGGGGAGCAGGGGGAAGCCAGGCAGATGCCTGCAGTCTCTGCCAAGCTCCAGCCCAGAGAGCATGCTGGGATTCTGGGGGAGTCTGATTTAACTTAAGTCAGGAATGGGTCTGGGACAGACATTGCATAAACCAATTTGACCCAAATTAGTTAAGTCTGATACTACATTCAACCAGGCTTATCTCAAACTGGTTTCAGGCATTTTCAAACTGGTTTATGTGCACTGAACATCTGTTCTGTTACAGGTTTAAACCAGTTTCTGCTCATTTAAACCGGTTTATGTGTAATGTGGTCTCCCTAGCCGCCACGTTAGTTTTCACATGTGTAAATGAAGTTAATACGCATCTAAATACCTAAGGTGTTTGGCAGGTTATTAGTTAATATCTGCATAGCACTTTGTAACTTTAATTGTCTGTATGTACTAAGTACAGCTGGAAAGGAAAAAAAAAAACTCTTGCAGAAAAGGCTGATTTTTCTTAAAAGAATTGAATACCAATGGTGTCACTCATCAACAACTACAATCAAAAAAAAATTCAGCGGAGCATTGCCAAAAGATGAAAAAAATGGAGAAAAAATGGAATGTTGTTCAAGGAAAGCACACAATTTTCTTGGAAAGATCATTTGTTGTTCGCTCTAACTACAATTTCTGTCGGAAAAAAGTTTCAGTGGGATATTTTTGAACAGCCATCGTACCAAGCGACAGAATCGTACAGAACTTCACAGAGCTCCGGTTCCAAAAGTGACACTGAACAAAATCTGCTCCTTTACCCCTGGTGAAACAGTCCAGAGGAATTGGGTATGCTTAAAAAAAAAAAGCAGGATCTGTTTGTTCTTTAACCTATTAAATTTATGCATTGATTTTTTTTGGTGGGATTAAAATTGCAAACAAAACATAAACCGACTGAGAGTGTGCGCCGTGTACTGCAAAGCTAAATCGCTGTTCCCAATGGTCTTTGCAATTCCCATCACTGAGCAGGCCAGTTTAACTATTTATTTACTCAGAATCCCTTCCAGCCTCCAAGATTCACCCAGAAGGGAACCAACCTGATGTATAGCCTCTGACCTTTCAACTCTGAATGGCCACCAGCCAGACTTCCACTTGGGTGTCTTCAGTGCACTGAGATACAAATCTCCCGTCTGGCAAAACTCCAGCCTATTTTTATTCTATACCATAGTAAGAAACATTACACCTCTCTGAAGGGATGACCTAAAAGTCACACACAAGTTAAATAGAAGCATAAGTTATATGGACTTGGAGCCATGAAGCCATTCTTTGGGAGGAAAGGGTAAATAAACAAATCATTTATTAGCAAGTAGAATGGTTTTTTTCTTTGAAATGCAAAAATGTGTGTTCCCCGGTGAATGATGTATTTAGCTTCACCCTTCCCTCTCACCAGGCAGAGTCCAGGAATGTCATGAGCAAGGGTTCTTTCAACTTACGCATCCAGCTGGTCCTCTGTAGGGCTGCATTTGTCTGGTTAATCACTTAAGGCAACACTCAGATCAAGATGAGTTTTGCCATTGACTTCAGTGGGAAGAGGAGTGAGCCCTAATTGCAGGTATGGGACCTCATCCAAGGGAGCTAGTCCAGTTCATACCGACTGCAGGTCTGGCCCATGGGAGACAAAATGTGTTGTTGTAAGCCTAGCAGAGTTCAAAGGTCAGTGGATTACTGCACAGAGCGAACATGTGCAGGTTAGTCTGTGTGTATGAGTGCTTAGAGTAGATAAGGAATAGCATATTTTTAGGCATGCAGTGGGCATGCAGATGGTTTCCCGTTGAGGACCTGAGCCATTAAAGTAAATGGGAGTCTTTCCTTTGACCTCAATGGATCTGGAACCAGACCCTGTGACATCGGTTATGGCCACCATGCAATAGCCTTTTTGCTACTGTAAACTTATAGGCTCAGGATAGAAGCTGAGGGGTGTTATAGCACATCTGTTAAAACATCTGTTATTTCCCCCTTCCCTTCCCCACAAGGGTGACAGGCAAGATTGCCAGGCCTCAGCTTAACATGGTGCTGCAATGCTGCAATGCTGCCAGTGTCTGAGGCCAGCCCATGAGGCTAAAGTTAGAGTAAGAACACTTTCCTAGCCTCTGCCCTCTTTTCTATCAACGTCATTTGGGTTTGACCTCTCTCAAGGGTGAGACCCAAATGAAAGACCTTGAACTCCAGTAGGACCTCCAGTACCTGGCCTTTCCCTTAGTCTAGGGTTGACTAGTTTTTCATCCCTTTCCTTTCCTTCCAGCATATCCCCTCCTGTAGGGAAGGCGGGTAGGGAGCTCTACCTCACCTGGACTTCAACTGGGGAGGAGTGGGGAACCTGCATTAAGCAACTAAGGGTTGTTCCTTGTGTTCCTTCCCCACTTCCCTGGAGTGACTGTGATCTTTCCTGCTCATTAGCATCTCTCGCTACAGCTCCTTCTGCAGCTTTTCTCAGCCTGTAGCAGTGGCACTGTGAAGTGGCAGCTCCCAGCTTTTCAGTCTTTTATACCAGCTATTTCTATCCAGCTCCTGAGTCACTGCGAGGGACGTAATTAGCCCATTCATTACCTGCTGCTGTGTGGACCCGTGTACTTCATTGCATGCATATAACCAACTTAGGTTTTAAGACCATGGGTCTCTGACTACTTGAAATTGGATGTGTGACTATGTACCTTGCTGAAATCGGGCCACAATTTGGACAACAACCTCTGAGACATAATTGTTTTCTAGGCCAGAAGCATTCAAACCTGTGGTAAAGTTGGCCTTTACGACTCTGTGCTGTCAATTAAAACATGGGAAGGTGGAGAGCATTTTGCATCTATTTCTTAATCTTTTCTATGAGAAATCACAACGTGGTACTTGAGATGGAACGTGCTATTATTGCAGCCCCAAATTTCAGCCAGGTACTTGTCAATACATCCAATTTTGTTGTATTGGTGTGCATTAACCATCTTTTGTTCACAGGCATGGAAAATTGCTCAAACTGAAAACAAAGGGCAAACTTCACTTCTCTGCTCATCCAAACTGCCAGTCAAAAACAGAAACTGTCAGCAGGGAATGCAGAAAGCTAAAGCAAGTTCTGCATCTTGCCCTCAAGCCCAAAGCCTGAAACACATGGGCTTCTACGTATTGTCCATTTTTTTTGCCACTGACAGATGAAATCTTCCTAATTACTCATTAAGAAAGTAATTCTAACGCTTTTGCTGTGGTGGACAGAGCCGCTTTCCCTATGGAAAGTGCTGAGCTGGTTAGCAGAAGCAATCATTCCTGGAGAGAGAAATGAAGCTAGGGGAGGGTTATAAAGCAAAGCACACTGAGGAATCCTAAATGACCCACAGCTATGGGCTGAAGCCAGATTGGTGGATCAAAGCCCCTTTCACTTTTTGGGAGGTGCAGGGCTAGATGTGGATGGAAACTGCCATATAATTAACAAGTGTTAAAAAGAAGAGGTACCTAACCTAATGCAGTGTTGCCTATGGGGCTCTTTTGTAGGCATATTAGGTACATAAGGTCTGATATACCCAACGACTTTCAGGATTCATATCACTGCGCATGTGTGTTAAGGACTGTTCTCCCCCAAAAAAACCCTAGACACTAGAAATCAAATTCCTGAAATTCCTTGTATTGTCCAGCTGAGGTCTGTGGTACAAACAGCATTTTTTTGAAAAAGAGACTGAATGACTATAAAACGTGAACTGTGTTTGTTATTGAATCCTTTTTTCTCTTGTTCTGGGCCCTTTCTACATAGTCTTTATTTATGAGCGTGAAACTGATGCCTCTGTTCAGAGACTGATTGCTTCATGAGTGAAATCATGGGTCTCAGTGGGCCTGCTATTTCCTGAATAAATACTTTAAAGTAAATACATGTGCTACCACAATTTCATAACTTGTCCACTGGAGGATTAAAATAAGCTGAGCTTGAGAAAAACAACAAAACAAATTGGTACAGTTTCGCCAGCACTGGTGGCAGCTTCAAGGGCAGAAAGAGAGGGAAAAAACTTAATCTCGCTATCTAATTTCAATTGCTCTAATTTATTATTAGCTGTGTGGTTATTGTGGTGCCTGTGGGTAAAGTGGAGATGGGGAGGTCTGGACCCTGGGGTTGTATTCTTGGTTCTGCCATGGATATCCTGTCATCCTCCTTCTCTTGTAGAGCCCAGTTCTGCTCTCTTTTCCCCTTGGGAACTCTCTTGTGCAGCACTGCCACCGGGTGCTTGTTGCAAAGGGACGCTGAGATGAGAAGAGCTAGAGTACACCATGGGGTACTGGAAATCCAAAGAAATATGAATATGGGTAGCAGGATTTGGCTGCCTCTTAAATCAAGGTCAGCTTTTGTTCCTGCTCGTGGGACTTGCATTGACAGCTGAGGACCAGAATTGCACGCAAAACTTTGTTAGCTAGAGCTGCACAAGTGAGGACTGTGGTTTTAGATGGGAAAGGCAGCTTTCAGGTGGACCCTAAGCAATCTTTTTACATGGGAGATTTTATTTGATTGATCTTAACCTCAGAAGACGTCTCTCAGAGTTGGTGCAAGTTAGCACTTTTTGTTCTTCCTGCCATGCCTGTGAATGCCATGCTGGTAAACATGGTCTTTCAACTGAGACTGACACATGTTTGATCTTTGGACAAATCTTTGTCCTCTTTGAACAGTCTTGTCTTGCCATGGGAGAAAACTCCATGCTTTTCAACACTTGGGATTAGGGACAGTCAACAATTTATTTGTACAGTATGTAGCATGAAAGGAAATTAGCCTAATAAAGGATTCACGGTGCTTGCATAATATAATGCTAAATAACAATAATACTGTCATTTTCAAGAGGGGATTCCTTTTTCTTGCCCATGACAAAAGGGTTGTGAATGTTGTACTTGCGTGTGTATGTGCCGGGAAGGGGCGTATTCATGGATTTTTTTCAATTAGGGCATTCTGAAGTATACACATTTTTCTGTAAAGATGCAGAGAGACACTAGGCATATCTACACATGTACTTTAATAAACAATAGCCTATTTTACCATGCATTAGAGCGTCACATCAAAAACAGCGTTAATACACTAATGCTCAGTAAAATTTGACTACTGTTCATTAAGCATCACACTATAAAAGCATGCGCTTTCACTACTGTGCATTAGGGGAACCTAATGCACATGTATTTAGTACCTCACATTAGAAGGCACTTTTACATGTGCTCTGGGGGTGGGAGTGGGGAGCGGCGCTTTAATTAGAGTGGTTCTGAGAGCCACTCCAATTAAAGTGCTGCAGTGTCTCGTATATCAGCATCTCCATGCTTAAAAATGATGGTGGGGGCACTTGAACTAACGCTCACCCAATGGTAGTAAATTTAATGTGCAGTAGGAAAAGTGCCTTAATGAATGTGTAGATGCGTCCGCCGAGTAGGATTTTCAAAAGCACAAAAGTGGGGTGTATCAAAGTGTCCTTGAAAGTCAGTGGGAGTTTAATGCCTTCAGTGTCTAAATTGCTTGGGTGCTTTTGGCTAAATACAGATGTTCAAAAAGCCCCTTATGGAAGCACCCTAATAATAGCACGCTTTACTTGAAGTGCTGTAGGTTAGAGCAGGAGTCAACCAAACAGACGTTTATTATTTAGTGGGGGAAACTTGGAGCAAGCTAGGGGTGCTCCTGCACACTCCCAGGAGGCTCCCAGAGTGGCCCATCTCCCCATCCCTGCCCCCCACCAACAGGTGACTGTCAGCAGCAGCTGGAGGGGAAGGAAGCCCCCATGCTGTATGCCCCCTTCCCCCCAGATTGCTGAGTCAGGTCTTGGGGGCACCAGGCTGGGCCCACGTGGCAGGGTGGCTGCCTCTCACTCCCCTCCCCACCCCAGCCTCTTGACAGCTGCAGCCAGGAGCTTCCCAGCTTGGCTTTTTGCTGCATTGGGAACTGGGGATGGGAGAAGGTCCTTATGCTGTGTGGACCTGGCCCAGGCCTATCCCCTCCCCCTGCAAGACTTGACCCAGCAATCTAGGGGGGCCCTTGCAGCATGGGGGCTCCATTCCCCCACCCTTGCCCACCTGGCCATATGGATAGGAGACAGGGCCTTTTCTGTCGCCCCTCTGTGATAGCCCAGAGGTGGAACTAGGCTAGGCTGGTGCTTACCCGGAGCAGACACGCAGTGGCTGAGGCAGCAATCTGCCCCGTGAGAGGACCCTGGGATGCTGGGGGAATGCAACCTACCTTGACTTGCAATGGGATATAGTACAGATGTTTGATAAAGTGCTCTAACCTAAAGTGCTTTAGTCTGATATCACATCCATCCAGGGTTAACTTAGAGCAGGATCTGCCATTTTTAAAGCATTTTATTTGCCATTAGCATCTGTTCTGTTATGGCTGTAAAGTGCTTCTTGCACACTTAAAGCACATGAAGTGTAACATATGTACCTAGCACTAAGGTTCATATTAAGGAGACCTGACTTG
>NW_017728993.1:13653462-13671379 GCF_001723915.1 Gavialis gangeticus | reverse complement strand
ACATGCTGTGCACCTCTGTTTGGTTGCAACTGTAAAGTGCTTTCTGTGTGTTTAATGTGTGGTAAGTGTAACATTACCTAACTTTTTAAAGTTCATTTTACCTAGCCTTTGAAAATTTTACCTCAAGGCATTTTGCCATCTAAATACAACACACCCACAGCTGAAAAACCAAGCGTTTCCTATTTCTCTCTCTGTCACTAGGTTGCAAAGTCCATGCTCTTGTACTGTAATGATTATAAGATGCTCAACATGTTATAAAACAAATAAAATTGGAGTCTCTCTCCCAAAAACTGACAATCCAATATCCAATTGGATCCGGTAGTGTGGACTTTCCCTATGTACTGGCCATGTGTAAGGTATCTGTATAGCCTACTATGAATTGAACTTGCCCCAAACAAGCAAATTCATTTCCAAGTTTATCATTTCAACATCCAGGGGTGTTGGGAATTAAGCGCAGGGGTGGATTTTGATGGTGTGCAGTGAAGCAGTTGCACCTCCCCTTTAGTTTCTGTTCCACCCAGATTTTAAAGCCAACTCCTGGGAAGCAGAGCTGCATTTCTGGCAGTAGTGAGAGAGACAATTGACTTCATAGCTCATTGTCATGTCCCTGATTCAGCCTAACCTCTCTCCACTCTATAGGTTTTGCACGCCATCTATCCTTTGTAATGGCCTTGATGTTCCCCTGTTCAGACTACCTTTTCTCCCGAAATTTGGCTGTCAGCCATTTCTGGTAATGTCTGTCTTCTGTTTCACAGCCCTAAAGACCATTTTTAGCCTGAGCTAAAAAATGTAACTCATGAGTGGTAATATAAATTCAGGTATAGAAATGACAGACAATGAAGTATTGGAGGCACTCGCAAGACACTCAAGAAGACTTGAAGTTGTTTTATGAATCTGAAGAAGAAACACACATTTAACCATAATGACTACAGGACTGATAATGCAATATCTTTTGACCATTTTGATTATTTCTGGCTTAATTATGTGGGTTTTTTTTAACTCTCTATATAATCTAGCAATTTTGTGCACATTCCAGTAGTTTTTGCTTTAATCATCAGCTGAATAATGTCGTTCTATCCTCCCAGCGTATTAGTAAAGAATCTAGCTTCTCTTCAGCTGAAGAAAAATGTGTGGTGTGATAATGTGCCAACTACTTGCACTCCCCTTTTTGAAATTCTAGATCTGCCCATGGATATGAGGTTTGGTTTTGACCCGTGAGCAGAAAAATCATATGTGAAACTCAGATCTATACTGATCTGAAGTAGAAGAGCATTATGATCTGGTGGGTTTGGCTAGGGTTATCTCTAGATCTGCCCAATATCTTTATAGTGTGCCATCCTGAGTAGATGCCAAAATCACATCTTATCCCCTTAAAGTGAGAAGGATAATTACTTCATAGTCCAATTCCCCAAACACAACTGTTTCCAATGGACAGAAACAAGTACTTTTATTTGAGAAAGCAAATGTTAACAGCATTGATCTAAAAAGTTGATTTATTTATAATAAAACCGATTTAACTTAAGGTTAATTTCTCTTTTACAGAAAGTGCCTTCAAATTACCAGCCCTCCCCAAAAATATGTTTCCTATTAAGAAACATCTGACTTTACAAAAGCAAAGTCAAAGATCTCGGATTCAGTTAATATGTGCACAGTTTCTCATTAGGCTTCATTTAACTTTGGAGCAAAATTCTAATGATTACAGTAAATTTGTTCACTTATGAAATAAAGAGGAAATGTGATACATAGGAGAGATTAGGGGCAAGAAAAACAATTGTTCTATCAGAACCGTTACAGACAAAGCAGTTTTACTGCCATGTCCCTCCACGCTGCGACAGACTAGGGCCTCTGCCGGGTTCTTCTCAAAAACTCTGATTTTCAAGGATGCAGAACTCCTAGTTGTTAAAAAGAAGGAGTTTACAGGGTGGAAAAATGGAGTTGGGAACTTTGTGAAGGAGAGTGAATTTAACTGAGAAGTGGAAAATCCAACATTTTAAGTTTCTAAAGTTGGGAAAAAAAGTCAACAAAAAACAATAGATTTGCGCAGACTTTGAGATAAGCTGGCCCTCCCCACCTCCACTTTCCAGCTCTGCCATGCTGGCTAGTCAGTGTTCAGTCCCATCAGTCCTGTCCTTGGGAATCAGTCTCTCTCTCTTTCATGCTACTGTATCTACCAGCACATTATCACATACACATCAGCAGCCACTCAGAAAAGGCATTTTTTATTTCCTGCTCTGTACCAGACCTATAATTTTAGCTGTGAATATAATGCACCTCGACTTGCTGTCTTTGGGTTGGATTCTGTCCATCGTTCAGCCATACGGTTGGGAAAAGAGGAAAGAAAGGAACAATGAGCCCCTTTCTCGTGATCTGGGTGCTCTGTCCAGC
Organism: Gavialis gangeticus; assembly: GCF_001723915.1. Taxonomy (NCBI): domain Eukaryota; kingdom Metazoa; phylum Chordata; order Crocodylia; family Gavialidae; genus Gavialis; species Gavialis gangeticus. The sequence continues at coordinate 13,668,994 of NW_017728993.1, read as the reverse complement.
TCATGTAGCCGCCACTCTAGATTTCAGCCCAGGTCTTTATCAAAGCACAAAAGCTGCTACCAAAATGCACTTCCAGGGAATGCCTAGTTTTATGGCAGGGTACATCTCTCCTCTAGAGACCAACTCAGAAACATTGGGAAGGAAATTCGTTGTGCTGTTGGTACATAATATTGCTTAGACCCTGGGCTTACTCCACCTTTCCTTGGACTGAGGTTCGGCAGGGGCTGGCAGACATGATGGAGCCGCACCTTCTAGGTGTGCAGCGATATCTCAGACCAGCAGTGAGTTTAAGAACAGCAATTCTCCATCTCTTTAAACATGTCTTTGCTCGATGAATCAAAGTTTGAGTGTTGCTCTTTTTTTTTTTCCAAGCAGGGTTTGTCTTGCAGGCAGGAGGGAGCGTTTGGATTCACAACAGTGAGAAAATCGCTGTGTTTAGTTGCGTTTGGGAAACAATTGTTTCTTCTGAGCTCTGATAAGCTGCGTGATGGCTTTGAAGGCAGAAAGGGAGGGTCAGAGGGCATTCCTCTGCTGTTTGAGAACGGTGCCCCTCTGAATGGATGATAGCCCAGTCAAGGATCTCATAATGTGCTCCCCTTAGGTTATCTAAATAGCATATAAATCATTGTCAGTGCTGCCATTTCCTCTGAAGGGGACCCGTGTAAGTGATTAATAACACACAAGCAGCGTTACTCTCTGGAACTGCAGTAAATTTTATTATAACTTCCTTCCACTTGATAAGCACTTCCATGGAGACCGGCTGACATCAAGTCAGAAGTGCCAGCACCCTGACCTCATCATATCTGCTGTCCACCGAAGGCATGAGAAGCATAAGGGTTAGTGAGAGGTTTTAGTGCTCAAACCTTTTAGTGGCCAGCTGCAACCCATCAAAGCAAGCATTTTTCTGTTTTGTTTGACTGGGCAGAGCCTCTTCTAGCCAAGTGATTGACACTGGGTTATATCTTGCACACCTGCTGTTTTAAACATCCTATAAAGTGTCAGCCCGAGTGCAAATGAAATACTGCAGTGTAGCTGCCCAGCTTCAGAATGCAAAGTGCCACTTTAATGAGATGAACATGCCTGAGCCGGGCTACTGGAAAAAGAAACAATCGTTTATAAGGCAAATGGAGCAGCCCCATAAATCTGATGTATTTAATTTAAAAAAAATGATATTAAGAATATTATTAATACTCTATCTTTACGTGGCCCCTTTTAAAGGGCTTCAGATGCGTATATTTAAAGAATACAGCACTGACAGCTTTTTAAATGAGCAGTCTGTCCAGGGTAAGGATCAGCGTGGAGCTGCAGTAAGATCAGACCAAGAGGCTGGTTGTATGCTCACTGAGTTGGAGTCTAGGCCTTTCTACAGTAGGGAAGTAATAGCTTTTTGTTCTCAATGTTTTCTGTGCCTGGTGCATTGGAAGTACATGGAGCCCAATCCTTGCCCTGCCTATCTAGTGGAGGGCAACAATAATGGTTAGGGAGTTGGGGCACATGACTTCTGAGCAGTGGTGGCCTTAGGGTCATTGGGGCCCCGGGCAAGAGAATCCTTTGGGGCCTCCTAGAGGCTTAATTTTGATGACCTATAAGCAAGTCGGACAATTTCAATTTCAATTTCACTTTGCCTTATCCATGCGACTGCAACGAAAGTATCTTAATACAACATTGGTAATACAAATAATACGGAAACTTTGAGGAGAGGCTAAGGGCACTGGGCTTATTTAGTTTTGAGAGAAGAAGAATGAGAGAGGATTTAATAGCAGGCTTCAGCTCCCTGAAGGGTGGTTCAAAAAAGGATGGGGCTGGCCTGTTCTCAGTGGTGACAGGTGACAGAACAAGGAGCAATGGGCTCAAGTTGCAGCAGGGGAAGGTTAAGTTGGATATTAGAAACAACTTTCTCACTCGGAGTGTGGTGAAGCACTAGACCGAGTTATTCAGAAAGGTGGTGGAAGCTCCATCCTTGGAGGATTTTAAGGCCTGGTTCGAAAGCCTTGGCTGGGATGATTTTCTTGGGGAAGGTCCTGCTTTGAGCAGGGGGTTGGACTAGATGACCTCCTGAGGTCCCTTCCAACCCTAATAGTCTATGATCTACTTCCAGGTTGTCCACACTGAAGGGCAAGTAGCCTCTTTACAGAGCACATGCCAAAACCCATGGATATACTGTGCATTTTCTGACCATATCCTAGATAGGTAGGTCATAGCCCTGTGGAGGGGGAAGCGTGTAAGCGAAGTGGCCAGGTTGAGTGTGGATAACAAATGTTGTGTTATCTCTGTGGGGTTTTTTAAATGATGGTTCTGTTTAAAAATAGCATGGTAAAGGCAATGATGTGAGCTCATGGACTGAGGTGGGAACACATTATGGGCTCACTGCAGTGGGGTAAGGAAGTGGAGGAGGAACATTGGGGAATTCAGGAGGGCAGAAAGGCTTGAGAGGTGATTGGAGCATGAGGAGTGTGAAGCTACAACAGAGGGGCTTTGAGAGAGAGAGAAACAGACTTTGAGCCTCCAGCCAGTTGCCCTGGGAATTCCTCAGTGCCTGTAGACAAAGTCTTTGTGAGAACTGGGCCTGCTCATGGGACAAAAAACCTAAATGCTGTGGTTGGGTTTTTGCTTATCTCCCTTCCTACCCACAGAGCTGCATTCTGAATAACTGTCGAATGCCATTCAAATGAAGTAAAAGCAAAAAGTGACATAACATTTGAAACGCTCATTAAAGGCCAATGTAGGAGTAAGAAGTTAGACACTTAAACTGGTGTGTAGGCACTGAGCTACCAGTGGGTTGATTCCCAGACATGCTGAGAGCTTGTGGAGCCCACTAGCTTTAATGGGAGCTGAACACTGGGCCACTGGCCACTGGCCCTGTTCAAGTACTCAAACCTCAGGCTGCACCTGGACCTAATCCACTGTTTTTACATGGATCATAACCCGTTGACTTCAGTGCAGCTAGCTGTGATTTTCACTCATGTAGCTTAGAGCAGAATCTGGTTGCTGATGCAGGATAATTATTTATATTAATGACCTCATTTTACCAAGGTCATAGGTACTAGGAAGGTCTCAGCTGCTGTAAACCATCACGGTTTCATTACATTCAATGGGTAGATTAAGGCCAAGATCCTCCTCACAGTAAGATTGGTGGCAAAACCTCCATGTTCCAAGGGGACAGGAATCTGGCTACCCCAGTTCCTTTTATACCTGTTTTCTCATCACCATTCCTGTTACTGAAATGATGCACCAGGGTAACAGGGTGATTAACTCTGTTTTTTTGCTTACAGGAGATGTATTACTAGCAGTGAGGCAGGTACACAAGGCTAGAAGATGCAAAATCCAGCCTTGGTCTTGTGTTTTAGGAATCTGTGGTTCACGGATTGGACATGTTTTTGGCTTATCTGAGGTCAGTTGCTGGCTTTGGTGGGTACAGATGGCTGCTCTCTGCTGGTAGGATGCCATCTTTATGCATCAAAGGAAACAGCCCCGCAGAAACAGGGTTGGATCATGTAGAGTTGTGATAGCAGTAACACTGGATGCAGAGGCTTTAAATGAATGCTTGGTGGATGCTGCACTAGCTAGTGAATGTCCATGTTTTCCCTTACTTTTTTTTCTTTGTAGACACCAACTTTACGTTGAATTTTAGTTTGAGAGCCAAGTGCCCTGAAGACTGATGGCTGAGAAATGGGTTCTGTGGTTTTTATTTCTTAAAAAATCCTAGATATAAGAGTAAAGAGTAAGCTAATCAGCCATCCAGGTTGCACTTCACTAGTTAACCCAAATTGCTTACATGATGCAGCACAGAAGACAAATTTAAGTGTAGTTTGATTTAGAATCCAATGAGAAAATATGATAAATGGACTTGTTTGCATCATAGACCACGGTGGGAAACTGGGTGGCGTGAAGAATTCTTTATTCTATGCTACACTGGGGTAGATGATTAAGAGTGGTACCAGCCTATTGTTTTGAAGAATATGGATCTGAGTTCTATATCTGCTATTGCCATAGGGTTCCAGATGGGCATATTATATGGGATTTTATGACAATTATAAAGACATAATAGGAAGACATTTCAGAGCATTTCAAAGCAGTGTGGCTGACATTTTCTAACTTGAACATCCTTAGGAATGTGGCTTTTCCCGAGAGTACTTGGATATGAGAGAAAATATTGGAATAAAGCATCTTCCACTCCCACTTAGTTTGAAGCAAAAAGGAGCTGAGTAGAGAAGTGTGGGGAGATTACTGTGTACAGAAGCAGTGATGGCACTGGGAATGCCATATAGAGACTGGGTTGCAATGGCCAACCCATTTACTGCATCCAGAGTAAATTTTAAGTTTTGGACATGGACAACAGCTTGAACTAGAGGACAGAAGAGGAGGATCTCTACAAATAACAGTTGTGGTGGAGTTTGTAATGTGCTGTTTTTGCATGTCTTCCTTTGTGGGCTGACCTGTAAAGAGATTGTTGGCTATTATTAGCGCTTTTTAAGGGCAGACCCATTTAACTCAGGTAGCAGAAGCCTGCACTTTGGATATCAATGTTTTAATCCTAGCTCTCCATGAGCAGGCTTCATGTATGCATACACGCACAGATGATTTACTCAGTTCTACGTTTGTGTCTGTTGTCTACATTGTAAACGGACTGGCTTCCTGTTCAAATTGAGAAGGATTGGCCAGAAAATTTGGAAGTGTTTTTATTGCATTCCAAAGCACAAGCATATTTTTAAAGAAAGGGAGTGAAGGGTGGAAAATCCTTAAATTGTCCTTTAGAACATTGAGGTTTTACCACAATGTTTCTAAAGGTTTTCACAAAGCCCCTAAATTCTTCTTGGTTCTGTCCATCTTGAATAATCTGTGTAATTTAATACCAAATGGTGTTAAGTTATATGTAAATTTGTGCACAGAAATTTTATACAGTGAAGCTACTACAAATACCAGGTCCTTAAAAGACTTTGTGTTTTGAAGCAGCTTATCATCCACCATACCACCATTTTGAAAATTGCTAAAATTAAAAATAAATGGTCTTGTGGAAAAAATGGTTTTCCCCCCCTAGTGTCTTAATGCATCTTCAGTATTAAAAAAAAAAATTGTGTCTATAACATGATCTGACACAAACCAAAAAAATACCCCACATGAAAGCTAAATCATCTCAAATTCCCATTCCTCTGGTCATTCTCTTCGGCTTATTTTCATTCATTCCTCCAAAGGCCCTGATCAGCACTATACATACATATAATGACAAGGTTGTCCTGACTTTGAAGATTCTTGCATTCTATTTCTGAGTGTCCTAATCCTCTCTGACCCGGACACCTAAATTTGATTCCCAAACTTTTCTACATATGTGGAGTTTATAAGCTTTGACCAACTTTTGATTAATAGATGCACTACATTTTGGGATTTAAAATGAATTCAGCTGCATCTTCACCATTAACATGGGTTTTCTTTGAACACTTCTTTATACTCCATGGCATCTGTGACGAGCCAGTAGGGGGTGCTCCTGCGCTGAGCCACCCACCTCACTGCACCCAACTACCTTCCAGGCTCCGAGTGCCTCTCTGGGGGTTCCTCACATCTAGCTGACCCTCTTCCTGGAGCACACCCGCTAGCTTGGGGGTAGAGCTGCCACCACCCAAGGGACGGGCTTGATCCTGGCATGGTGTCCCCTGGGTAACACAGGCCTAGTAGCCCTCGAGGGTACTTGACTCACTTCAACAACTTGGGATGCTTCTCTTAGTTGGAAGCACATGTAGTGGTCTCTCTTAGTCAGCTGAACCAAGGGGACCCCGAGGCATAATCTAGACCCACTCCCAATAAGTCTCCCACACTAGGTACAAAGGAGAACGCTATTGGTTACAAGGAGTAGGGTTGGAATAGGGTGCAGAGTTGAGTTGTATCAGAGGAATCCCATAGAGAAAACAGGGTGGCTGGGGTAGTCTTTGATCACGCATCTCAGTTACTGCAAGCTATATATCTAGTTAGATCTCAGGTAGCTTTCTCACAAGTATCATGCAGAGGCAGGTGGAGATTCCCTCTGGAAGCAGGCAGTTCCTTGATCATGAGTTTTGAGAGAGAGAGCAGGTTTCAGATGGTCCGGCTCTTCTCTCTTTCTGAGTTTTCATCATGGCTACTGCCCCCCTCCTGGGCAGTCCTTAATTTATATAGCCCTTATAACCTCATTTACCTGGTCCAATGGAGGCCAGCACCTGTTGGCTGCCAGCCAACAAATTTGAAATGCATCACTGGTTGCTGGACAGACTGGCAGAGTCTGTAGCCCCCTCCCAATCAGGTTGGCATTGGTTAACAATAGGAAGCATAAGCCCCTCACCCAGGTATGTGATGCCAGTCATGTAGGCAGAAGGAGCACGTTTTCCCACTCCCTCAGTAATGTATCCAATTTAGGTTACCTAAAGAGCCCATATTAACCAAATTGTCACAGAGCAGAGTTTCTGGGGAGAGACAGAGGTGGCATCACTAATATTAAAGCTGGAACAGAAAATATTCTTTTTGGCTCTTTGATGCCTATTTATGCATTTCAAAGCATCTCAGGGTTATGCACATCAGAGAGAGAGGGTCAGCTTCTATCTCAAAATGGATCCATTCCAATCATCAAACTGCTTTAAAATGGTGATACATACAAAGTTAAATAACTTCAAGACAGGTGGGAGTGCATGATCATTTGTCTTTGGACTACACTGTCCATCATATCCTTCTAAAGCTGAGTCAGTAGAATGCACTTCAATGGATAAAATAAATGCTCAAGGCATATGATCATTTGTGAATTTCTCAGTAATTCCCCCATATAGTTTCATTCGCATCTCATTAAATGAATGAATCATGCACAAGATAAAATGCTCACAGATCAAACCATGCCTTGATGAGATATCATGAAGAAATGATAACTGCATCTATGCGAGGATAAGAAACATAGGGGACATTCACTGTTAGGTCTGACATGAAGTAGGCTGTAGGATAACTAGGATGTGAGAGTGAAGAGCACAGAGGCAGTGTCTTTTGCTATGCTTCACCCTCCCTCCCTATGGGAGATGTCACTGCTTTGAGGGGAGATGTCACTGTCAAAACAACCAGGTTAACCCTTCCTTGGCCCTGCAGCCACCACAGAATTGGGTGCTTTGCATAGTTATTTGCCATGTAAAACTGGTGATTACAGGGCCAGGAGAGGGTCAACCTGGCTGCTGCTGCTGGCAACACATATTTCTGCAGCAGTCCTGGGATGACCAGAGCCTCAAGCCCTCTTGCATGCATTCTGGTACTACAGTGCACAAATGCTACCAGGTTGCCTCTGCTGCCCAGGGTGTAAATCCTCCCCATACTCCAGATATTCTGAAATGGAATTAACCTGTCTTACGGGAGATCCTACGAGAACATTTTGGAAGTGTGGGTGTGAGTTAGGATGTTATAACCCATTTCCATTAGCACCCAACTGCTCTAAATGAAAGTCATTGGGTGCCTATACACATGCTTGCAGGGGGCGAGGGGCTTTTAATTAAAGCAGCTCTCAGAAGATGTTTTAATTAAAATCCTGCAGCATCTTCGGTATTCAGCGCCCCAAGCTTTAGTTAAAATGCCCTCACCGCCATTTTGAAACATGGGATGCTGAATACATGAGATGTGGTGGTATGCTGAAGCAATCTAACTAGAACACTCCAGCAGACTCGATTCATCTGATAATTGCTTCTTGTTAAGACTATTGAGTCATTTCTGGCTTTTTCAGCTGCTGTCAAACTGCTGGTGGAGATGGATTATGGGGTCAAATCACTCTTCTTGCCCTTTTTTGTGGTGTTTTTTCCCCTTAATTTTCTTTTGGTGAACATGTGCTGCTTGACACATGTATGAGAGACTGAATTCTGGGCAGAATCCACTCTTGTTTTTTAGTCTATAATAGGATGAAACAGAGCCAGGGCAGGTTGGGAAGACTGAATCACCACCTCAGGGCATGTACAGATCTTACATTTAGATTGATCTAACCTCAGTTGGGTCAATCTAAATGCCTAATTGTGCAGGCATTCAGAGGGGTTAATTCAAGCAAAAAATGGCATGTCTGATCTAAGTTAGTTCACCCGAGTAGGTGCAGTATCTTAGATCGAGATTGGGTTAACCTGATCTCAGAAAGAGTTAACTCAATCTTGCGAATACCTTCATGCATTTGCATTGCAGCCCCAGGGCTGGGAAAGCCAGCTGCTTGTCCCAGTCCCTGAGCTATGCTCTTCCCTTGATTGGTCCCCCCAATACTGCCAACCCCCCAGTGGACTCCCTAGCCCTCTCCGATCCCACCTGCCCCTCTCCCCCCTCCAACGTACTTGCAGCAGTTTCCTGTGTGGCTCCCAGAAGTGGCAAACACATGTACACACCACTTCCAGGAGCAGCTAACTGTTGCACATGCCAGCTCTCAGTCTAGGTGTAGGCCCCCACATTTCCTGGGCCCCCCTGCTGACACAGGACAACTGGAAATACCAACAGGACAGGAAATCTTAATTTTTTTTCCAGGTAGAAGGGGGTAATAGCTGCACTTCTGTCATTATAGGACAGTGAACAACTCTTGCTTCCAGAATAAGTTCTGTCTGGGTGTTTCTATTGGGAATAGGCCAATAGTATTGGGAAAGACAACTTTCTACCAAACAAAAGGGACAGGATGAAACCTTTGGATCCCCTGTCCACAGATAGGTTGATAGAAAAAGGTGTGTGTTTGTGTGTGTACATGAGTCTGTGCGTAGTAAGGAAAACACCCGCAGAATTCATCTGTACCCCCAATCCCATACCTCAAATAGAGAGCAGTAGGAAATTAAAAATCTTACCAAGTCATATAAATTTGCATAGGTTGTCTTCTAAACTCTTCTGTCCTACCTTGAAGTGCTGGATGGTCATGTATTTGGACTAAATAGATTGAATTTTGAATCAAATCTCCTCCATCTTTTATCACTATTGAACTATACCACAATAGCAAAAACAGGGCCCTTGAAAACTAAGAGAAAAATGAATGCTAAAATAAATACAGAATCCAAGATTTGAATAAGGTCACCTCTTTCATGGGTATAAGTCAGGGTTGTACCAGCAAAATCAGTGCAGCCTTACCAATGCACACTGGCAAAGAAGTCGGGCCATCCAACTCATATTTTGCCTACACTGTTCAGTCCTTTTGCTACAGTAACACCATTTGCCACCCTGAACATTTGCCACTACCATTCAATGTGATCTGTCAGTGAATGTTATAGGGAAAAAAGTTGCTGCAATGAGAGTTTACCAACACTGTTTATGTGAACATTGCTGTTGCTACTGGCTTTCATTTTGCGGAGGATGAACAGTAGTTTACACAACATCACAGTAGTAAGATGTCACGCTACAATCTTCACCTACTCATGTGGAAAGTGCAGTCAGCCCCTTTGTCACCCATGGGCTGGTCAGTTTTAAAGGCTGTTTTCAAGACGGTCTACTGCCAGCGGTAACCGTTCTCATGAGGAAATTCAGGTGCTTGACGAGAACAATGGTTCTGAGTTGCCTGGACTATTTGGACAGGCCTAGTGGTATGGATAGCTCCACAGTATCCATATGCAACAATTTTCTTGATTCACAATGTTGAAACTAAAAACCTCTTGGCTTTAAATTTTAAGCCTCTGCATACATTCCCTTGAGAATGACAGTTTCTGGCAAACTAGAAGTTCTTAAATATCACTTCTCCAATTACATTCTCACAGGTTAGTATTTATGCAGGCCCAGCTTTTCAAATCCTTATAGCTGGTACTGGGCTGAGACTTAATGCGTTACAGGTGGCTCTTGGCGCTTTGGGCTCTCCGACCAAACTGATTCCAGATGGCCACACAGTATGAGTAATAACATCAGCTCATTAAGTTGCAAAGTTTCAACTACAATCACAGAATTATCAATGAAATAAAAGCTAACGGGATATCAGCTGTACCCTAAGCCATAAATAGGATTTAAAAAAAAAACGTTGAACCCAGGTCTTCTCATCATTTCAATATAGGGTGCTCACATAATAGGAGTATTGACTTGGAAAAGAAAAAAGTTCCAAAAAGTACTCTCAGAGGCTACTGTATTGTGGTCCCGTGAACTTCTGATTTTGAAAGAGTCGTTGAGTTGGGTCATTGAACACACACAGTGGTATCAGCTGTGCTGATTTAGAAAATATTTTGAGTGAGCCAGAGTCTCAGAGCAAAGAGAAATGTGGTCTTACAGCTTTTGTAATTTCTGTTTCATGTTACTCTTGCAAATGTTCAATGAAATTATTCTTTGTGCAAATTGTTACCAAAAGGGCTTTTAATCCCTCATTAGACTCTGGGTATATCCCCTGAGCTAAGGAGGGTAGTTTCTCTGATGCTGCATGCAGGTACACTCCACTGCTTTGCAGCATATTTAGAATATATTTGGTCAGTTTGAGTGTTGTTTTTGTTTGGGATCAATGGAGAGAAGACTTGTCTCCAAGTTCCCAGGCTACTTTGGGAGATTAAAATCATATGACCTTGGATACCATGGGGATGAGTTTAGTATGAAGAACCTAAATAGAATAAAAAATAATCCTTAAATTTAAGAAACACCCTTTATGTTTATGGTACTTCTTAACCGAGAAGCAAGGGTTAGCTCATAGGTTCAACAAGGGTTGAACAGTAGCACGATATAGATCCTACTTAAACCTGCCTTAAAAAAATCATTGAAAACTGTTATTCTCTTGTCCTTTATAGCCTTCAGTTTTATTGCCTTTATAAACCCTTCCTAGTAACTATTAAGGCCTTTGTCCTGCAAACACTTGTGCACATCAAGCACGTAACTACTCCCACAGACTTCAGCGGGATTCTTCACATGAATAAAGTGAAGGATGCATGCAAATGTGTGTATGACTTGGGCCACAACTGATAGCTCACCACAGGAAAATCATGGCTTTATCTTAGGTAAGAGATGCAAATATCACGTCTACCAAGAGTTGTGTATGACCAGAGATCTAGTCCGGTATAGGCTACATGATAGTGCAAGCACTATAGTGTTAGGAAAGGTGAGTACATCTCGTGTTATGTTATTTGGGATTTAATTATCAACATTGGTAATCCTGTAGGTAGTTCTTCATCCATCCTGTAATTCTGAAAGACTCACAGATGTGCAGTATCACCAGTTCCAGATGTTGCAGGCTTTTTCTGAGTGCTGGGCTCTGACCCAAGGAGGAATTTTGTGTCAGAGATTTCTGGCAGTTCCAGCGATGTGTGCACTGAGGCAATTATTGTGTGTGAGTATAACGAGAAGACACAAATGCGGGTTGAGCTTCAGTTTGGAGCAAAGCATGATACTGTTCAGAAGTCAGGACCAAGGGAAAGTATGGGCAGTGTCACTCAGTAAGACTGCAGATCTTTTCCACTTTGGCCTGCTATGATCCTTGCAGCTTGTTGTCTTAGTGCCTCTCATACCACCCCACCACCCAGGGTGAGGTCTGAGTGAAATACTTGGCACAAATGTAGGTATTTGCAGCTTCTAGTGCCATTTGCTCCAGTGTTTTTTATTCATCTGTTTCATAGTCTGGTCAGCGTCTGCAGCTTTCAAATAGCGTGGTACCACGTTCTAATGCACATGTAAGTAGGTCAGCAAATAGCCATTACAAAGTATAAACCCGATTATTCATCACTTTGGGATTTTCTTCTGACTTCGGCTTTTTTAAATCAGCTGCTAGAAATAACAAGCAATATACACTAGAAGTATGATAATTATTACTTATGGCAAAAACAAATCTTTTCTTCTTTGTCCAGGCCTTTTAAAATCAAACTGGGGATTTTTATTAGTGGATATGTTATAGGCAAGGAATTATTCATCTTCAGCGTGGGTAGGACTAGAGACCCGGGAGCAAATTCCTTCCCTGGTTTCTCCCCAGCAGAGCAAAAGTGCCAGCACCTACTTGGAACTGCTACACTGAAATCTCTTCAATGAGGAAAACCTCAACTAGATTTGGGGTCCAAGGAGGTTAAGATGTAATGGAGGTAGACAAGAAGATGAGCCAAGGGTGGTTCAGCTATCTAAAATCATAGCAAAATGTTGTCCCTTGTAGACCATAACCAGCTCTTATACATTAAGAGACACTTCTAGGCTTCTGTTTCATAGTGCCACCACTTTATTCCTTATGCTGACCCTAACAGAGGACAGAAGCTGAATCCCAGTGAGATCCTCTCACTTCCTAGATGAGAAAGGATTGTCCTGTGTTTAGGGCATTTGGTAGATCTGGGATCAACTCGTTCTCCGGCACAGACTCCTTTGCAAGTTTATTTGTTTTTCTGTGACTTCCCATCTGTAAAAAAAAAAAAAAAAATAGTGATGACAGCACTTTGTCTCTCTAGGGTGTTGTGAGGATAAGTAAAATGTATGATTGTAAGAGGCATAGACTTGCACATGGTGGGGCATTGTATCCATATCTAACACAGGTAGATGAGGGCTGGGGTCAAATTCTCAGAACAGTCCAGTCTCATTGCCTTAGACTCCTAAGTCACTTTTGAAAATGGACCTGAGGTCCCTAAGTCAGTTAGGTACTTTTGAAAACTTGACTCTAGTCAAATAAATAATAAGCAAATACTATGAATATTTGTTTAAAATGTATTATTTTTTTTCCATCTGAAGGCCTGGACTAATTATTCAACACTTCTATTTGTTAATAATTTATCCCACAGCTGTACTGATACATATTCAGTTATAAATAATCAGGTGCAGTTTTTAAACTGGATCCCTGGCTCCTGCTGTCATGAGAGCTCTGAGCCGAACTGAGCAAAACAAATGCAGTTTGCTTCTTGAGGACTCCAGATTTCCCCACCCACTCTAAATCTCAGTGTCCCCCGGTAGACTTCTGGATTATATTTTTACTTGGAGAGATTTACAAGGCATTCCTTTAATTGAGGGATCCTGCAATGTTTTGACACAGAAACATGGGGAATCATGAAACCTAACAGAGAGGCTACTCAAAACAACTGCCTGGAGGAAAACAGAGGGCTGGGAAGGCCAGTGGTGTATGCTGTAAAGAACTGGTGGCAATAAAATACACTAATAAAAGTGCTGTGTGCCTTCATAGCCCCCTCTATGATGAGAGAACAACAGCAGAGCCTTTCTACGGGCAAACAAGAAGAAAAACAACTCTACATGTGTAAGCAATTAGAGCAAACACATGGGAGAGGTGGACAGCGCAGATCAAATGCTACAGCCGTATGATATCACACAGAAAAGTGAGGTTTGTACAAAGCCTGGGAGTTCATATAATTCACAGCTAGCAATGTATACTTTGTCATACACCAAAAAAACAGCAACTGGAAAGGCTGTTATCATTCCTGTTGATAGCACACAGCTGACTAAAGCTGAGGAAGGATGGTCCTGTGTTTAAGGCACTGGACTGTGACTTTGGAGAGCTGAAATCAATTCCTGGCTCTGCTGTAGACCTCCTGTGTGACCCTCAATAAATCACTTAGTTTCTGCATCTCTGAGGACTTGTCTATGCCACTTCCATGCTGAGGCCAGGAGATTTGGCATGAAGCATGTTCCAGTCAATGGCTCCCACGCCATACACACCAAGTCCTGGAAAGGAAGCACCGGAGCGATGCTGAGCACATTCCCAGGACCATCCTTCTGCTCTCTGTTTATGGGTGTGCCCTCAGGTCTGGGGTGGCAACACTGCCTCGCATCCAGGACTTGGCTCATTAGTTCCTGATGTGCAAAATGGGGACAATGATGTCATGTTCCTTCCACAGGGAGGTATTGGGAGCAGCATATTTATGAGTTTTTGTGCATTACCATAACAGGATCCTTCAAAGCATTATACAGGGCATCCTTCACCCTTGCTCAAAGATGAATTAAAATATCAGGTTACATCTACTTTCCATGTAGACATATCCATGCTGGCTTTAAACTAGCTAATATTGGCAGCAGGGTAACGGTGGTAGCAGGGATCTCAGGTGCAGCTAACCTGAATATCTACCTAGCTTCTTGCGTGGTTTTTGCAGGTTCCACTTGTATCTGTGCCACTGAGGCTATCCTGTTAGTGCTACCCAAATATAGATCTTCCTACAGCTTTAAACTTTGATATATTTATCCTGCAGTGACTGTAGTATATATGCCACTTGTCATAGGCTCCCAAAGGGATGAACTGTAAATGCCAAACCTTTTCAGACCAACTGAGTGTGTCTACACATGTGCTTTACTATGTAGTAGACTAATTTGCTGTGTAGTAAAGCATCACCATCTACACATATGCAGCAATTAGGCCAGTGTAGGTTAATTTACTGCACTGTCAGATAGTCCAGTCAAACACAAGTACGATTTGATGGCGGAGTAAATTACTGTTCTTAAATGCATGTGTAGACAGTGATGTCTGGATTAGTTTACTCTGGTTCAAATGCGCTGGAGTCTATTCAGTCATATTACTTGCATGTGTAGACACACCCATTGGGTATGACAAGCTGTATAGATACATCCTCTGATAATGTATTATCTAACTAGGGGATAAAATCTGTGACACTGAGGGTGTCTACATGAGATGCTGTAATACACATTAGCCTAATATAATATATATTATGTGCATATGTCTACATGTTTACACTCCTACTGTGCATTAAAAATGGCAAAATTAGGCTAATTACACCTACATTTGATACCTGCATTTGCAAGTATCACATTTAGGCATGATTAGTTAAAGCGCATTAATGCATATGTAGACACGACCCAGGACTAACTTTAGTGCTGAGTCTGCCCATCCACTAGGGGCACATGGCAGCGCTGCAGGGACCTGGCACTAACTTTGTCTTAATGCACATTAAATTTAGTCGTGATTAAATGCATGTGTAGACACACCCTCATTTCACTTTTCGATTGTACTGTGTTTTGCCGCTCTCACACTGTTGCTTCCTTGTTACCATTTGCCTATGCATAAGGTAGCAGGCAGAGACCTTGTCTACATACAGTCTCTCTCCCAGTGCATTATGGATTCTGTATGAATACTGGGCCTGTGGGAAGTGGCTAGTATTTGCTTTGGATTCAGATTGGGCTGATTCGGAGGACAGTGATTCAATTTGGTGATTCGAATCACTGTCCCAAATTGATTTGTCTGAATCTGATTTGGAGATTCGGCTGCTGCCACATCTCGGAATCTCCAAATCACCTAGGCCAGGCCCATCTCCCACCCACTCTCCCAGCCCAGCAATGGCTGTCCCACCCTCCCCAGCTCCTGGCACTTGGGGAAAAAAAAAGCCCCTACTCACTGCTAGGCAGGGTGATCCCCATTGTCCCCCGCTGTCCCACACTGGGTGGGGGGCTCTGCATGAGCCCCCAACCCCCCCTGCTGTCTCAGCCCCTGCATGGCTTCTCTGCCTGCCCCAGCTCTGGCCTTTTAACAACCCCCCCCCCCGCACTCACCATTCCTGCCCACTGGGGGCAATCCCTACTGCCTCCCACTGCCCGGCACTGCATGGGGGGCTCTGCACAAACCCCCTGAAGCCCCAAGGCCACTGCAGGAGCTGTGAGTCCCAGGGCTTTTCTTGTTTTTTTTTTTTTTTTTTGAAGGGTG
>NW_017728993.1:13642657-13648462 GCF_001723915.1 Gavialis gangeticus | reverse complement strand
TGAGGGGGAGGGTCAGGGGGCTCGTGACAGAGCCCCTCCATGCAGCTTGCAGCTGTGGGAGGCAGCAGGGATTACCCCCCCACCCAGCAGCACCGGTTTGAGTTGGGGCATTTTTTTAAAGCACCAGGAGCTGGGGCAGGCTTGGGGGAGTGGGCAGGGGTCATTGTGGCTGGGGAAGCAGGCGAGGGATGGGGGCTGACAGGGCTGATTTGCTGTGATTTTGAAGAAGATGACACAAAAGTGAATACATTTCTATTTAGCAGGCACAGAGGGTCTATAGATAAGCAGTGGGGCATTTTATTTTTCTTGACATTCACTTTTTTCCCTGTAAAGATGTCCAAACGGTGAGACCTCTCAAAACAAAAGATTTTGTTCTGGTAAAAGAAAATCAGGTTGGTTTTCTTTTAGACAGCTGAATTAAAGTAACAGGCAAGCTTGATTCTCCCATTATACTTCATACAACAGAGGCTGGAGAAATACAAAGCCCACTGAAAATTCACACACCTCCCACACACAGAGACTATTAAGTTTCACGGCAGTGTATATTTTCCAGACCATATAAGAAAAATGTTTCGATATGTTCCGAGCACGTGTATGTACTCTTGTGTGTCGATGTATGCATGTGAGTGCATGTCCATACATAGGTGCATGTCTATACAGAGATACAGTATTATTTATATACATACATAAGTGTTTATAAAAGCATCTCACTGTAGCATATAAGAACTTTGGGTCAGAGACTATCTTTTTGTGCTGGGTTTGCATAGGTCCCATACAAAGTGATCCTGCCTCATGGCTGTGGCTCCTAGCCATGTGCAATCTGCCAGCAAAAACAAGGACAATAATATATCAAAGGGATGTTGACGTTAAAAAGTCAAGCTCACAAAAAAGTAGGAAGTGCCAGAATTAAGGCCTCCATGCGACCTTAATTTATCCCTGTTGGGCACATTCACGATTCTGCATTCTTCCTTTCTTCCACGCTCCAGTGCCTATACGGGCTACTTGCATCTTGTACTCCCCTGCCCTGGGCTCCGACTTGCATTCTGGTATTCAGCAACTTGACATCCTTGCCACCGTATTATCCTGGATAGCTGCTTCCTGCACAGGCTCTTCCTCAGCCTGCTGCTGTCTACCAAATTGAAGTACGTGGTCTTTAGCAGGGAGTTAGCCTTCCTCCACAGTGTTCAATTACATAGTCCCATGCTATTTATTCCACAGGCATCCAATTATCCCATATATTTTTATCTTTCATATTCATGATGCCAAGCCTTATTTGATAGCCAGCATCCATACCATGTGGTTTAAATCTGTACAAATGCCTTGAATTATTCCCTAAATCCTTTTGCCATGCTACAAACTATTTCAATAAAAAAAAAAAAATCTCTTTGCCCTTTACAGAAATATGGTTAATATTTTTAACATTTTTTTTGTAAACATGTCAAGAACCAACAAGCAGGAATGTTAGTGTTGTGACGTATGCCATCAATATAATGGACGATGCCTATCCCCATTATGGGTGTGTGGCTGACAGAAGGTTTAGACTTAAAAAAAATCAGTTCTGCTAGATCTCTTTGCAGCCCCATTGAAAGCAGGAGCTGCTCCTGGCTTTCGCAGCACTCAGCGCAGTCTCGCCGATACAAAGAGCAGCTTGTTCAGAGGTTGCTTTCATCTCAGAATGTTATCAGTGCTATTAAAATGAGGAAAGGGCACGCCAAGCCTCGTTGCACAATGCTACCAAAAAACACCTACCAACAATCCCACAACAAAAGCCAACACTTTAAGTCCGGGTCCCTAAAAGCCCCAGGGTCTCCATCACTGTCATGCGTAATCACAGTTATAAATACAAATGAAGTCTGCAAACTGCCAGCTCTGCAGACAGATTTGGTGGTGATATGAGCAAAGCCAAAGTTTAGAAATGACTGAATTCTCATTATAAAGATACATGATCCTTCTTTTCAATCCGAACAGTTGGGTTTGACTTCCAGTGGCAAGCCAGGCCATTTATTTTATACCTCTTAGCATAGGCTGCCCTAAAACCTGCTCCTTTGGATATGGGCTGCTAGCATTTTGCTATGTCCCACGTGTGCTATGCCCTTTGCACACACCAAGGGCTCTTACATGAAAAACACTTTGCCTAATTTGCTTGGAATGATTTCATGCTTTTGGACCCTATAAATTGGCTTGGCGGGGTATTTATTTTGGTAATCAACCAGTTCTCTGTTAATCTGTACACTTATTCCTCCAAGAGGATAAATTAAAAGCTTGGAGTCTTCCCCCGACTATGAAAATAAATAGCGATATTGTCATATCTTTAGGGCATTTCATTTCCATGGCACCAGGCCGCATCCCTGACGTCTTTAATTTGT
The DNA here is from genome assembly GCF_001723915.1 of Gavialis gangeticus. NCBI lineage: Eukaryota > Metazoa > Chordata > Crocodylia > Gavialidae > Gavialis > Gavialis gangeticus. The sequence continues at coordinate 13,646,096 of NW_017728993.1, read as the reverse complement.
GTGTTATTCACTTTGTCCTCAGACAGGAGAATGCAGAAGTCATTAAATACAGAATGAAGCTGCTTGGGCAAGGGAAAGTCCTGAGAGAAGGAGGATGGTTTTGTGGGTAAGCCACTAAGCTAGATTCAGTTCCTGGTTCTGCCACAGATTTCCTGTGTGACCTTGCCTGAATGACTCCTCTCTCCATACCTCAGCTTAGCATCCATAAAATGGGAACACTAAACCTTTTCTCTCACCGTTGTCATCTAGACCATAACATCATCAGTGCAGGGACTGTCTCTTATGGGATTTGTAGAGCACCTAGCTCAATCCTGGGTAGGGCCCTTAGATGTTGCTGTAATACAGATAAGATGAATTGCTATAAAACATTGTCTTACCCTTGTGAAGTGCCTGGAGGGACATAGGGGAGGCAAAGATGCCACTTTTGGGAACTCACTAACCCTTGGGGGAGAGCCCCTCCCTAGGCTGAATCTGAATCTACCACAATCAAAGATTAGTTGTAGATGAAACAAAACATACACGAATTCAAGGTTAATGCCTTAACAGGATAAGATGTCCTGCTAGGACCTCATCAGCACAACATCCTAAAAATCCTGAGAGCATAAAAAACAATAAAAGAGAGTCAGAGGGGCCACTGAGGAAAGATTTGCTTTTTCTATTATGGGGAGCACAAATTAGAGAGCTGACTTACAAAGGGTTGTCTGAAGAGGCAAACAAAGGCTTGGTCCATGTTCTTCGTGAGACAGCACTATAATGTCACACATGCGGTGTGATTGACTGCAGCCTGATAAGAATCGATTTGTGCTTCCAGCTTCCTTCCAGTTTTCCCACAGTTGGAAGGAAAATTTCACAGTGGTGGCCTGCAAGAGGGTGGGGAACAATGCGGTCCTGGTCCATTGCCATCTGGGACCGAAACTTGGTTCAGAGAAAAACATACGTGATTACTGTTTGGCAAAGTTCCCCCCACACATGCTCCTCTCTCCCACACAAAACAACATTTGTTATTATAATATAGCTTCATGTTTGGAGTGAAACCCTGCAAACCCTTACTTGCACACAATCCTAATGCATGAACAGAGCCCATTAACTCCAGAAGTAGCACTCACATGAATAACAGTCTTGCAGAACTGGGGTTTCAGCACCCAATCCACTGCCCAGGGACATCTTTCTGTCAGGTTTTGGATCAGGCCCAAAATGCCTCCTGTTACCCAAGTGTCTTGCCCTTCCTTTCCCTTGAGTGGGAGATGAAAATGCCCACCAGGATTTGACCCAAAGGGCCATAAGATGACCTCTGGTTTCATCAGGAGAATGCAGAACCATTGTCCCTTCTGTGATGATAGGAGTTATGGTGTAGAGATGCTCCCTTTCTTAGAAGACTGTACGAGTTGGGAACCGTGAGATGGCCTCTTTGTTAGGGAGCTAGTTAGGCTATAAGGAGATGTCATCTAGGGGTGTGCAAAGTGGTCCCTTTTCGATTCAGATTTGGATATGGACCAAAGCAGGAACAGTGATTAGATTCATTGATTCGTATCACTGTCCCTGCTTCGATTCAGCCAAATCTGAATCTGAAGATTCGAAGCTGATTTGAAGAATCAGCGATTCGGACAGACACACAACTTTAAATGTTTTTTCTACATACCGCAAGGTACCAGCGTGGCTCATGATCCCTGCGATGCTGGGGAATGGGGAGCGTCCCACAGGAGTGCAGGGGGGCCCTCCACGTGCTCGGCGGTGAATGAGGAAATGGATGGAAGTACTTCCAGTCCACTTCCAGGTCCACCAGAGAGCATGCTGGGGGGGTCCCCGTGCCTCCCCAGCTTGCTGATCAGCCTCAGGAGAACCCCAGATCCCCCCAGACCCAGGAGGCACCCGTTGCCAAGCCAGGAGGGGGGTGCTGGGGGGCTTCCCAGCACGGTCCCTGGCAGACCCAGAAGTGGACCGGAAGTGCTTCTGGCCCACTTACAGATCTGTTGCCGAGTGCGCCGGGGAGCTCCCCACGCTTCTGTGGGACCCATGTGCCCCAACATCACAGTGATTATGAGCTGCCTAGTACTTAGAGGTATGTAGAAAAAACCTTTAAAGCTGGGCCTATGTCCAAATCCCCGAATCTTTCCGAGTCTCTCCGAATTGATTTGGAGGGTTCTGATTCAATTTCGAGAGATTAAAGGGTCCTTTGATTCGATTTGGATTCAGAAATTTGGCCACCAAATCAGGCCGAATCTCCACTGAATCGAATCAGGGACCGAAGCTTGGCACAGCCTGAATGTCATCCTTAGAGCAGGATCGGCTGTGCTGAATGCATCCCAGTATGTTGAATCCACTTCACTGGGTGACACAGATGTTACCCATTGTTCTAAATCAGGGTGTGCATGTCTGGGGAGTCCTCTACTAGGAGATTCCCAGGCTGCACCTGTGCCAGAAGGGAAGCGTGGGCAGGCGCTCCCAGGGCTTCAGGGGCCCAGTCCTGCCGAGGAACTCCAGGGGTGTGTAGGATCAGGCCCCTAAGGCCCTGGGAGCTCCTGCCTGGTGTTGCTGGAGAACCCAGGTGGCCTGGAGCTGCCAGTGCTTTCCTGCCATAAAGCAAGCAGATGTCACCACAAGAAAGCAGCATAAATTTTTTATCACCTATTGACATTGCCACAGTTTGGGGCATTTGGGGTGCATCAAGGAACATGGACATCTGTTTGTTTGGTCTTTGTGCCGCTATAAACATTTTATGGCAGCACAAAGGCAAAGTTTGTTTCCAGTTTTAAAGAGAGAGACAAGGGGTCTGCAGAGGTTGCCCACTGCTCCTCAATTAAGTTTTTTGTTTAAACCTTCTCATTCATTGTATGCTGGATTTATTGAACTCGATGATCATTACACCTTCCTTCTCGGTTTGACATGTTGACATGACCTCCTTTTAGCAGTAGCAAGCAGTTCTGTTTTCCTTTGTAAAGCCCTCGCCCTACCTTTCCTTAAACTAATGACAACACTTCCTCGGGACCTCTTAAAAATGGCCTAGACCTATTCCATTACTGCTTATTTTTAGTAGCCAATGAAGTGTTTTCATATAAAAATGGTAGGAAAATGAGGGATTAACAAGTCATTCTCTTTCCATAGACAAAGGTTTCCTTTGTAGCAAGAGATGCTTCCCTTTTATTTTGTTGGTCTTTAAAGTGAAACCCAGCAGTGCGTGCTGTAAATCTTAAGCCCTGCACATTCCTATAAAATTCTGTCAGTGGTATCAAATGATTTTACAGCCCTGTGTCAAGCTAATGGCTGGTGTCATCTGGCATCACTGTACATCTGAAAAATATACAGCAGGCTGTGGAAGTAAGATGGTTTTATTTAGGCTGCTTAATGATCAAAATGGTATTACTCACACTAGTAATGTTACATAGGGTATTACATTTGCTGAATAGCATGAATGTCACACCTTTTTTAGGGACTGAATGTT
>NW_017728993.1:13636519-13637657 GCF_001723915.1 Gavialis gangeticus | reverse complement strand
AGCAGGCTGTGGAAGTAAGATGGTTTTATTTAGGCTGCTTAATGATCAAAATGGTATTACTCACACTAGTAATGTTACATAGGGTATTACATTTGCTGAATAGCATGAATGTCACACCTTTTTTAGGGACTGAATGTTGCTTGGAAAATATTTGACTACTGAAGTTCTGGGCATGGGAAGAACAAAGCGGGAAGAGCATTACAGCCAACTGGTGCTTGGGTTTAGTCTCATAAGACATGGTTCAGTTTAGTCAGGTGACATATGCAGCTGTCCTTGCCCTTATGCCATGGGTCCAAGCCAATGTGTCATGGAAAAGGGAGGAATCAGGGGCTGTATAAGTTTCTGAGGTTGGGGAGCACTAGGAAGAAGTGGCATTTGTAGGTTTTGGGTGCTGGATGGAATCTATCAGCTCCTCTTTCTGTGGGAAGAGTGAAGAAAAACCGCACTTATTTATTGCTTCTGTGATAGTGGAGCCTCCGAACATTCCCCAAATGGGGAAACTAAGGTGACACTGTCCCTGCTCAGAGCAACTCAAGTTCTAAATGAGAAAGAAGAAACGTCATTCTTGCTCTTCCATATTTCTAAATGTAATTATAGGAAGTCTCACCTGATTCTCATAGCTTTGCTACTTATATGTGTTTTGAGTGATGCAGGTGAAGGAGGAGGAGAGACAAGAGCAGAAACAGTTTCTTCCACTTTTCTTCCATCTGCACAATTCCTTCTAAGCAAAGACTATGTATACAGGAAGAGTACCACATGCCAGAAGCAATCCCTTTCTGTTATACAAGAGGCCAGTGATCAGCACCGTTTATACTCTCTGGAGCTTTGCTTATAGATTTCATAGACATTGGGGCTGGAGGGGACCTCGGAAGTTCATCAGGTCCATCCCCCTGCCCAAGGGGCAGGAAGTCAGTTGGGGTCAAGTGATCCCAGCAAGATGGGCATCCAAGCGTAACTTAGAAGTGCCCAGAGTAGGTGCTTGCACCACTTTTGTGAAGGGGAGTCTATTCCAGGCTCTGAGGACTCAGACGGTAAAGAAGTTTTTTCTTATGTCCAGCCTAGCCAGAATCTGTCCACAGAAGCATAGAGAGGTTTCATGGTTTCATAGTTGGTCGGGTCAGAAGGGACCTGAGCAGAT
>NW_017728993.1:13631348-13635938 GCF_001723915.1 Gavialis gangeticus | reverse complement strand
GTATGGTGCTGGTTCTTCCTCTCCAGGTGCAGCACCTTGCACTGGTCAGTGTTTTGGAACAGGTGGATAGTGGTGGATTTGCAACTGCATCTGTCTTGCCAGCTGCTGTGAAGGCTACTGCATCCCTAAGCCTGCAAGTCAGTGCTCTCCTTCTGTTTATTTTCTCCCTTTTATTTTAGGCTTTTGTACAAAAGGGGTTGGAAGTGTTCATTGCTCCATCGCTGCTGTTTCTAGACAGATACAGAATTCTGTCCCACACTGATGACCTTGGCATCAAGCCTGGTTTGGCCCAGGGTTGAGGATTTGGCTTTTAGTCTATGAGTGAAGCACAGGCAGGTGCACTCCACTCAATAGCATACATTAAATATACAACTTTCTGTATTGCTTTTCAGCTTCTCCATGGCTGCCAGTGCTGGAACGTGCTGCTACTTCTCTCGCTTCCCTGGCTGCCATAACTCATGTTGGAGCTCCATGATTTCCATTATAAGCTTCCTCAAGAACTGGAATGTTCCTTCCTGCTTTCCAGATTGGAATATAAAGTCAATCCACCCGTCCCTAACACAAACAGTATCATTCACTGCTTGACACGCATTCAAGTTATTTTTATACAGCATCGTAGTCTTGATCCAATAATCTGGCTCACCCAATGATCAGGCAATGGTGTTACAAACACACTACCCAGTGTTCACCCCTCCTCCAGTCTATGATACATTCAGCCACTGGGTGTTGCCAATCTGTCTCCACGACATAGCGAGAGCAAATAGTGTCGTACTACAGTAGTCCGAAGCATTCGAATCCAATGGATAAAGTCCTCACCTGTGCAATCTCTCCTGCCTCCACTCTGCTTCAACATTTAAACAAGATTATTTGGGGCTGAATCTAGAATTGACCCAGCTCAGGTGAATCACAAGCAGTCAGTTGAGTGCGATACTACAGATTCCTCTTCCTTGTGCTCCTCTCCTGCCTCTTGCCCCCTGTTCAAGGTCTTGATTCTCATTCTCAAAATCCTCAAGGATTCAAGATCTAACTGCATCAATGATCTTGTCACAGCCCATACTCACCACGATCCACTTGGGCAGTGAATTTCAGTGTTGGGTACAAAGTGCGACAACAGTCGGTGACAACATGCGCCGCAGTTTCATTTGTGGAATGAAATTCTGGAGGAGAAAAGGCTAATGCAGAGTCTGATTGTTGGGATATTGGGAGGCTCTTTGGTAAAAGCTTACCAGAAGGGTACATGTGTGTGCGCACACACGCACACGCGCACACACGCGCACACACTTTAACCGATAAAACAAAGAAGCTATACTAGAGGTGATTAAACTTCCTAACCCTCTCAGCTGCAAATGAGCATCTTGACATGGCTGAGAGCCACAGAACACGAAACTATCACAATGCGTATGCTGCGGAGTTGAATTGCACACAGTGCCCGAATTAAAATAATACATTGCTGTTGAATAACTTTCTTCAGGTTCCTCACTTAAACTGCCCAGAAGCAGGATGTAACACCTGAGTCACAGAATGGCCATCATCCATCTACACCATCCGCGCACCCCGCCTGCAATGATCAAGGAGGGGAGAGCAGTCGAATTCTCCAAGATTCCCCCATAACTGCTGTTTGCAGATTGAATTTATTTGAAAATACTTTAGCCCAGATTGCCAAAGACATTTAATCCCCGTTGACGTCAATGGGTGCTAGGCCCCCAAATAGCTCTGGACCTAAGATCGAGTTGATAGAAAACTCGTGAACTTGCTACGGCCGCTGCGGAATACGAGCATCTGAAAACTGTGGATGTTTTAATTTTACAAAGAGAGCTAGTTCAGTGCATGACCCCAGGAACAGCATCTTATCACACAATCTTAATGCTGTCCACTCTGATAAAGAACTCATTTAGTCCCTGCGTAAACTGAAATGGAACCTATCTGCTTAGAGCTACTGTATCTTCCTACACAGGGGTTTATTTTGTCACCAAGCCAAATACAAAGTCATGTCGTTCAGAGCCCTTAGCACCTGCCTGCATGCTTGCATCCGTGAAGAAATATTTTTGTCCCCTCCATATATAACATATTTTATAGAGCAAAAGCTACCCCTAGGGCTCACATCTCAAACTCACTCCCAGAACAGATTGATTTCCAAGCCTTTAGAGGTTCAGGAGGTGCAGAGAAAGAGGGACCGTTGATCATGCATTTTAGCTGATACTAAAATGAGATGTAGGAAGGAGGAAACATTAAGAGAAACCATAACTGTTTTACAGTATGGAAGGAAACTTGACCTACATCTTGGGGACTGCATTTGGGGGGAGTTATTTTTAACTCATGCTTTTCAAAATATAAAGTTGGGTTTTATAGCACCACTTAGCTGAACCCATTGAGGCCTCGGCCTTTTATGCGCACTACAATTCTGCATATTTATTTTCAGGTTTATTGAATGCACTTGCCAAAATTCTTCAGGAGTGAAAAGCGCCCATGTGCTAAAGTCTAGCTCAAGAGACACACTTATTTAACCCCTCTTAAATCAAAAATGCAATTAAAATAGGACTTAAGTGCTATATAACTATTGTTCTGCCTTGCACATAGTAGGGGTTTTCCTCAAGGTTCCTATAATAATCATAACACCAAAAATCAGTATTATTATCATCGTCCAGCTCTTCTGTAGCCTTTTCCCTCTGTAGATCTCGCAGTTTTTTACAAAGGAAATCACACAACTGAAAAGTAAAATACATACCCTGCTTACCAATGATGACTCTAAGTAGGAGATGTTAATTTTCCAGGTCATGAGATAAAGGCAGACAGAAGTAAATCAAATAACCATCAGCTGCAAGTTGGCCTTCTCCACAATTCAGTGTATGGAAGGATTTAGAGAGAGAGATTAGTCAGGGAAAGGGGCTGTGCATCATGAGGTCCCAGTATAGAAGGCGAGGTCTTCAAATGGTATAAATTAGTGTAGCTCTAGTCATTTGGCACCAGTGGAAGATTTGCCCACTTCCTTTACCCTGGCTTCTCTATCACTTCCATTTAATAATTTACCAGATCAAACAGGATCTTTTCGCGTGCCCTCCCATGCACCCACCCAAGAACTGGAAAGTTGAATTTGCCTCTTCGCTGATAAAGATTTCACAGTGGGCATTTTCATTTGTGAGTGTGGACAGGTGGCGTGCTGCTCCCTTTCTTTTGCTTTGTCCAAATCGTAACTTGGTGACACACACTGTGCAGTTACGTTGAATAAGAAGTAAGCCTTTGTGCACAGCCAGTTTTCTTACCAAAGCAAGCACTGAGAGAGACAACTGGAAGGCTCTCAGGGGTGCATTAATGTGGCAGGGCCCCTGCAGCACAGTGGCACGGTGCATTTTTATAACTGTGCTGCCTTATTTAACGCTCATGGAAAGATAATCAGATCACAAATGCACAAGCCAAAAAAGCCAATGATGTCAAACAGCCCTCCCTTGGAAAGGTCTCCAGTACAGAGCGGTGGAATCGGATACCTGCAGAGTGGTTACACAGGAAAAGAGCCACAACTAGGAAGGCTGCACTGTGCAACAGTGGCCATGTGGATTATTTAAGCAATCAGCAAACAGGAGCAATACCATACAACCCCTGTATTCAGTCAAAAGTCAAAATGGTCTGGTTTATGTAGGGTGGACTAAGTTGAGCACAACGGTCCCTTCTGGCATGAAGGTGTATGAATGACTCGAAGCAGACCGCCCCTGGCCACACGGGTCTGCAGCTGGTGAGCACCAATCTGAGAGGAAAGAGCAGTCTCTATAGGCCACTACTCCCTTTTCCAGGGGGGACAAACTGGCATATTTCGGGCTTCACCTCCAGCGGGTTATTGAGAGCACCAAAGCAGAGACTGGGACAGGGCTGTGTTACTAAGGTTTGCTGTAGGTTAAACATATCTTCTGGAGAACTTATTTTTGACAGTAAAACTCCTGATTTGAATGCAGCGCAGAACAGAGCATTTGTCTGCTTAGCTTGTATCATTCAAGGAGGTGGTGTAACTTTGCCGGCAGAAAAAAACACCTTTTGTCAGCATACACCTTACCTATGCTAAGGGGCTCCAACAACTGTCTTATTTGTAGCAGCAGAGGCCCCGGGGCATAGAAAAGCTATAAATTAGGACACTTAGTACGTATTAAATTAGATCCGTGTTGTAGGAAAGTTAAAGTTGCATAATATTGTTCACTATGAACTCTAATAGGCACAGCTTGCTGATAGCTGATCCCAGCCCTGGCACTGCACAAGAGTCTTAAACCAGCTCTGGTGTGGTGCCAGGCTGGGGCTGATAATCAGTTGACTATCAGTTCCAGCCCTTGTACCCTGCGGGCCTGCGGGCACCTGGCTTTCAATTTGATCCTGGAAGGATCCAACAAATGAAAGATCCAGGATCCATCCTCCTGGTGTGCGGTTTTCCCCTTCCCACCTGGAGGCTGGGCACAGCAAAGGGGTCCCTGGCTGATGTCACGGCTCAGCAAGGACCACAAGTTGCTTGTATTATCTGCATGGAGCAGTCAACAAGAGCTGAACGTGTGTTACTTAATATGACCTGGAGGCACTATGTGCATGAAAAGTCTTAATTTTGCTATGATATGA
>NW_017728993.1:13611253-13626348 GCF_001723915.1 Gavialis gangeticus | reverse complement strand
TCTGCATGGAGCAGTCAACAAGAGCTGAACGTGTGTTACTTAATATGACCTGGAGGCACTATGTGCATGAAAAGTCTTAATTTTGCTATGATATGATGCAGGCAAGGTTCTTTGAGTAGATGTGATATCTTTTATTAGACCAGCGGAGTAGTTGGAAAAAAGGTCTTAGCAAGTTTTCAAGCATAGGGAGTCTCCCTATGATGTGATCCCACTTAGCACATCTTACTGCTTGAATGCATAGTCACCCATGTTTAAAGTAAATTTAACACATGCTAAGTATAACATGTGACCTGGCCTTTAGCTTACCTCTCCCTTGCAGAGCAACCAGGAAGAGAACTGTGTTTCTCTGTGTACCTTGTGGTGTGACCATTCAGCCTGAAGCAACTTGTGCTTGGGATATTGGTTTCCCATGAAGTGCTATAAAGTACAGGTCAATAGCTACCTGGAAATTATTAGGCAAGAAGTTTGAACTGAGAACAAACTCCAGAAAACAATCACTTTAGGGAGACTTCCTAAAGAGAGAAAGGCACATTTTTTGGAGTATCAAGAATTCATTATACGTTATTAATCCAGCTCTGCGGCTTTCCCCCACCCCCTACCCCCACTGCACCTCTTATCTGCTTGCTCTTTTACGCTTCCCGGTTCAAAGTCTGATAAAACCATACTTGCCAAATTGATTATTTTTCCTTCCCGATTTCTAACATCAATAAATACTTCAAAGGTAGAAAGAACTCACATGCCAACTTTTAGCCCAGAGCTCAGTTTTACAGCTCTGTAATAAACCCCTTTAAAAAAATGTTTATAATGGCCATGACTGTGGGTACTTAACTATTGCCGTGCTCTCCATTGCCCTTATGATGTTAAGTGCCAATAAATCATCAGAATTGTAATTGTATCCCGTAGCTATTTGCGAAGGTTTTAGAGGGGTGGGTTTTTTTCCTTGCTTTTCTCCTACTTACTCAACAAAGGGTTGTCTTTTAAGATGTGGTGATTGATCTAATGTCATCCAAAGTGCAATCTGGACTATAATATCCAAAGGTATATTAGGGAATGCTACTATATCTGGGCATATTTCAGAAGCAACCGAGTCCAAGTCAAATCCAAGTCAGAGTAGTGGCTACTTCATGGCCGCAAGTAATGTGTGTTTGCTAACCATGATGAGTCTGGCAAATAGAGCACAGTTTACAGCACACTGGGATTTGTTTGACCCTCATATTGAAATACAAATTATTAAAAAAGGTCCTTCCTCTGATCCTAGACAAAACTATGTAATAGGAAGTGATTCTGATCCAGTGTGTTTGAAATGCGCATGATCTTCCCAAGTATCTTTGGGGTCTTACAGCCCATTTCATCTTTTGCAGCCATTGCTTGATGCTGTGTACGATGCTGTGTCTCACCAAATAGTCCTTGGAACGTTTTATTATTATGAGTGGTGGTCCAACAGTGGGTGAAATCCCTGTTAAACCACCTCAAAAATTGAAGCATTCTGATATTTAACTGCAAGCGACAGAACAATTGAGAAATTTTATGCAAATATTCAAGGTTTCCCTCATCAGTAAGAGAGAACATTTCAATTCAAAATGTCTTACGCCTGGCCTCAGAGCTGGAGGCTGCTGGAAGCCAATTGTAGTTCAGCGACATCCAGCCCCAAACCATGCTAGGACGGCACAAAGGCAGTTCTCATACAGTGACACCTCCTTTCCTACTTGCCCCCTTCTTCCTTGGTGATCTCTGCCAGCTTTTTAATAGCAGCCACCTATTCAGCTGCATAGCCCATGAACTCAAGCTGCTTGAAGCCACTTTGCTCTGCTTATGTATTTAAACCAGGTAAACTGTTTAACAGCAGTTGCTGATATCCTTTCCTGGCCATTTTATCTTTTGCAGTGCATGCAAGGCTGGAATCTATCTCCATCCTTCATCGCCTTGCCTCCGTTTTAAAACACGAGAATTCTCATTTGCTGGGTCAGACCATAGATCCCTCTTCCTTTTGCTAGTTTTAAACTTACTACCTACTACTTTCATTTTGGGACCTCTAGTTCGTGTGTTGTGTGAGACAGTCAACAATAAATCTCTATTTACTTTCTCTTTGCCATTTGGTACAGTGGTTCCCAAACTTTTTTTTTTTTCCACGGACCACTTGAAAATTGCTGAGGGTCTCTTAATAAACTTTTGTTTGCATCATCGTCAAAATGGTCTTGATATCCGTCACCAGAAAAAATAAATCAAATGCACGGCCAAGTACAGATATCCTGGATTGTTCTCAACCTTTCTGCGATCCACCTAAATGAAGCTCATGGACCAGTGGTGGCCTGCGGACCGCAGTCTGAGAACCTCCGATTTAGTATTTTGTAAACCCTTATCATGTTCCCCCTCAAGCATCTCTTTTCTAAACTGAATAGGCCCAGCATCTTTAGTTTTTCCTCATATGAAATCCCCTCCATACCACTAATCACCCTTATTGCCTTTCTCTGTACTTCCTCTACTTCTCCTATATCCTTTTTGTAGTGCGGGGACCAGAACTGAGCACAATATTCAAAGTGTGGATGCACCATGTATTTATGAAGGGGAATAATGATATTTTTCATTTTGTTTACAATTCCCTTTTAATAATCCCTAACATTTTTTTTTACCTTTTTGATGGCTGCTGAGCTGATGTCTATAGTGATCTGTCCACAGTGACTCCCAGATCTCTTTCCTGTGTGGTAGCAGCTAATGTAGATCCCATTATAGTGTAGGTATAGTTTGAGTTATTTTTGCCCAGGTGTATCACTTAACATTTTGTCTACGTTGTATTGCACCTTCCCATTATTTTCCCATTCACTCAATCATGCCAGATCCTTTTGTAGTTCCTCACTGCCAGGGGTCCAATCCAGAGCTCTGGACTGGGTTTTCGCTTCGATCTGGCCGAAACGGCTCTGAAGCTTCAGAGCCGCCTCAGAGATCTGGCCATAGGGTATAATGGGGAATCAATGAAATATCTAAAACTTTGTTGTTTTTTGTCTGATGTGGATGAAACTTGCAGAAATCATAGCCCCTGCTGAGAGCATGAAGTCTGCCAAGTTTCAAGAAGATCAGTGCATGGGTTTTGGGGGGGAACTGCACCCCAAATTTCTGAAAGCAAGACTCATGTCACATGTATGTGTTAAGCCACAGTGGGGTGAAAACTACAAGGGTGGTGGCCCCTGGTGAGGCCACAAAGCCTGCCAAGTTTCAAGTTGAAAGGTGCAGGGGTTTGGGGGGAACTGCACCTCAAGCTGCTGACAGGCAAAACTCATGACACAGAGCCACTTTAATTAAAGAGTCCAGAGCATCATGTGTATCAGTGTCCCCTTGCTGAAAAATGGCAGTGGGGTGCTTTAACTAAGGCTCATTGAATAAGCTTTAGTTAAAGCCCCCCCCCCCCCGCCATTTTTTCAGTGCAGGGACATTAATACGTGTGACACTGGAGTCTGCTGGAGCGTGGTAATTACCACTCTCCAGCTAACTTGATTAATTAAGTCTGCTCCAATGTGCTGTAATTAAAGTGCTTCGGCGTGGCCTCTCTGCACATGTATAGGCACCCAAAGATGACATAGTCACTGCAAAGTAGTGTAGAAACACCCAAGCTAGCATTAAACGAACTGGCCTTAATATCTCTGCACTCTGCTTGAATGCAGACACCCCTAAAACCTCAATGGCAACAGGGAGTTTTGCTACCATGTTGCTACAACAATGAAACCCCCAATACAGGCATTTTACACCAATGCAGTGCCTCTCTGCTGCCGCTTTACATAGGTGTTTTTGCTGCAGAGCAAAGAATTGCTAATGTAGACAAGGTTTAGTATGGAGAATATTAATCTCTTCAGGTAGGAACGTGATCACATGGCTGGAAAAGGCTGAAGAGCCACAAACAAAGGGTAGGCATTTCAAATATTGGAATCAGTCCAAGTCTTATTAACCATCTTTGTTAATGATCTGCAAGACCATTTTCATTTTAGGAGATACTAATCTAGAATCTCCTTGGAACAGCTGGGAGGCAGAGGAACCGTTCAAAAGAAACTGAAGGACAAATTAAGGCAGGTATGTGCAGAGCTAACCCACGGGGCATCACAGCGGCAGGGGAATTACTTGGTTGATCAATGCAGGGTAGTGCACATTGGAAAGAGTAGTCTGAACTGTTCTTACATATTCCTGGGTCCTCAATTAATGATAGCTACCCTGGGGAAGGACCTGACCATCACCAAAGACACAACAGTTAATACTTTTGCTCTGGGCTCAAGAAGCAAAGAAAACAGGATGTATAAAGGATGGCAGAGAAAACTGAAATGATTCTGAACTGAATCCAGAGAAGTTAGGGGATGGCTCCTCAGGTGAATTAAATTGACATTGTGTCACTGCAAACACGGGAGCTCTGCCAATTTACACCAAACCCCAAATACGCATGCTGTGACCACCTGATGATTCAGGGGACTAAAACAACTCCCTCTCAGTTCTTGATCCTGGACCAGATTTCTTAACAGAAGGCAACATTTTCAAAAATCCTAAGAACTCTATTTTCAAAAGACTGAGCTACCTAAACACCTCTAAAAATATCGCTTTTCAGGACTTTTGATCCCAAGTCCAATTTTCAAACGGGAGGCCACTGAAAGAAGTGAGGCTTCTAAGTTTTTTAATTACTTTTGAAACCGAGACTTTGGCTGCTTAACTGCTTTGAAAAACAATTTTAGCACTGAGATGGAAAGGGAAAAAAATGCATGTTGGAGCCCAGCACTTGTTTTCTAAACCTAGCAGCACATAATGCCAGAATCTGTTTTTATGCTCACATTGCACTGAAGGGGGTGGAAAAAAAGGTCCCACAAACAGGGAAAAGCAGGGTTAGCACTTACTGTACACGAGCTGATATAATCTCAGTTTGAGAGTAATGTATGAAAAATAAACTGTTTTGAAGAAAGCAAACATGGCGAGGTTTCCAACTGTGTCAATAACCCCAGGGCAAAATGGATTTTGAGGCAGAAATAGGTCATATAGAAAAACAAGGTTTAACTGTTCATAATTAAAAGTCAATATTAGAAGTAAAAGGCCAAACACCCTGGGAAGCCACCTGCCTCCTCTTAGAGCATGTTTGGAAGATCCTTACCCATACATTGCATTAAGAGCTGCTGCCTGTGAGTAAATCACCTGGTTGGAATTTTTCATGGGGCTCAATTTTATTAGAAAACAGCCCCAGTCAAGCAGAACTGTGCAAATTAAATTTGGTTTACATTATAAAGTAGGTACCAAGCACAGGCTTCTAGGAAATGCCTGAGAAAAAAGTGGAGGCAGGGAGGAGACCGTCGCTATTTAAACGATGTAAAAATGTGTGTTGGACTAAAAGAGCAGCAAAACAACAATTTCCACTTCAACCCCTTCCCCACCACCACCATGGACACTTGATCTCAACATGACACACTAGAGCAACAGTTAGATGTTACTGGCAATGAACTATTTTCAGTTTACAATAAGCATGAGGTTGCAGTATTATTACAGGATGAAGCATTCTGAGATGCAGCAATCAGACCCCAGAATACATTCATTTTGGGGAGGGAAGTAAGAGCTTGCTCCAAACTCCTCTGAAGTCCAACGGAAGTAGTTTGTTGGCCGCAGAGGGCTCTGGCTCACCTCCTGGCTTCATAGTAAAGGCTAACAGCTTACTGGTTTAGGAGCAGGTAAATCTGCTTTGTTTTGCTGCCTGTTCTCTTATCAAAATGTGGTTCCTGCAGCTGCAGTCTGTAGGCATGTGTTGAAATCTGTAAATACTGAATCGCTTCCACATGTTAGATGTTTCATTTGAAAGAGTGCTTACTCTTTGGGAATGCCATTACTGGGCAACATAATTTTCTGAGAGTCATAATGTAAACTCAAACTTATTGTGGTTTATTAGGAGTCACAATTCACTAAGAAAATGCAACGCAGGATAAAAAGCAAAAGTAATACAAGTCTGAGATGAATATTTGGGATCTTTTCTGAGCCTTCTGGTAGAGATGCTGAGAATCAAAAAACCTATTTGCTTTTCTGCTCCTCTTTTCTGCTCCTCTAAAGCCTGGTGCACGATGCTGGAATAACAGTGTTTTCTTTTGCATGCAAATGCTGAATTTTATTGGATCCAGGGAAAGGAATCAATTTCCTCGTTTGCTATTTCAAGCTGATCCTTAATGTAAATATTCATGATGGGTAAAGCCCAAAAAGTATCATTTAAAGACCAACACACGATACTACTGAAATCAGTGGAGTTACTCTGGAATGACACCGGCCTGGTATCTGACCACTGTGCCTAAAGCCACCTACGCAAGATCCAACAAGCTCAAGCATCTAGGTTCTCAGTTACATCTGCAGGACCATCTATTGACCAGTCAGTGGATTGGCATTTCTTTGCGATCACATAACCAGCCTGCTGAGATAATGTAGTGCCATGGCAGTCAGGCAAAGCTCAGGAGAGAGGTGAAAAGGAACATGTGGTGAAAAGAATGAAAATAAAGTCATAAAACAAGTATTAAATGTGTCATTTCCTGCTAGAATAGTTCAGCTTACGGGTAATGCCTGCTCTTGCATCCTACTGTTTTGAATTTGGATCTGGAAGGGTGAGAAATGGTCCACTTTATTGGTAATGCTCTGAATCCCTTGATTCCAGTGGGCTAGGTGGTCAGGATTTCCTCTGGCTAAATGCTGATGCATTACACATGAACAGATGCTAAGCCTCTTCGTAGAGTAATAACCTCTGTGCTCTAAACCTGCTGCTGTGCCCTGCTGGGTAGGGAGATATTGGATTTAATATTTCAGACTCATGGCCCTTTACCTAGAATAAGAAATCTGAGGCACCTCTTCTGTTATAGTGCTGGCACATTACAGGTTCTGGTGGATATATCTTTGTGTAGCCTTGCTCCTTGGGTGTTCAGTAAAAGTATCTTAAAAGCTGTTGCCCGGGAATTCAAAGTGGAAGCCTGGGCCTTCACCCAGGGGCGAGCAGGTTGAGTTTGCCTCTGAGCTACTGTATCAAGTGCTAGGTCCAAATGGTAATTAGACATTAGAAACCCTCAGAAGACCAAGAGCTTGGGTTCATTTCTGAGAAACCTGCTGTTGTCAAGAACAACGCTGAACCGTCCAGTCCTGTTCAGCCTGAGCAATGAGTCTAGGAAGCTGAACAGAATAGGCTGTCATGTTGGCCTTTTAGCATTTCTTCGAGCTTTCATGGGCAAAAAGAATGAGCTATTCAACTGATCTAACTGGGCAGTGGTGATGTGTAGGGGGTGCACGTGCACCCCCTGAGAGCACCAGGGCACCCCTTGACTGTTTAGGTAATGGGTGGGGGGGCAGGTGGGAGCGTCGGTGCCCCCCCGTGCAAGCGCCGGCTGGGGAGTGGAGTTGATCAACCCTGGTTGACTGGTCGCTGGGGGAGCATGTGCCCCCCCTGACTAAGGCGGCACCAGTCACCCATGTAACTGGGCATGGTTCCAATTACATATATGCAATTAGGACAACATATACCTAATAAGAGGACTGGACCCAATGATCTTCCGAGGTCCTTTCTGGCCTTACAATCTATGACTCTCTGAGTACCAGCTGAGGCTCTTCCTCAGATTTCCAAGTGGGGTCCTTTCGCACCATATTTAAGCATTTCTGCTTCTAGGGCTCTCCCAGAAATTTAAAGAAGAGGAAGTTCCTTTGTAATTCCCCATCACCCCACAGCCTGTGTGCCTATTTAGACTGAGAAAAATGCAAAACCCAGTAGGCCTGAGTCTCATGTATACAAAGGGCAAGTCCACAGCCGAAAAATTCATTTGTGTGGCTTCATGGGCAAGTGCTCCTGGAATAGGCATGAAAAAATGCTCCTTTTCATACAGCTTATAGTAAGTCAGTGAACAAAGGGCTGGCTGGGAATTGAATTGTAAGCTCCTACAGGTACTTCTACAGCAGGCCACTTGCTTTTGTAAACTTATCAGAAGAAATCATACAATATCACAAGATCGCTAAACAAGAAAGGGTTTCTAGTGCAAACCTGGCATATACCAGAGCTCTGACTGCATAGAGGAGCATTAGAGTGGCCATAAACTACACTTACCTATACTCTAAAGCCCTCTGGCATGCTGGAGCTAGGCAAAGTGGTCTCAGTGCAAGGCCAGGGCTACACTATTCTGTAACAACATTTAATACAATGGGAGGGCTTGGAAATGGGAACACCAGAGCCCTGTTTTTTGTAAGCCTTGTGCATATTGCATCCTTATGGCTCCTAGGTAATTACTGATCAGCAGCCTGCATCTGTAGGATTCTAGATATTATCCACCAGGGAAATAAGAGCAGTGGAAGTTTGCTGAAGTGTGAGCTGCGTTTGTGCTTCAGCAGACCCTACTTCTTTTCCTTTCTGGAAGAAAACAGAGGTAAAATCCCCTGGGAGTTTTGCCATTGACTTCAGTGGTGGCCAGGCTACAATCCTGAGTCCTTTGTATTTGTTTAAGCAAACTACTACCAAAATCGAGAGGCAGAGCTGGTTTGAAAGGCCTCCGAAACAGGAGAAAACCACAAGTGTAATGGAAAAGTGCTTGCTTGGCAGGGTCTGCAGAGGTTTTGTTCTGGGGCTCATTTAAAAGAGCTTTATGTAATTTCATGCAGACTCTCATGGGGCAGTGGGAAGTGAGGTGCTGAAACTATGTTTTCCCCAGCTCCTTACACACCGCTGCTTAAAAGGAAATCTAGGGTTACCAGAACAATGAGCTGAGCAGTGGCTCTCCCTAGCAGAGAGGATATTCTCTCGTGGGAGTGAACACAAACAGCCCAGGAGGGGGGACGTGGGGAATTTTCCTTCTTTGTAACAGAACTCCACGCTAGTAAATCCAAAGTGCTCTTCCCTTGTGTGGGACCGTGGCTTAGTCATGAACCTTGTGTGTAGGACGGCGTATAACTGCTCACCTCTGGCACAACAGACTGGGACCCTGGAAAGTCACAGGCTCCTGGTTCTCCAAGGAAAGGACTCTCCAGCAACCCCATACATGGTATAAGAGACATCTTCAGTATGCGAGTGCCTGTAGGGGCCAAGGTTGACTCCTTAGGGCAAAACCAAAGCCCCTTTCACTCCTCGCTCACCTGTAAGCAAGAGATTATCTCTGTCATAGGGACTCCCCTCACACTCCACGTTATGTGTGGGCACAATGGAAATATTTCCTCGCTTGGCACACAAACTAAGCACACAAACTCAATCCTGACATTGAATAGTGCTAGGCCAGTAGTCCCTTTGCTTTCATACTTAAGCGCTGCTCATCTACTTAAGTTCCATAAAGGATGGCAGAAGCAGTCCCACATAAATCAAGAAAGAGGTTTGTATAGCCGTGATGTGACATAGCTGATGCTTTTTGTGGTTTTTCTCCTTGTGCCATAAATAATCTGAAATTGAGTATGTGTGTGTGTGTGTGTGTAGTGGGGAGGGGATTATAATTGCAAATATTTTGTTAAACGAGATATAACAATCATGGCTGTTGACCATGGGAATAGCACCATAACTGCATTTTCAGACTAGATATAACAATCATGGCTGTTGACCATGGGAATAGCACCGTAGCTACATTTTCTCCATTGTATATTTGGTTTCTGTACAACAGAAAAAGGAAAACACTCCATATGGTTAATCTGACCATACAGCAAAAGTCTGTACCCATGCCCAAGTGGCATTTGTCTTTATTGAGTTCCAGACCGTGTGTCCAGTTCTGGGGTGCCTGTATTTTTGGCTCATAAAACTTGCACCCCTCACCCCCAAGACAAACATAATAAATAATAAAACGACCTTGGAGAATTTTCCTGATGAATGGAGCCCATTGTTCTTAAAGGAACCTGAAATAATGTCACTCAAGGAGTGATACCCTGCAGAGAGATTTATGGAGAGATTTCAATTTACTAATAAAGTCTTCTTTGATTAGTCAGGTGGAAAAGCACAGCAATGAAGTACTCAGTATTTAAAGAAAGCATTGCCTAAGTTCTACTGGCAGTTGCATATATGCAACCAGATGGTCATATACATAGAGTCAATCATTTGGTTCCATGTATTCTTCTTAATAGGTGGGAAAACATTACGGTAGATTTTCAGTGAGATGGGGTTGAGTGCAGCTGGTGTGAAGAGATGGCAAAGGTAGGCTCACACAACTTTGCTAATGCACTTCCCACTCCTGGGGCTGTATCTTTTGCTGCAGTAGCCCTTAGATCATATTACTCTTAGGCTGCTTTAATTGGTCTAATTTGGATTAGGTTGTTAAATCAGATGGTTATAGCACCTTCAGCCCCACCCCTCATCTCCAGGAAGCTTTAATTTACTGTGATTTTTACCTCCCAAAACAAGGACTCCAAGGGGACGGGTTGTTTATTCTACATCCAATGTTGTTTGGCTCCAGAAAGCGACATCCCTTACTTAGGTCACCAAATCCAATGCTCTGTAATCCATAAGCAAGTCACAAGAACACCTACCCCAGATCCTCTCCGCCTAGCTTGGCACAAAGCATTCCCAACAACCTTAAGACCCATAGCGAAAAAGACCCAAAACATCAAAAGCTACAATGTGTATCAGGAAAAAACCAGGGGAGAACAAGTGAGTCATGGATCCTTCCATGGGAGTGCTTGCTTGGGACCTCAGGCACCATCAATGCCACCACCAATGGCAGGGAAATAAGTCTAAATGGCCAAGGAAGTGATCTATACTTCATACTACTTAGTAAAGCAAAGCAAACAAACCAACCACCAATCCTTGTCAGTCTTGCCTAAGAGGAAATTCCTTCCTAAGTTGAAATCTAGTGATCAACTTAACCTTGAGTGCATGTGCAAGACCAACCAGAGGTCTCTCAGTATCATCAGAAGCACCAACATGCCCTGAATAGTCCCTCATGTCTACCGACTAATCATCAATGCTTCAGAAGAAAGTAAAAAGTAAATGTCATACTGAGTCATACATCAAAGAGGTGGTTGGGAGGTGGGAATCTTTTGTGGCCCCTACAGGCAACCCAGAGAAGCCCTGAAGAATAGGATTAATAAATATGGTGCAACAAGAACTGTAAGCGAGGAGAAAACAAGGGGGAGAGGATGCATGGGACAAAGAAAGTCGCTCAGAAAGCAGGGTCACAACTATCCAGCCCAATCTTTACTCGCACACAAGCCACCGTATTCCCAATAGCCCAGGTGAATCATGCCCATGGAATGACATCAGACTTGCACCCAGGACCCCAAACTACAAGCCTCTCCACCTCCATGGGAAAAGCTACTCCAGCTCTCACTCAGATCACAACAATTTCTACATGAAGAGTCCCTGGCAACAGGTGAAACTTTCATGAGTCTTCAAACCCTTAATGGAAATTTTGACCAGAAGTTCAAGAGGCAATTGATTTTTGTCAGCATTTGCTAGTTAAGAGAGCCCATTAAATTATTCCTTGCCATTCACATTTTTTGGGATTTTAGTTTTTCTTCTGCTCCTTCTTCCCTAAGGGTTTGCAATCTAAATAAACAAGACAGAATAATAAAAAGAATTATGACTTTGATTTTGCAGATGGGCACTTGAGGCAAAGGACTAGACTGAAAATGGGAGCAATAGTCTGATCAAGAGACTTGTATAAGGTCATATGGGAAGGCTCTAGCAGAGCTGGGAATCAAACCCACATTCCCCATGCATTCCAGTCCATGAGGTAGTCACTTATTCAATAATGGTAGTGAATTGGAGTGGTTAATCGATATATCATTGGCAAAGTGTAAGTTCTCCCCGCAAAAAAGCAAAAAAAGATCTAGCCTTGCAATTTGTGCTTACTCTTGGCAGAATGCTTCCTATTCGATGAGTCTAAACATTGAGTAGTATTTTAAACAGATGTAGACTCTCCGTTTCTATAAACATTGTAATTGTTTGGCACTGTTATTGCTTACATTTAAAGATGTAATTTGCAACGATACGCACAGACACCAGGCGCGCACATTATGCTACACACAGCAACACAATTTACGTCTCGTTAGGGGCCCGTAACTTTCCTCCTGTACAGCTCTTTTTAACTTAAAGCCTGGCACCAAACGACGATTATTATCCTTAAAGCCTTACACTGATTCTTGCTGGATGCTCAGCCATTTTAGAGATTTCAGTCTGCTGGGTTTGATAGAAAGATGTGGTTTGAATTCTACACCAGTAGCTCTTCACTCTCTGTAGCTCGCTGCAAAATACCATGGGTATGAAGTTCCTGGCTTCCCAAATTATTCATACTGCATCAAAATGAAAAATACTACACTTAAAATTATCCTCAAAATATTTGGATGAGAATCCAAAAGTCCAGACATTGATCTAAAATTTTATTCAAACCTACCCGAAACATTTTGGTGTGCAGATAGTCCTGAAAATCACTGCCTACAAAGAAGTTGAGGTTTGCTCTTTAGTAGTTATCAGTTTTTTCTCATGAAAAGAAGGACACATTCATAAAAGTGATGAATTGGTAAGGAGGAGAAAAAGACTGAAATTCTTGCTTGTAAATCTGGAGTGGTGCTTAACATAGTCTCTGAAAGTATGCACAGTATCAGCATAAATGAAGAGACATCAGATCAGCAATGAAGAGCACTGGTCTATGTTAGTAAAATGGACTGGAAGCATCATGGCTTGCAGACTGCAAGCCAAGAGGATGATGGTGATTGCTACATGTAGCAGTCTCACGCAATAGGGTCTCTTTGTGATTTGGCAATTTTTCACCCTGCGCTCAGGATAGGCTCAGTAACGATGCTGATGATCATTGCAGCACTGAGAAGCCTAGCTGAAACTGCCCCCTATGTCGTTGACACTATAGAAACACTGTGAGAGACTGGTTCATTTCCAAAAATCCAACAGAGAAAACGCTCATCATTAACACAAAGCAGGAAACAGGCAAGAGTGTCATCTCTAATTTACAGATGGGGCAATGGAGTGCCAAGAGGCAGACCGGGGCATGTCTACACCGTATGTATGCTGCACCTCCTTCTGCTCCACACACTCCAACTCCCCCAGAGGCCATGTTTTGCAGTGCATACCCACTGCAAGGCATACCCGCCCAGTGCATACCCACTGGGAGGGCATACCCACCCAGTTGTGCTTCCAGGCTCTCTCGTCTGTGCCGATTCACATAGGCTTAGCGTCGCCCTGGGGTAGCTCCACTGTTTCACTAAGTGTTTCATTGGAGTGAGTGGCTTGCTTGGTGGAGGGGCTTTCGGTTAAAGACATATCTCCTTGCGTTCTTGCCCACTGCCTTAACCATAAGATTATCCTTCGCCTTTAATTTTGCACTTGCACAAATACGGACTGACACCACTGATTTCAGTGGGATGTCACGGGGAATAAACCAGCACATAGTTTGGCCCCAAATCTTTGTTCTCCCTATAAAACATAATGCACACTCTTTAACAACCCCAACAGTAAAACGATCCTCCCATTTAAGAACTCTTTTTTAACTTTGCCATGGGCAAAGACACCAAATGGCAATGGCTACAAAAAAAAAAATTCCAGATAGATAAAAATGTTGCAGTAACATCACATTTTTTGCCTCAGGGTGACACACAAAGAACTCTGCTAGAAGACTCGGATAGTAGTGAGGAAGCACTTTTCCTTTCCTCTTCCCCCTTCAGAACAAAGGGAAGCAAGTTGTTCTGGCTTTGGTCAGCTCTGTCTCCAAGGTTCATCCTTAGTCAGTTTATCACTGAGGAGAAAAAAATTCCCCTGATTATTAAAACAAGGCAGATGTGTTTCCTAAGTGAAGGAAATAAAAGTGGGGTGGGAGGAGGTCCTCTTTGTCTTCAGTGGGTCCTGACTATCAGCCCAAATGCTTTAAGTTGGGGTGTCCAAAATATGGTCCGTGGGCAAGATCTGGCTTGCAAAGCCTAGTCATCCAGTCTCTGGTGCTGCCCTTGGGTCATGAGTTGACTCACATGCTACATGCAGCAAAGGCCCAAGAAACCCTCTTGGTTGAACAGGGAAATCCAGGAAAGCCTAGGGATGAAAAAAGAGGCATACAGACTATGGAAGCAGGGGGTGGCCACCGAGGAGGAATATACCTGCTTGGCTTGCACTTGCAGGGAGTCAATTAGAAAGGCCAAGACAGCAATGGAACTCAGGCTGGCAACAAATATTAAAGACAACAAAAAGTCCCTTTTCAAGTATATAGGGAGCAAAAAGAAGGTGCATGGTAACATAGGGCCCCTACAGGAGAGGCTAGGGCAATTAGTAACAGATAGGAGAGACAAAGCCGAGCTCTTCCATGAGTTCTTTGCATCAGTATTCCTGAACATGGATATAGGCATATATCCAAATTGGACTGTAGAAAGGCATAAGGGGGTCACTGGCCCACCAACGGTTAGTGCTGACCTAGTGAAAGGACACTTAGAGGAGCCTGATGTGTTCAAGTCAGCAGGCCCAGGTGGGTGACAGAGTCAAAATGTATAGTAAACCATTCTTAGCATACTGGATACTAACTATGCTACAAAGAGCAATGGTAAATATATGCTGGCATATGGAAGTTCCTTAAAATTTAACTCCAGAGTTTCTCTCTCCAGCCTCCAAATGACGCTAAGCAAGTATACAAAGGTCACATAGGCATAGCTCCTGCAGAGGCCTCCACTTTGCCTTACAGAAAAGTTGCACTACGCTGTATGCTTTTTTTCTTGGGCTTTGTATAGAGCTAGATGATTTGGCTCAAGGATATCACGGAGCAACAAACTGATGGGAACAGATTCAGATTAGACATTAGGAAGAACTTCTTTACAGTAAGGGTTACCAGAATCTGGAATGGGCTTCCAAGGGAGGTGGTGCTGTCCTATTGGAGGCCTTATGAAAAGACTGGATAAATACCTGGCTGGGGTCATCTGACTTAGGGCTGTGCAAAGCATAGGGTGGTGACTCGATTTGGAGGAGAATTGGCCTGATTCGGTGGCCAAATCTCCAAATCTGAATCGAATCAAGGGACCAATTAAGAGGTCTGAATCAATTTAGATTTGGAGATTTGGCCACCGAATTGGCCAAATCTCTGAATTGAATCACCAGTGATTTGGACAGTCACCGGTGGCTACAGCAGGAAGCTGGAGCTGGGCTCCATGCCGGTAAGTAGTGGGTGGGAGAG
>NW_017728993.1:13606016-13606253 GCF_001723915.1 Gavialis gangeticus | reverse complement strand
TTCTGCCTGACTTCTGTCTCCAGGATGGGCTGGTATGGATTGGCTGGGAAGGGGGGAGGGGATCATGGGGGACCCCTGTCAGGCCTCATCCCCCGCCTGCTCCCCCAGCCCGGGATCACTGGGTGCTGCCAGGTGGGGGAGCAATTCCTGCTGCCCCCCCACTGCCCTATGCTGCATGGGGGGCTCTGCCACGACCCTCCCAACCCCTCCTTACTCCCCCAGCCCCCTCTATGGCTG
>NW_017728993.1:13600285-13601016 GCF_001723915.1 Gavialis gangeticus | reverse complement strand
GCCCCCTAGCCCATCTCCCTGCCTTACCTCCACCAGCACCTCTCTATGGCTGTCCTGCTTGCCCCAGCTCCAGCCCTTTAAGAAAAAAAAAACCTGACAAAACCCCTGGGACTCACCACTCCTGCAGCATTCTCAGGGCTTAGGAGGGGCTCGGGCAGAGCAGGGCGCAGTGAGGGGCAGTGGGAATTGCCCCCTGCGGGCAAGGAACAGGTGAGTGTGGTGTTTTTCTTTTTTTTTTTTTCTTAAAGGGCTGGAGCTGGGGTGGGCAGGACAGCTTTGTGGGAGGATATTGGGGGGCTCATGCAGAGCCCCCCCATCCAGTGTGGGGCAGTGGGGGGCAGCAGAGATTGCCCCCTGCCCAGCAGCACCTGGTGAGCTGGGGCTTTTTTTCCCCAAGTGCTGGGAGCTGGGGCAGGCGGAGCAGCCATTGCCGGGCTGGGAGAGTGGGCGGGGGATGGGCCTGGGTGATTTGGCTGAATTAATTTGGGACAGTGATTCAAATCACCAAATCAAATCACTGTTCCCCAAATTGGCCAAATCCAAATCCGAAGCACTGGGTAATGTGGGGCCCCTGCAAAGTACGCTGGGCAATCTGGTGGTTGCGCCAGAGGAGAAAGCGGACCTCTTTAACCAATTCTTCACGTCCATTTTCTTGTGCAGGGACCGGGACTTCCCCGCTGTGATGCCAGATGGACTCGAGGGGAACGCCTCCAGACCTCAGGTTGGGGAGG
>NW_017728993.1:13577250-13600274 GCF_001723915.1 Gavialis gangeticus | reverse complement strand
GCGATGCTGGTCAGGCCACAGCTGGAGTACTGCGTCCAGTTCTGTGCGCCCCATTTCAGGAGGGATGTGGACAACATTGAAAGGGTCCAGAGGAGGGCCACCCACATGATCTGGGGACTACGGGGCAGACCCTACATTGAAAGACTGCGGGACCTAAACCTGTTCAGCCTTCACAAGAGAAGGCTGAGGGGGGACCTGGTGACTGCCTCTAAACTCACTAGGGGGGACCAGAAGGTTTTAGGGGAGACACTGTTTCCCCTAGCGCCCCCTGGCATGACAAGGAACACTGGACAGAAATTATTAGAGAGTAGGTTTAGATTAGACATCCGCAAGAACTACTTCACAGTTAGGGCAGCTAGGAGCTGGAACCAACTTCCTATGGAAGTGGTGCTGGCTCCTACCCTGGGGATGTTTAAGAAGAGGCTTGATGTCTACTTGGCTGGACTCATTTGAGTCCAGTCTTTTCTCCTGCCCAGGTGGGGGGTCGGACTTGAAGATCTACAAGGTCCCTTCAACCCTACTTCTATGATTCTATGATTCTATGAAATACTAGCCACTTTACGCTGGCCTAATGTGGCTCCAGCACTCTTTCCTGCCCAGGAGCAGGGAGCCAGACTTGATGATCTTCCAAGATCCCTTCCAACCCTAAAAATCTATGAAATCTATGTTAATTTGGCCCATGGACCAGTCCTGCACCACTTGTTCAGCCAGATGAGTTTGATGCCTCTGTTTTAAGTTTTGGCAAAAGAGGTGGGCAGCCCTTCAGAAAGCACACTGGGGCTCAGTTGCTTCTCATGAAGTTTAACTGGAAGAGCTTTCTAGCACGCAGTAAGCTTTAGAGGAGGTTGTGCAGAAAAAGGCTACGGTTAATGGGACTGGTTGAAGATTGTGGTCGTGACTGCAGAATGCTTCAAATAGCTTGCTCTTCCCCCTGTGCACAGGGGGACTGACTCTAGAAATACCTGTACATGCCAGTGGGAATCATGTCTATAGTATCATACCCACAATAGGGCAGGGGAAAATAGGGAGCGCCTCAGTGGACAGAAATCAAGAGCTCAGAAAAGCTCTTGTACTCTTCTTACTAGAGCAGAGTTTGGTGTCAAGTATTCCCCAAGAGGCACGATCCTAAATGGAGTAGAGCCTAAGATGATCACATTTATGCTGACTGAACGGTCTGTCCAAAGACAACTCTGCTGATGACCGGCTCTCATTGGCAAATTCACTGACTGGGGAGGTCTGTCCTTGGAAAATGCACATCACCTCCCACAGATGATTACTGTCCAGGGAAAACACGTGTTTCTTATGCAGAGCCATGCCAACAGTTCTTTCCAAGCTTTTTCTCTTCGGGGTTAAAGGTGGCATCAAATCTATCCTCCTCTTTGCATTTATAATGGGGTCAGAATATCTACATTTAGTGCTCTTCCATTTACAAATTCCTGAACATTTAATGAAGGCTGGACCTAGTGGGGTAATGACCCCCATATCCTGCTTTCAGTGTCCTTTTACATTACCTTTGTGGGGCAGGTCAATGGAAAATGTCTGCCTTGAGTTCCTTTTCTTTGATTGCAATCAAACACATTTATCTTTTCAGTTCACCCTTTGGTAAAATAGTTGAAACTCATCCGGAAAGAAAAGGTTCATTTTTCTCCCCACAACTTATTTCCATGTTGGTGAACTCCAAACGCGACCTGATGTCTCATTTATATGTAAAACATTCCTGTCAACATTTCTTACCATTTTCAGAGAAAACAAGATTAGATATCGCATTGAACATGCCCTTATCAGGCTATTACATAAGGCTTTATTTACACTTAGTTTGTTCTTCATAAATTTATAGCCTGATCCTATAGTCACCTCTTCATCACGGCCATATTCAGAACAGCAAGACTTTTCATAGACCTGTCCACATGAGCAAATATATGTGGGACTGGGCCTTTAAATGGAGCTGATGGATAACACCCCTTGACGTTAATTGTTTACTTCAGTTAATTATGTCTGTGTGTAGCTGCCACTATGAACTTCTCAGGTTAGCTAACCTGGACTAGAGATATGCTTCCAGGTGATTCAGTAATTTTGTAAGGATTGTGTCTTCTCTTGGGATGTCAGAGTCGCCACCCCCTCAACCCTGCCCAGAATCCATTACTCAAAAGTGACATCATCATTTTAAAAGAAAAAAAATCAACTTAACTCTTCTGACTTCTTTAAAAAGTTTGATTCACGTTTCTAAGAAAGTCCAGGTTGAGTTTTCCATGTAAACTGACTCGCCCATTCCTACTAATACAGTCTGCTCATCAGAAGCAGCAACAGGTTTCAATAGATCCCAACAACAACATTTGAAGAACTTCAGAGCTCAATCTGAACCCTCCGGCCAAAGCAATAAGGCAGGATCCAAGTGCCAATGGTGAATATTTGACAAAGTCTTAATTGGCAGTATCTCCAGCAGGTCTTCCATAAATACTATGTCAGACTGCCGTCACAATGTAAGTGCAGTACAGAAAGGCTAACACATTCATGCAGCTGCTTGCGCTGTGTACTGACACTTCTCTTCCCCTAGCCCACTCCTGATGTGATCGTCCCCAGACTCGGCAGTGGTCTGCAAACCTGCTTCTGCCATCACATGGAAGAACGGCACTGATCCAACGCTGCAAATGACTTCTCCAGCTCCTGCCTTGGGGAGAGGGCAGACTTTATCCTTGGCAATAGCCCTACTCTGGAGCATTTGTCCTTCTCACGTAACATTTTCACTTAAAAAAAAGAAAAAAAAAGAAAGCAAGTCATCAGAAGTACTTATTTGTGCAGCTTTCGGGGCTGTAAAAGCATTTGCCTGACGGCTGTGAGCCATATTCCCTGGGGAAGACTTGCTTCCTTGAGGCCATTGGAGTTTCATCATGAGTGTTCAATGAAGTGGCCAAAGCGCCGCTATTCAATCCTGACCCTTGGTGCATTATGGTTTTGCTGTTCTCAGTAACCCGAGCCCCAAGAAGTGGTTCTATTACATGATTTGGGACTCAGCTGGAGCACTGCTGTATAACAGTCTTGCCCATCTAGCGCTGGGAGTGTAAGGCTTTTTGTAGGGAAACCTGGGCATCGCTGGGCATCTTGAGCCTGTGGGAAAGTCACTAAACAGTCAAGTTAATTATTTTTAATGAACTGGGCTGACACCGATTGTGCTATTTTGTAGCATATTCATTCAGAAAGCAGTGAAAATATTTGGCATCCCTCCCGGGCCATCACAGGGACCCCTTTGTGCTTTATTTCCCCCATTTTTCCCTCAAGTGTATAGCCGGCTCTCACGTCTCCACTCGCTGACGCTGATTGATTGCATTAATATCACTGTAAATATTACATAATCTCCGCTTACAATGCTAGTAAGAGGAACTGATGAGATTTGCTTTGCCAAGACTTGAAGGTTGGAAAATAATAATATTTAAAAAAAAAATCCCTGCTTTCTTCCCTTCCATTTTTCTTGCCGTGTATGGTTATCATTGGCTCGGCTCGCTTTCAGGCTGAAGGCCAAAAAGGCTTCATTTGCATCTTTCATGAATATCACCACTGTGGACAGCCTAGGGGAGACAGGAATTGAAAGTCACTTCTACTTCTTCCTGTGGGATGTATGCATGGTAGAGATGGGTGGATACAAGAAGCTTCCCTTGTGTCAGGCTCCTGCAAAAGAAACAGGCTTAGATGCAGCCCTAGGAGGGTGTAAACAGCCTCAAATGAGATATGATGTGCAGGGAGATGCAGTTCAAGCCCTGGCCCAAGAGTATCTTACTCTAGCTGCTTTAATGGCTTTGCAACACAAAGGCCATGTATACACAAGTGGTGGACTGTGCAGTTGTTACTGCACAGTCATTTAATATTTGTATAAGCAAGTACTAAATGACTGCGCAGTACCCTTGCCGCAGTTTTCTTCTGACGCTACTGCACAGTAGCAATTAGCTGCTACGCAGTATCTCAGTACTATTGTGCAGTATCATTGCTGCATGGCTAGCACCTGGCAATGCTACTGCGTGGTAGAATTCATGTAGACGTGCCCCAAGAGGTGGAGTTGTCTCTTGCAGGCCTTGCGATCCAGGGGTGCGGGCTCAGTCCCTGAAGGTGACTCTCCCAGAGTTGTTGTACAGAAGTTGCATGGAGCAGTACCATACTAAAGAGTGATTCCTTCTACCTACTAAGTTACTTCTGAGCCACAGGCCTCCCACACAGTGTTCAGATGGGTAGGGGAGGAACTACTGCTCAAACATGAACCCAGCATCGTTTATTAAATGTGCGTAGCACATCCTCCATCTAAAAGCCCAGCTGCCATCAGTCACACCATTTTTTGTCTCTTCTCCCTGTCTCCCTGTTGGCAGCAAGCAGGTATCAGGTTGCCCATTTAAAGCAATCACGTTGTTTTAAGGTGCTGTGAAAAATCCATTTATCTTCTGAGCCATACATTAACCACTGCACTGGAGATAAAAACTATCTTGGAAATCTAAACATAGCTCCTAATCTAAGGTATAGAGACATCTGTTTCCCATTATACTTTATTACTTGCAACACTTGAATGGTATTTCCATTGTGGTAGGGTATTTCTTAAAGGAGAGCCCTGTGCTTCCCAGAACTGCAAGAAACAATGCTAATTGTTGTTTGTCCCTTGGGGGTCATTTGCATATGAATACCTGATTAGTCAGCATGCAGCATAAGGGGAGTGCATATTCTGAATAAATAGTCCCCAGACAATGGCCTTGATTCAGACTTGGGCTATCCTGACTTTCAGTGGCACTACCAAGGGTCTGGGGCCGCTTGTAGAGGAAAGGCTACCTGGAGGGTTTGTCACGGCAAAAGATGCCCATGAACCCATTTTGCCAGATGGTTATTAGTCCCGATTTGGACAGAACTGACTTCAGAGAGATAGCTGGAGGACCCGTGAAGGTCTGACCACAACTTAAAAAACTGTTCTACTAATCTGATCTTTCTCCAAGAAGATGGGAGCACAAATATCATATTACTTCCACTGGAGGTGCAGTTCAGAGACAAGGTGTGCATGTTTTTGTGTGGAGGAATACACAGTGCAACACCAGTAGGAGTGAACCATCCTTGAGCCAAATCTTTTACCTCTATCCAAAGCCCAAGAAAACAAGCATACAGCGTAGTGCAACTTTTCTGTAAGGTGAAGCGGAGGCCTCTGCAGGAGCTATGCCTATGTGACCTTTGTATGCTTGCTTAGTGTCATTTGGAGGCTGGAGAGACAAACTCTGGAGTTAATTTTTAAGGAACTTCCATATGCCAGCATATATTTACCATTGCTCTTTGTAGCATAGTTAGTATCCAGTATGCTAAGAATGGTTTACTCTACATTTTGACTCTGTCACCCAAAAACCAGTGCACTGTATAACAAAGTACCGTGCTTGATTGTAAAAACCAAAATGTGGTAAATTGTATTATTCGAGAAATAGCTTGTGAACAGTACATAATTAATCATGATGCATATGCACAAGGGGGCGGGGAGTTCAACCTTCTGCTTGCCATTACCTGACCTCAGAGTGCTGAACTGTGCAATGGTTTTCATTTTCTAGGCAGAGGGGATTTTTCTATGGAATTGCCTAGGTGACGGGGAGTGGGTTGTTTGCTGTTTATGGGGAGGAAAAAAACTGAAAAGAAAAGAAAAAAGAGACAAAGAACTTTGGTCTTCAAATATGTGTAATATTATTGGTTTGAGGGGAAGGGGGAAGTGGAGGATCGGATAACAGGACTTATGAGTTCAATACATTCTGTAACCGTTGGCCATGTGAAACACTTGTCCTGCACATCCTCAGAGGTCTGAAGGAGAAAAACACCTATGTCATGAGAGCAAGGAGCTACGCAACTGAAAAGAGAGAGTGGAAGCATCTCTAGTGATCACGCTTCTAAAGTCCATTGGACCAGGTCCCCTTCAGTAGCACTCTCTCTAATGCCTTTGCACCAATAGGCTGAGCCAATGGCATTGCCAAATAACGTATGAACCTGCCTCAAAATCTAAGTGCCTTCCGTCCGTTCCCTGAGGCTGCATATAAGGATTAATGCAAACCTTTCCTGCAATTCATTTTTTCAGTGCAGTCTCGCCAGAGTTACCCTTATGCAATCTCATCACTTGAATTAAATGAAGTGAAGTTACAACTTGATGCAATATTTTGCTATCTAACATGTGATACTGTTTGCGTGAAATACCAGAAAGACTACTAGAGCATTTGCCAGTTTTATGTGGCGGGTCCAAAAACAACACACTGAGATGACTTAGAACTCGTACTGCATGAAAATTGTAAGGTTGATCCATAAGTGTCAATCAGAAATTTCGCACACGGAGCAGCAAGCATTTATTTTGCTCGTTTTTGTTTTTAGAGGCGAGGGAAAGTAATCTCAGCCAGTGCTGTGTAGTGAAAAATGAGTTGACCCTGAAGGCTTGACCAGTAGCTGAACCTCACAAGGTTTTTTATCATAATACTGCAGTGGTGTATAACTTTTCTAGGAGCCCATCTGTGAAAACATGGAATAAGAAAATAAAACGTTTCAAGGGTAAGATGAGCTTTTGGAGTTGTGTATTACTTTGTCGCTCTGTGAAAAGTATTCTGTGTTTAATGGTGGTGTATAATTGTATACCCAGCCTGATTATGCAACAGGATTTGCTACTCTCTGGACAGTGCATCAGCTCTTGTTTAACCCTAGAATTGCCTGCACAGAGTGCTGCCTTGTTCTTCAACTGGGTGAATGGCTACAGCATAGACACCAAGCTATTTGGTGACTTGATCAGAGTCTATTGGCTCATCTATGTGTTGCCATACAGCGATGTGGCTATGGCGCCATGCTTCAGTACTTCCTTTTGAAGTACTGAAGCATGGCGCATTATAGACGGTTACTGCGCCATGTGTGCGGCGCATGGGTAGATTTTGCCACTTTGTCACCATAGCAGTGCACTATACCCAGGGAGCATGTTGCTACAGCGACATAGCTGGTGATCACATGTAGACACACGTGATCTCTGTGTCACTGTAGCACACCCTACGTCACCATTGCGTGTCACTGTGTGAGCGTAGGGTGATGTGTACATGTGCCCTACAAGTACCAATGACAAGAAGAGAAGTACCAATGATAGTAAATAGCTCCAGCCAGTGAGATCCAGTGGCTGCGGACTGCAGCTAACCAAATTCAGAAACACGGCACAAACATTTAATATCAAAGTAATTAAGTATTGGAATAGTTTACAAAGGTGGGTGGTGAGTCTTCTGTCACTTGTAGTTTTTGAGTGAAACCTGGATATCTTCCTAGAAGAGATGCTATACATCAAAAAGAAATAATAGGACTACTGGAAAAATTATTCAGTCTTTGGCCTGTGCAGGACATCAGACAAAGTAATCATAATGATCCTTTTTGGCTTTAAAATCCATGGGCACTTATGTAAGTGCCAGATGCCGGCTCCAATGCATGTTAATTAGCACATGGTGGAGCACACTCAATTAATTGGTATGCTCCAGCAGCCTCCTCGGCACATGTATTCGGTATCCCCCTGCTTCAAAATGATGGTTGGGCGGGGGGGCTTTAACTATAACTAAAACTTGTTTGACAAGTTTAAGTGCCCCTGCTGCCTTTCTGAAGTGTGGGATGCTGAATACATGTGACGCTACCGGCACTTTAATTAGAGTGGCTCCCGAGAGCCTCTCTAATTAAAACACTCCCCCACCTTGGAGCACAGGTAAAGACACCCTATGAATCTGTGACTCAGGAGGTGTCATATGTTACATACATGTCACAGCACCATCGTCAATTAGGGTTGACTCCAAAGCTATACGAGAAGTAAGAACCACCCCATTCAACTCAATGCAAGGTTAACCTCGAAACATAATGATGGCAATTTACATTGCAACTTGAGAAATTACTCCAGTGACACTCATTTTAGCTGAACTCTCCAGCCTTTCTGGGATTAACAGAGCTGGTTGCGTAGAGTACCATCACATCTGTCTCTTTTCCTTCCCTTCTCCCTCTGCCAGGGCCCATCCTGCCTGGAAGTAAGTGTGTATGTGTTTGTAAGTATTTCCTATCTATAGGTATCCAATAAAAGCAGACACGGTTTATGTACATAACAAAGCAGTTTGTATAAAATGAATGAAATGGATCCTGACAAAAAGACAATGAGATTTCCAGTGTTTACACAGATCGGATTTTGCTGGCTGTCATCCTGGAAAAAAATATAAAATAAAAGCTTAATTCCAGAGGAAGGAGGGGGAATGGGGTAGCATTTACTTTCTCAAAGTACAGGCACTTCACTTGGCCGTGTGATAACTGATGACACCAAACCACTTGTGCCAGGTCTTTTCTTTTTTTAGAAACACTGTGCAACTTTCCCAAGGCCCTTTTAAAAGCCAGTGCTTATAATAGAACAAGCTTTCCAAGCGTTGTTATCTGTTTGTGCAGTGCCTTGAACAATGGAGCCCAGGTCTTTTGGTGTAGGAACAGACCAAACAACAAATTGCTATACGCTCTAGGGGATAGTTCCTGCGCTCATTTACACCAAGGTAAATACAAGGTAGCTCCTCTGATAGTAATGGTGCGGCTACCCAATATGCACGGACAGAATTTAGTTCAGAGCACTTAAGACTTCACTACTGATTACCTACGCTCGTTAACCAGTTAGATTCTTTTAAGGGTGACCGGCACTGCATAGCATAAGAATCAGCTTGGCCCTTTTCACAAGTGCTTTAACAGCTGGTGACTTGAGAGCTGTTTTGATGAAATAAATCACCTCGGTGGAAAAGTCTGAGAAGCCGCAGACTGTGGAAACTCAACCAAACCTTTATTGGCAATATTTAGGGATGGTCTAAAGAATGAGACAATTGTTTTCTTATTCTTTTCAACCTCTTGCCTACAAAAATTGATATCCTGCAGGCTACTCTAAAAGTTTTCTAGGCACCGCAGACTGCAGTTGTGTAACTCATTGTCACCCGTGGAGCCCATAGGAAGGTGTGGAACTCAGAAAGATTTTGTATATTCAGTGTTTGGGTTGATAGCGGTAAACTCTGCTTGACAGAATGGTTTCAATAAGGACACAGGTGTCGGTGTTCAAGATCTTAGCCTTTCTCCTGCAAAACTATATCTGCTATTTTTGCACCTGTTATGAGTTCTGGAGTGCCAGTTGCAATTCACAGCAGGTGCGTCAATACAGAAATAGATAAATAAAAATAGGTATCTGGATGACCCATCAAAGGAAGGAGTAATATGAACATGGAGCTGTAATGTGTCACTTCACATTTTATAGACAACATTCACTTTTACTCAAGCAACTTGGCCTATGTACAGTCTCATTTAAAACAAATCCAGTATTCTTACCTTAGCGACTTCCTGTGCCTGAAGAAGGGTGATTGCACTGGAAAGCTTGCCAAGAACCTTTTTCCAGCTACTCAGTTGGTCTGATAAAACATATCACATCTACCCGAAGAACCTTGCCTAGCTTAGTGGCTGTAGGTCAATTTATATCTTGTACCTGCTAGTGTCATCTGCAGATAGAACAGCAGACAGAGGGAATACGTATCGAATGCTTGATCTGGGAGCATTTCAAACCATGGCCCCAGAGACAGAGGGCATGTGTAAATGAAACGGGGGCCCTAAATTGAAGTGGTGGGTTTTTAAAAACACCGCTTCAATTTATAGATTCATAGATGTTAGGGTCAGAAGGGACCTCTAAATCATCGAGTCCAACCCCCTGCATAGGCAGGAAAGAGTGCTGGGTGCAGATGACCCCAGCCAGATGCCCATCCAACCTCCTCTTGAAGACCCCCAGGCTAGGGGAGAGCACCACCTCCCTTGGGAGCCCATTCCAGACCTTGGCCACTCTAACTGTAAAGAAGTTCCTCCTAATGCCCAGTCTAAATCTGCTCCCTGCTAGCTTATGTCCATTATTTCTTGTGACCCCCAGGGGCGCGTTGGTGAGTACAGCCTCACCAATTCCCTTCTGTGCCCCCATGATGAATTTATAGGCAGCCACAAGGTTGCCTCTCAACCTTCTCTTGTGGAGGCTGAAGAGGTGCAGGTGCCTTCGTCTCTCCTCATAGCCTGCAAGCCCTTAACCATACAAGTGGCTCTTCTCTGGATCCTCTCCAGGTTATCTACATCCCTCTTGAAGTGTGGCACCCAAAACTGCATGCAGTGCTCCAACTGCAGTCTGACCAGCTCCCGACAGAGGGGAAGCATCACCTCCTTGGTTCTGTTTGTCATGCATCTGCTGATGCATGATAAAGTGCCGCTAGCTTTGCTGATGACTTCATCACACTGATGACTCCTGTTCATCTTGGAGTCCACTAGGACTCCAAGATCCCTTTCCGCTTCCATGCTACTGAGCAGGTCATTTCCTAGGCAGTAGGTGTGCTGGACATTTTTCCTCCCTAGGTGCAGCACTTTAAACCCCCGGGTTGTGCAAATACGCCCCGACTTACCTGCTTGTCTAACAGTGGGGTGGGGAGGGTGAGCTGCCAGCAGGTGGACCAATCCCTGGGCTGCAGGGAGGGCTTGTGCTTCCCTCTGCAGCAGTGGTGGCCCCCTCAGGTGGCACCCACCCACAGGCACGTGGCTTAGGGTGTCCCAGGGGGCCACAGCCACAGAGGGAGGCACCAGGCCCACACAGCTCAGGCAGGCAGGCTCTGGGGGGTGGGGAATAGATCAGGCTCGCTGCTTTTCTTGGGTGGAGCCTGCCTTCCTGGGCTGCTGCCAGGCTGCCTGCAGGGCTTCCTGCAGATCTGTGGAGCTGCACAGAGCCCGGTGCTTCACTCTGTGGCTGTAGGGCCGCACACTAAAACTCCTCAGAGGACTTTTAGTTAGCCACACCCCAAGTCATTTAAGGTGCATTACGCCACTGAATTTCCTACAGCAGCTGGAATTAATGCGCAATACGCTGCTGACGTGTGCAGACACCGACACCATTAAAGCAGTGCAAAAGCACTTAGCCCGCTTTAAAGTGTCGTGCCCACATGCCCCTCGTTTCGTCTACACACGGCCAGAGAAACTGTGAAGGGTTAATTCTGCCTGTTTCCCCCTTTGGATTCTGTTGTGAAATGCAGGCATGAATACGGTATGCTCTTGCCATATTTTTCTTTACCAATGAAAACAACGCTCTCTTCCACTGTTTTCACCCTGCAATGAAAGGGAGCCTTTTCATCTCAACAGGGGTCCTGGCAAAGCTTGTGGAGGCCTGCGAGCCCAGGTGAACTTCAGAGCCGTTCCTTTTTCACACAATAGGACCTGGGACACCTGAAGAGCCTGCTGGGGCCTGGCATGAGGAACAGAGAGAGAAGGAAAGAATTGCTGCCTCAGCAACACCATGTCAAGAGTCTGTTTTCAATTCTTTTTTTATTATTCTCTTTTTTCTCCCTCTTAGTGGTTGTTTATAAAGAAAGGTGACATGGGAACATTTAAAAGAGACATTCTGCTTTTTTAAAGCAGAACTGTGGGTATTTTTTCCCCTCTTCTTGTCAGTGCCTACACTGCAGAGCATTGCGGGACATTCAAGAGTACAAAATCCTTGCACTAAAGCAGAAATGAAGCAGTTTAGCTAAGCTTTGAGTGGGTGGTTGAGTTGTTCATAATTTTTTTAAAAATACTTCATATATTAACTTTAGACTCGAACCTTAATAATCTTGAATTAGCTCGGGGGGAGAGGGTTCTTGCTATTTGAATGCCTGTATTTTATCATGCCCAGATAAAATCGTTTTTTCCTGGTTCTGATTTCTTTATGAGTCCTGTGAGGAAAGTGAGTCTCTACAAGAGCAGGCTGAAAAACAGACACGTTACTGAGGACAGTAGCAAGCGGGTGGCAGATGAACTCTATTTTTTTTTCTTCCTGCTCCTGTCTGAAACTCTTTCTCTGCTAGGTATAGGGTAACAGCAAAGAAAGGGTAAGCAGGAAAAATAGGAAGGAAAATAGATAAAAACCTTAATTGAGTGGAATAACTACAATTCAGCTCACTTTCAGGAAGACATTTTTCCCCTCCCCTCTTCTCAGGAAGCTTTGGCAATTCAGCTTTCAAGGAAGGGAGCTTTCAAAGGACTGAACTGCATATGAGCAAAGATGTAATCTTCTTAAAGCTTCTCTGAGAAATCTATTTGCAGCAGGATATTGAGTAGCTAGCTATAAAGTGGACTACAGAAATTTAAGACAGTAGATTGTATCTTCATAAGGTATTCATTGGACAGTTGGGGAGGTTGGATGCAATTTGTGGGCTGGTTAACCCTTTCAGGGATCTCATATGTACGTACCACAGGAAACAAGGGACCTTGAGGCTAGTTTCTAATAAAAAGGGGCACTGGAAAAATAAAATCTAAGTGACCTGCCAGGTTTATGTAGTAAGTCCCTCCTGTTCAAGAGGAAATGGTAGTCTGCATAAACTACTATAGTACCAAGAGATGAGAAGATCGACTTCCTATTCAGCATTTCTGCTGAGCTACACAACTTACCTTTCACCTGTAAGACTTTGTTAAGGCTTAGTTATTGCATTTTTTAAATACAACATTTTCTGTGCTAAAGATGAGCTCTTTGACTCTCACTAAAGTACATCCTGATGAACCTAGGCAGGCAAGCTTCTGTGGGTAGATGTGATATCTGTTATTAGACCAGCTGAGTAGTTGGAACAAAGTTCTTGGCAAACTTTTGGGAACTTTGTTCCAACTGCTCAGTTGGTCAAATAAAAGCAGTGCCATAGTGGGGGGAGGGGGTGGGAATGAGTGGGGCAACTGCCCCAGGTGCTGAAGTGAAGGGGTGCCAACAGGCACTGCCAAGCCTGGGTGTGGGATTGAGCCGTGAGTGGCTCATTTGGCGGGTTGGGGGGAGAGTGGGGAGAGGGGACTCAAGGACAGGGGAAGTGTGCTTCCACCACTGCATGCATTCCCGGACAAGCATGGGCGGGGTGTGCCCCTGGACCTGTGTGCAGGGCAAGAGTGGGCTGCTGTTGCGGGCTTTGCCCTGGGTGTCAAACTTCATTGCTACAGCACTGAATAAAAGTTATCACATCTACCCAAAGAACCTTGCCTGCCTATGTCCTTAGACCAGCATGGATACAACCAAAACTCTCGATGAACCTGAAATTTATTTGAGAGAAATTTATCAAGTCTGTAGGCAAACTAACATCATTGGTTCTCTGCTTTTCCATTTATGACTCTCTCACTTATTTATTCTTCTATAGTACTGGCCACCTGTATAAATTGATAGAGTAGCACATCTCTGTGCGTGTTTTTCCAATAGATTAAAATGCTCATTTTTTTTCATAGACATTAGGGCTGGAAGGGACCTTGGAAGATCATCAAGTCCAGCCCCCTGCCCCAGGGGCAGGAAGTCAGCTGGGGTCAAAGGATCCCAGCAAGATAAACGTCCAAACATCTCTTAAAGGAGTCCAGAGTAGGTGCTTGCACCGCCTGTGGTGGCAGTCTATTCCAGGCCTTGGGGGCTAAGACAGTGAAGAAGTTCTTTCTTATGTCCAGCCTAAAACAGTCTTGGAGGAGTTTGTGACCATTTGACCTTGTTATCTCTTGGGGAGCTATGGTGAACAGGCATTCCCCCAGATCCTGATGTACACTCCTTGTATACTTGTAGGTAGCCACCAGGTTCCCCCTGAGCTTGGGCTTTTCTAGGCTGAAGAGCTCTCAGCATCTCATCATAAGGCCTGCCTGCCCTCTGATCATGTGCGTGGCTCTCCTCTGGACTCTCTCAAGCTTCTCCACATCCTTTTTGAATTGTGGAGCCCAGAATTGGATGCAGTACTCCAGCTGCAGCCTCACCAAGGCCGAGTACAGTGGGAGGATGACATCCTGGGATTTGCTAGAGAAGCATCTATGGATGCAAGCCAGAGTTTTGCTTGCTTTGCTGGTTGCAACATCACATTGGTGGCTCATATTCATCTTGCATTCACTCATGACCCCCAAGTCTCTTTCAGCTGTGGTGGTAGTATGTGTAACACTGCCGAGCCTATAAACATGCTGCGGGTTTTTCTTCCCAAGGTGGAGTACCTTGCATTTTTTGGTGTCAAACGCCATCAGGTTTTCATCCACCCTTTTTCAGAGCCTGTCAAGGTTGGCCTGGATCACCATCCTGTCCTCAGCTGAGGATGCTTTACCCCAAAGTTTGGTGTCATCAGTGAACTTGGCCAGTCCGCTTCTGATACCAATGTCCACATCATTAATGAAGATATTAAAGATTATAGGCCCAAGGACGGAACTGGTCCCCACCGGTCACGGCGCACCACAACGATTGACTTCCATCAACTTCCACTCTCTGGGTCTGACCTCAGAGCCAATTCCCCAGCTAGTGGACTGTGACATAGCCAAGGCTGCAGTTGGCCAGTTTTTCTATAAGATGATCATGGGATCCCAGATGGAAAGCTTTTTTAAAATTGAGATATATGATATAAATCTCCTCTGCCTTGTCCAGGTGATATGTCACCTGGTTGTAAAAGAAGATGAGGTTGGTCAGGCAAGACCTACCTGCAACAAACCCATGCTGGCTATCCCTCAGGATGTTGCCATCAGCTGGTTTGTCAAGAATGGCCTCTTTGATAATTTTTTCCAAAATCTTCCCCAGGATAGAGGTCAGGCTGATGGGCCTGTAGTTCTCTGGATCTACTTTCCCCCCTTCCTTGAAGATGGGAACATTGGCTTTCATTCAATCTTCAGGCACTTTGCCTGATCACCGTGAGTTCTTGTAGATCCATGCCAGTGGCTGAGCTATGATGCTTGCCAGTTCCTTAAGTACCTTGGGGTGTAAACTGTCTGGGCCTCCTGACTTGAAGGTGTCCAAACTCTCAAGGTGTTCCTTCATTTGGTCAACATTGATGGAGGGTAACAATCCTCCCTTGCCCTGGCCATCCCATACCGTATTGAGCAGGGCCGCCCCTTGGTCCTGGTGAAAAACCGATGCAAAATACCCATTAAGCAGGTTGTCTTTTTCCTAGGTGTCAGTTTTCAGTTGTCCCATATGGTTTAGCAGGGATCCAATGTTACCCTTGCTTTTCCTCTGGCTTCCCACATATCTAAAAAAGGACTTTTTATTATACTTGATATGTATAGCCAGCTGGAGTTCAGTTGCAGCTTGGGTTTTCCTGGTTTGGTCTCTAGGGTCTGGACCAGTGCAGAAAACTCCTCCTTTGAGGTGGCT
Organism: Gavialis gangeticus; assembly: GCF_001723915.1. Taxonomy (NCBI): domain Eukaryota; kingdom Metazoa; phylum Chordata; order Crocodylia; family Gavialidae; genus Gavialis; species Gavialis gangeticus. Next base: position 13,585,129 of record NW_017728993.1, on the reverse strand, counting down.
CCAGCTTTCCATCCTTTATAGGTCTTTCTTTTGAGATGCAAGAGGTCCACTAGTTTCCTGCAGAGCCAAAGGGGCTGCTGTGCTCTTTTGCTGCCTTTCCTCTGATATGGGATAGAAATTGCTTGTGCTTCCAGGATGGTTCCCTTGAGGAGCAGCCACTCATCCTGAACTCCCCTCCCCTCCCCTCCCCTTCAGGTTGTGGTCCCTTAGGGCCTTGCCAACAAGCCTCTTGAACTTGTCAAAGTCAGATTTCCTGAAGTCGAGGACTTCTGCATTGCTGACTTACTTGGCAGCTTTATGGCGGATGGTGAAGGTGATCAGCTCATGGTCCCAGCTTCCCTTCAATTGTTAGGTTGCTGATTAAGTTATCACCCATTGCCAGTACCAGGTTGAGCAGAACTTTGCCTCTTATCAGTCCATAGACTTCTTGAGTCAGATAGAGCTCATCCACGCACGTGAGAAAGATTTGCGACCATTCAGATTTGGCTGAGTGTTCTTCCCATGAGATGTCTGGGTAGATGAAGTCACTCATCACAACCATGTACTGGGAGCATGCAGCCTCAGCTAGTTCCCTGGTGAATTCCTGGTCGAGCTCTTGATCCTGGGTCGGAGGTCTGTAGTAGACGCCCACCATTGTGTCCACTGTGCCCTGTTCCCTGTGGATTTTAACCCAGAGAGTCTCCAGTCACCCACCCTGGTTGCCAATGTCAACTTGTAGCTTTCCTTGACATAGAGAGCTACACCCCCACCCCTTTTGTCCACACAGTCTCTCCTGTACAAGATATCCATCTATACCTGTAGCCATCTATACCTGTGGCCTAGTCATAGGTGGAGTCCCACCAGGTTTCCGTTATCCCTATGAGATTGTTGTCATTCTTGTTTACCAGGAAGACCAGTTCCTTCTATTTATTCCCCAAGCTCCTGGCATTGGTGTACAGGCATGTAAGTGTCCCATTGGGAACCCTTGCCTTCCCTACACATTATTTTGGGGCTGGGGTAGGGGTGGGTTTGCTTGAGTGCCTTAGGCTGCTGGATTTGCTAAAGTTGCCCAGTGGTCTTGCAGTGGCGGTTGTCCCCCCATCCCCTGGCGAGCTTAGTTTAAAGCCCGGTGAAGCAGGTCATCCAGTGTAGCTGAGAAGATCCTCCTCCCCAGCACAGTGAGGTGGAGGCCGTCTCTTTCCAGCAGACCATTGCCTCTCTCACCAAAGAGTGGACTATGATCATGGAAGCCAAAGCCTTCACGATGACACCAGCACTGCAGTCTTTGGTTAACTACTTAGATCCTCCTCTCCCTCCTTAGCCCATAGCCCAAAACCGGGAGGATCGGGGAAAACATCATCTGTGCCCCCAACCCCTTAAGCCCCACTCCGAAAGCCCTGTAGCATCTCATGACCCAGCTGGGATTGTTCCGAGCCGTGTCATTCATGCCCACATGGATAAGGAGCATAGGGTAGTGGTTGGTAGGCCGGATGAGTTTTGGGATCCTCTCAGCCATGTCCTGGATACAGGCTCCCGGGAAAAAGCAGACCTCCCAGGCGAAAGGGTCAGGGTGGCAGATTGCCTGCTCAGTCCCACTCAGGAGGGAGTCTCCCACGACAATGACTCTATGAGTGGCCTTAGGGAGAGCAGGGGCAGTAGCTGCAGGTAAGCCTGCATTGCCTGCAGGAGCTGGCAGCTCTGCATGCTCGACTGGGGCTGCAAGAGGTTTGTACCTGTTGCAAAGCTCCAGATGGAAGGGGACCTTGGTGCAACTGGCCTTGGGGCTGTTGACTACCTTGGTCCAACCGTCTGACTGGACAGTGTGGGAGATCCTTGAGTCCTCCCTTGCCCTGGAAAGTGACCTTGGGCTACTCTTCACCTTCAGAGGGTGAAGGGCCTGGCAGTAGGAGTTTACCTTCTGCTTGCCATCCCTGATGGCATGCAGTCTCTGGACTGCAGCCTGGAAATCCTCTGTCTGGTGTCCCAGAGACTCCAAAGTGGAGCAAACCTTGCAAGGACAGGTAGCCATGCTTCCAGTCCCATGACCTTGGGAATGTGCCAGGCAGCCCCTGCGGCCGAGAGCCAGAGGTCCCGTGTGCGAGGAGCCCAGAACCATGGGTTCCATCTGGGTGGAGGCCTCTGAGATGCCAGATGGGGAGGCCACAGACTCTGAGGGGACCCTTGGGGTGCGGCGTGTGCCCGTCTGCATTGTGCCACTGGTAGTCCAGCTATGGATGGGACTACCTTCTCCAGGGCTCACTGGCAGGACCTTGGGCCCGCCTGCTCACCCTCCTGCACAACTCGCATGCTAAACTCACGCACCGGACCCTGTTTGCATGTGTGCCTGTTTGCATGTCCTGTTCACAAGGCTCTGGTCACATGGTTCCCTGGGGGGGCTGGGCAAAGTAGGGGCTGGGGTGAGGCAAAACCCTCGTCTCCACTCAGCTGCCTCCCTGCAGCTGAACTATGCTAGCCCGCTCCCGCCATGGGCCCCGCTTACTGCTGGCTGCATTGGGGTTGGCGGGTGTGCTCTGCAGCTGATGGGGGTTACTGAGGATCTTTGGGGTGTAGGGGTGTGATGGGCTTGCACCCGTGCATCTCATGCCGCTCTCTGAGCCCAGCTGGGGCTTTTTTCCATTGCCTCTGTATCTTTTATAGTAAATGTAATTGCAATGTGATTGAATGTGAAACTAAATAATATTTTAGAAGCAAGAACAAAAGCCCTATATGTTCTCTATTGGCCAGACCCTTCTACCATTGATAGCAATGGGAATAGATTAGACATGGAATGATATTTTCTTTCATTACTAATATTTGTGCATAGTTAGATAGCATTGTCTTTGTTTGCTATGTGTATAAAACAAATAAAAAGGGTGTGCTGCAACTGAACACACCTCATCAGAAAATCTTAAGCATTTACAAAGAAGAAATAGCTTAAATCACAATATAGACAGTAATTTAACTGGTTATAGGAGTGATTTTTAATTATAATCTGCACCAAACAAAAATCTAGATAGAATCACAACTTGTGGGTGAAGTAATAAGAAATGTGTCTTTGATTCAGACTTGTAGGCCAAAAATTAACAAACCGTTTGCAAAATGACTGTGCTTGCAGGAATCAAAGTCATTTTTCAAATGAAGGATTCTTTACAGTATTGACAAATTAATTCTCCAAATACCTTTGTGAGGCAGGGACACAGAGTATCATTGAAAAGCAAGTATTTACTTGTGTGCAGCATAACTACTTTATTCTGGTGAATAATTTCCATATAAGCAATACTATGTTCAAGGCAGTAGCATGGAATGGCTTGGAATGGCGCCTATCATACAGATGGGGAAACTGAAGTACAGGAGTTAAGTTGGTTATTCAAGGTTGCAAAAGAAGTGTTATATCCAGCACTTAGAACTCATACTTATTGCTTGCTTCTGATGAACACCCATAATAAACACTGAAGGCGGCTGCCTAGGATAATCTAAACTCTGAGAACATTTTTGTTCTTATTTATTGGCAATATTTCCAACAGCTGTTCAGAGCTGGTCTTCTCTGCTTAAGAATTCGTAGTGTTATAAACCCAATATAATGCTTCAGAAAAAGAACATATTTGGGAAATGCACAAAGTGCAACTGAGGACCAATCTCAGTTTAAGAGACAACCTCAGTTTAACTTAATTGGGATTGGATTTGTACCAGGTGCTACACTTGCTTCTTTACCTTTGTATGGCATTGAATTTTCTGAGATTAAGTTAATAGCATATGGATGAGGCTCATGTTGGTTTGGCATTTGCTGCTGAGGCAATTAAAGGGTGCAGGACCAGAGTGATGAAAGTGTCTTGCTGTGGTTTCAAAGGCGTAAATTTGAGCCTCATTCCAGACATGTATTAAGTAAGGCTGCCTTTAGTCTAACCAGATGGACATAGATATCTTGTTACCTGAGTTGCAGAGACAAAGATGACCAAATAGATGCTGGTCTTGGGTGCCATTTATCTTTGGGAATCTGGTGTGCCTTAATTAAGCTAGTCCAGTGGGCCATCTAAGATTGGGCAAACCACTGACCCATTTTTTACTTTATTGATGTGGATTGACCTGTACATCAACAATGGTTCATGGTGATAGGGAGGTGAAAGAGCAAGTGTGTAGGAGAAAGATGTTGAGAGTGGAAAGGGTATCAAAGTTGAAAGGCAAAGAAGAGAAATCTAAGAAGTGTGGGAAGAGTTGACAAGGTGTGAATACCATGGCTTTGGAGCCTAATGTTTTCAACCCATATTTAAGCCCTGCACCTCTGCCAAACAGAAGACAAATGCCCTCTGCTCTAATCCTTTTTTTTTATGGTTTCATATGATAGCTGTAGCCATAAAAGAAATGGGGTAGGAGAAAATAAATAAAACCAGTATACGGCACATCAGAATCAAGTAACACATGGGAGGAATTAGAAGAAAGAATGCAACAACATCCAAGCATGAAAAACATACATTAGCATCAGGCCATATCATAAACACTCCCAAACCTGGGCTCGGGGAATGCCAGGAAAAACAAAATGTCTCAAAGAGAAGTCAAAGGATCATACCATAGGACCCCATCCAACTCCCGTCGACTTCAGTGAAAAGACTTCCATTGAGTTCAGTGGACTTGAGTTGGCCATGTACAGAATGAGCCTTCTAACCTTACCATGGCTAGCTGCATTCTGACTGCTGGCTTTTAAGACCGTATATAGTGACAGCTAGTCATGCTGAACATTTACACAGATGTCCAAAAATAAAGTTGAACCCAAACAAGGCAAAGGTACAAATGGAAAATAGCAGGGCTGAGAGGAATGGCATTACTTGATGAAGCAATCTTGTATAAAGCAGCAAGCACCCTTCCAAAATGCTGTGTTATACTATAGGAGATGGTATTGCAAAGCCTGCATCCACTTTTGGGGTAGGAACCAGAGTAATGGCATTTCCAGCATATTTGGCTTGTTTACAGCTCTCTGTGCGTGCTGTGTGGAAAGTTGTTTCTGCACCTCTAATAAATATTATCGGTGTTTGCACCACACATGGACCTGTCACAGCCCTAGCAGAGCTCTTCTTGCTAGGTGCCAACCAGGGCTTGAGTGGCTTTGAGTCCTACATGCTGTACCCATGTGCCATTAAGCTTCCCTTGTTCAGGCCGACTCCATCACTTTCATTCTTTGTCCTATTCAACACACTTCCTGGGCATCAATGGCAATGCATAGGGGGTGCTTGCAGCTGCATGTGCACCCCCTGAGTATGGTGGTGCACCCCCTGTGAAAAGGGGGTGCACTGCTCACGGCCCCTTCCCCCACTGCTGGCACCGCCAGCAGCATCTGCGGGCAGTCTCCGATTGCCACTGGCCACTGCTGACACTGCTGGTGGTGTCTGTGGGTGGTCACCAACCACTGGTTGGCACTCGCCACCACCCCCCATCACCGACAGTGCAGCAGCTGCCTGTGGCAGCTCCCCACTTGCCTCCGCCATCCTCCTGCCACTGACAACGCTGCTGCCACCTGCGGGAACTCGCTGTGCCCCCCCAGCCTCCAGGGCCATGTGTCCTTCATGCTGGGCATAGATTCTGTCTGTTCATAGTGGTGGGACTGCATGGCTCAGCTGTCCCAGACCCTCAAGGCCACGTTGATACCCCTTCAAGATACAACAATTGCTTAAGCACATCTTTCCCAGAGCCCCATTTTGAAGCATATCACTGTGCTTTGGACTAAGTGCTTTAACTGTAACAGCTGGAAGTGAAGAGTAATAGCTCTTTGTGGACCACAAAGCAAGCTTTATGTACTACCACTGGCTGCTAGATCCTGTTGGGAATGCAAAAACTTTAACAACAGGCTGAAAGACATAAGGTTGAATGCAGAAGGCTTGGCTACTATGTAAATGGCTCGCTATGTAGGGCTGTAAGGCCCCACCTTCCCAGGATCCTGTGAGTCTGCACCGTGAGGGATAGATTCAGGAGTGCCGTGGTCTTCTACCTCAGATGGTTTGCTCTTGCCTGACACATCTTGATGAAACACAAATTTTCACTGGGAGCTGGAGTTAGTGGACTGACGACCATCTCAAATACCCTTCGGCAGGTTTTCGTATGGGGCTTCACCACCCCTTGACACCCCACCCTTACCACATCAGGCAAGCTGGTATAGATTCCTGGCTTTTTAGGTCCTCATTGTTGTCTTCTTTTCCTGATTGGGTATTTTCAGATGCCTCTGGAGTGATTACACCAAAGATAGTTGCTATATTAACAAAGTTCCCTGTGCCACTGCCAGGTGTCAGTTTTTCTGCACACTGGGCATCTCTCTGGGCATCTCTGGACTCACCTGTCCCCATGCTGGGCTGCTCCTCAGTCTGGCCAGGTCAGTTCAGGTCCTGAGTGGTCAGGTCCAGCTTCTCCTTGGCTGCCTGGAGAGCCTTCAGGTCTGAAGCAGGATGGCTTCTTCCCTCTGGAATGGGGTCCTCTGGCCACCCTCGCTCTGCGGGCTTTTCCCCCACTGCCTGCTGGCGCACGTGTCCTTCTGGCTCCTGTGGAGCCTGGAGGTAGTTTCTGTGCTCTGCCCACCAGCATCCAACCTGCACTGCCCCTTTCCAGGGCCACAAGAAGCCAAGCTGAAGCTTCCCCATCCAATCTGGAGGGGGAGCTGGCTTTGAAAATGCCACCACCCCGGTGTGGCGTGGCTCTTCATCCCCCAGCCGCCGGCGGTACGTGGCAGCTCTCCCATGGCTTCCGGTACGTCACATTGACTCCATTGGCTCCTTCACACACTAATATTATAACTTAGCACTATGGCCTTAACTTCTAGGTAAAGGAATTACAACAAACACTGCTCATGTGCAGCTGAGCAGAAAATGTGGTTTACTGACAAAAACCAGATTTTTTCTATAATTATTTACTCTCATTACAGTAAATAAACACATCTCACAATAGTGCCCTGTTTAGGCTCTATACTTTGTTTTACGTTAGTTTCCACATTAAATTTGGTTACAGCAAAACTAGATGTGTTGATCCTCGCTGTGCCCAGCCTAGCTGAGACTAAAGTGAAGTGAAACCGTTCCAGACCTGTAACTAACTGGCGCTGAACAGATTCTAAACCTCAATACCAATTTACCCTGCCAACCAGGTCCAAGCTTAATTTAACTGCTGAAGGATTGAATACAGACTATATCATATTAACAAATGCATGGTACTAACTGTCCTTTCTTGTTCATGTCTTTGTGACACAGTACTTAGCAGAATTCACAGCTTTCATTGGGATCTGACAGGCTGCATTGTAAGTGCTTCTGCTATGGCCTCAAACTTGTGATCTCCTGGGTTGTTAACTGTGCACCTCGGGGCCCACTCCACACAGACCTCAGTACTCACTGTAAACTCAGAAGATTCAATCCAGTTCAGCTTGTCAAAAAGATGGCATCTTTTTGATCAACTCTACCTCTGTGAGACAGGTCAGCAATTTTATAGCATCTAGTCATCTCTGGGCACATCGACACTTTTCTTAATATGCTTTTGCTAATGTGCATTAAATTTAGCACCTCCATTGTGAGGTTCAAGGAAACAGCACATTCGCCTATTTTAATACACATTAGTGAAATTGCACAGGTTTTTTGTGATGCTTTAATGCACCTTAAAATAGGCGAATGCACATTAACGAGCATGTGGAGATTGATCCTGTGTCAGATAGCCTCCTCATCAGCCTCATCAGGTGATCAAACTTGCTCACCAGGACTCTGCTGCTTAGTTACCAGCCCAAATTCAGGAAAGAACGTCATCTATTTAGTCCATCTTGACCCAGAAGAATATTTTAAGCATGCTGTGGGATTTCAGCATACAGTCTTTTTGTTAAATGCACACTTAAATGAATTCTGAATGATTTCATAGTTTCATAGTTTCTAGGGTTGGAAGGGAC
>NW_017728993.1:13555081-13577239 GCF_001723915.1 Gavialis gangeticus | reverse complement strand
TTCACGTCCTGAATCCTCGCTCCAGGTAGGCAGTAGACCTTGTGTGCCGAGGGGTCCTGGCGACAGATGGGGCCTTCCGTACCTCTCAGGATGGAGTCACCAATGACGATCACGTAATGCTTCCTCCTCCTGGCCTGCTTGTCTCCTTCAGCTTGCACGGGACACGGTGAGCGTGGAGCGTGGAGTTGCCTCCTCCCCATTTCTTGACCCAGGGCCATTAGGTTTGGCAAAGCAATGTCTGCCATCATGGTATAGCTGTCTCTTAGTAGTGGATCTGAGGTGCTTCCACTATATCAAGATCAGGATAAGGTTTGGAGCACAATGCCAGGAGAGAGATGCATCCTCAGAGTCCTGCAGCTAGGACTCTGCAACTATGTACATCATAGACAGGTGAGGGTAGGCGTGGGTAAAAGTAGAAGCTTTTTATATGGTGTGTAGGATGGGTTAGGGGTTCTTTCCTCTCCTCCAACACTATTCTGACTGTCTAGCAATCAGCACAGCTACTCAACTTGGATGCTGGGCTTTGGCTTTGCCTGTGAGTTAGAACAAAGAATGCACAGTTAAAACAACAGGCTTCATGCCACATTAGCTGTATTCTTCATAACTTATTCTTGGCTTTTCAAATGTTAATATACTCACAGCAAGCAGCTTGGAGCACTCGTGTTTGCTCTTTAAGCTCTGGAATGTCTCTGTGGACATGAGCAGGCAGGGTGCGGCCAGGTCCTCCGGGGCCAGGAAATGCCACCGCCACCACCACTGCCACTGCCACTGCGCTATAGACGAGCCCTAAATCACTACAGAGGTCTTCCCATTTCATAATTCTCTATACACCCCATAGATGCTTGAAGAATAGTATCAATAACCTATGTCATCAAAGAAAGCATTACATATGCATGTACATGGAGTGTTCCTCCCACAGATTTATTTATCCAGTATTCTTCAGTGAAAGTCATAAACCTGAACATTATATTTTGCATTTCAATTTATGATTTGACTAAAAGGTATATAAGAATATATGGAATTGGTTATTTTTCTAGAGCCTGATCTCAGGCAAGGAGTCTAATGGATTAAGCCCATAAGACTCCATATCATTTATGTCTGGTCACTCGCCACTGGCACCGCCACTGCCATGTCTGGACCCTGCACAGGCTGATTTGCCCCGGGCCCTGCACCCTGCTATGATCATCTCTGCATGGAGTTAATTTGTTTTAATTTTCCATTTTGTTTCATGATGTGTTTTGGTCAAGCCAATCTCATTTTTGAGGAACTTCTATAAGAAAGTGTGAGAAACAGGTGGCATTTGAAATCCCTGCTTTTTGGAAGACAACAGAGTCCTAGTTGTTTATCCAGCACGCTTTAATAGCCAGTCAAACACAGCTGCTGCTCTGAATTTTAGCGCTCCAAAATACAATTTGCAGAATAGGAATCGATCCAAAATGGCCATTCCACCAAAGCAGAACCAATCATTAAAATCTTGTGAAAGAAGCATATAGAAAGAGTTTTAAATGCAAATCCCTGACAAGCATCAGAAGAATACTGCCATAGAAGTCTTAGTGAAACAAATTAGAAGCGAGAAATACAAAATATGGCCAACAGAAAGTACGTGCATGGGAATATGCCAGTTGCAATGCCAAGTGTTCAGATGTAGCTTTAAACCTCCCAGAAGTTCAGAGATGTGCCAACCCAGGGTTTGGGTAACTCCAATGTTGGAATTACAGGGAGCTTGTGGGGGCTGAGCCCCCCATAAGAGATGAGAAACCCGAATCCCTCCCCCCCGCAAACCAGTCACGCCTCCCCCCCCTCCAACAGCCCATGCAACGCTGCATGCCATCCCCAGCCTGCCCTGAGCATTTCTAAGCAGCCAGGTGGCAGTGGTGGCTCCTTCCAGCTCTCACCACCACTAGCCCTAGTTCTGCGGTCCTGGCAGGGACACATGCATACAACCCTGACCCTGGCCAATACTTTTTTCTGGCCCCCCAAGCGTCGAAGTGTAATTTGTACCCTGGGTAACTCTCAGCTACACGCAGATATATGTAGCTGCAACCCACATATATATGATGTGGCTTTCTGTCCTGTCTTCCTCTAGTACCTGGATCACACAGAGGTCTGCAAATTGGCTGTCGGCTTTGAGCTAACAACAGGGAGTTCAGGCTTTAGGGTGCGAGGTCCCAGATACAGATTTGTTGCTGATGAATCACTCAGAGGGATTGCATTGCACAGTAATTTGGGATGAACTGCACAGTTTGTGAGCCATACCTACATTGCAAATTCACACCAGTAGGGTTTCCATATCAAACCCTCTTATCATATGTTATTAGTTCATTTCTGCCGGGGCTTAGCATATAGGAAAATGATGGTTCTGTAGTATAGATCCTTATTTCTTTATTATCGTTTACATTTCAATTGTACTTTCTCCTCTGTTTCTTATCTTGATTCCTTTGCTTTCAGTGGTCATGTGAAGAAGTGTGGTAGTTGAATATAGCTATAACTTTCTTCCACACTTCTGAAAGTTTTAACATGTATTACAGTGGTTTTCAACCTCCTTTTCCTTTGCAGACCCCTAAAAAATTGGAATGGAGGTGCAGACCCCTTTGAATGGTAAGAGTGGGACTTCTCATACTTTTGATTGCTCACAGTCATCTTTTGCAGACCCCTTAGATATAGTCTGCAAAACCCCCAGGGGTCTGCGGACCATAGGCTGAAAACCACTGTTTTATTAGATTATGTACTCAAACCACCTTTCAACCTGCTCACACTGTTACAGGCTCTTCAGAAATATAAACAGAATAAATAGTGTGTATTTTTGGAATGAACTGATGCCACAGCCATGTAAAAACTGGTACTGATAAAGCAACCTAATGGCTTGTTTTTATTATTTTCCTGTGCAAGTCTTCCAAGCAGGCACCTTTTTCAACTTTCTTTCAAAGCCATGGAAAGCTGAACTCCACAATTTTTGCACATGAATTATTGCTGAACCCCTGGCTGTTGATTTTGCTATGTCTCTCAGATTAGCACCAGCTCCATCAATCATCTGTTTAGAGATACAGATTTCAGTAATGGTTGCAGTGTAAATATTTATAATAAATAGCTTTCACAGCTGACTTCTTGTAGCCACTGTGCTTATAATATCACATAAACAGGAAGGATGCTTACAGAAGATGAAAAATGTAACTATGGAAAACAGAGATAATCAGGGATCCAAATGCCGATGCTCTGAAATGAGATTTGATGCAAACTATATTATGATTCATTTACAAGTGTTCTTTTTTCCCCCCTGAAGGCTCATATTACAGCTGTCTAGGCTCAACATACAACAACAGGGACACGTGCAGTTATTTAGTTCTGCAGCACAATGCTGACATTTGCTTGTTGTTTCTGTTTTTGACCTGAATGGCCAGTATTTGGGGTCCTGTTGGTTGTTTCTGTTGGAAGAAAAATAATAATGGCTTCAGGTACTACTTTGATGAAATCCTGCTTATCTAAGTACAATGTATGACATCGTCCTTGTTTGAATTCAGGAAGAATGAGGCAATTCCTTACCCATATTGGTCGATATTCCCAGCCTCCTTTTCCAGCCATGGTTCAACCCAAAAATGCTTTCCTAGCTTTCTCATGGGGTTGTGTTACAAGTGCTTGTCTAGTCACTGCTGACTTTTTTTTTTAACCTGCTGCCTAGTGCTTACTCCGTCTGCTTCTGTTGATGGTTTTTGATGGCATCTGTGCACACATACATACATACATACATATATGTATGTATGTCCCTCCACACACACAAAAAGAAATGCCTTCCCTACAGCTTCATACTTGCTCTGCACACAGCCTGTTTTGGTCTGTAGCTCCTATTATTTCAGCTATCTTGAAAAAGGAGTAAATGATTTCTGACATTGATCCAGTATGAAGAAAAGCCCTTATACCTGCTCACTTCAGGGAGGCTTCCTCAGCTCCCAAAATGACAACGCTTTTGTTTCCCTCAGTCTTTGGAGCTGATCTTTTTGTATGTTGAACATGGAGCATCATCAACAATGTTGGGGGTTCCCCCCCAGAACTGGATTTTTTGTTTCACTTTACACCTAACCTAGTAAATCACTTCAGCATCAGGTAAATGTTTAAATCTTCCCAGTTTCATTTCAACAAGGGGCACAAATTTCCTGCACATATTTGAGATGCATATTTGGGATGTAAGCAAGCAGATGTGTTAGCTCTTAAAGCTCTGGTCTATAAGACTAGTTGTTTTCCTTTGCCTATGTTTCTTTAATCAGATCAAAGAGCACTCACTATTTGAAAGGCCAAAAATAAAAGGCAATAAAAATGATTCTCAGGTTTGGGCTAGCATTAAGTGACAGGGCCGCATAGTTTTGTTTCAGTGAATTTCCTTCCTTTTTTCATTTACGTTAGACATACCCAGCCTTCTAGGTATTTACAAGGTTAATTTCAACTATTCAAAGTATTTCAACACATTTTAAAAGGGCGACCTACAGACTAGAACTGAAAGAGAGAGGCTTAAGCTTGGGTTTATATACACCGATTGCCAAGATTACTGAGCTATACCTATACCCTGGATTTCAGCTCTGCTTTGATTCTGCAAAAGGCAAGAGGAGGAAGGGTATTTAGCTTGGAGTTAGGGAGACGTCTGACACAATAACGCAAGCAAATTAAGACAGACGAAAAGCTGAGGCATGGGGGCGAGAATTTTTTTCCCCTTTTCGGGAAACCAAAGGAGTCCAATATCTGCATCATTACACATGGCATTCATTTCCCCTGCTCAGCTAAGTGGCGACTGGTGGAGGTTTATTACAGTTTTTAAAAACTTTCTTCATCTGTGTTTTGCTTTTCATTGAAACCACATATCTTTTTAGAGCTGCCATTTCTTAAAATATTTTTTATTGCTCAAATTATTTCAATGGCCCTTCCCTCAAACTGTGCCTTTTTCAAATGTGAAATCTTATAATCATAAGATTGGAAGGGACCTCCAAGGTTGCTGAGTCCAAGACACCATACAAATGCAGGATGCGGTGTTCCTGAACTATCCCAGGCAGAGGCTGATATCCAGCTCTTTCAAAAGTCTTCAGTGGGAGAGAGTCCACAGCTTTTCAAGGCAGTTTGTCCCATCAGCTTACTATTCTTCCAGCTAGGAAATGTCTCATCATATTTAGCCTAAAGCTGCTTTGGTGCAGATTAAACCCAACGTCTGCCGGCTGTGACAAGACAAAGCAAATTTTCTCCCCCTTCTTCACGCCAGCCTTTCAAATACTTAAAAGCTTCTATGATGGGCAAAGGGCACTTTCATTTAATTGAACTCAGCGTAGAAGCTACAAATGGCCTTTATCAGTGATCATTAGGCATTTACGTAGTACCCATCATCTATGGTAATGCCTCATAGAAGCTTTGGGAAGCCCTTCCTTAAAATCCCTTGTCACTCAGAAACTATGAAGCCAATTACAGGAACCAGAGCTGGAAGAGAAGACGACCGACTTTTTAAAGAACTTTCCCATGGTAAAAAAAACAACCCAGCTCCTTGCAGGAGAGAGCAGGATGCTTATAAATCTCACAGCTTTCTGATCCAAATACAAGTCCCAGCTGTATGCCCACCTTTCCCTCAGCAGTTCATGTGTTTAAGCGACCCAGAATTCCCCTTTCTAATTGAAATTGGTGGTCAAGGGCGATGGAGAAACAGCCACTCCGCTACCAGCCCCCTCTGTCTGCTTGTGTAGTGAGATACTCCAATAAATACTCTGTCCCATGCCTATTGCTGTAAGAGATGGGTTCCTTGAGACATGTTTGAACCGAGAGGGCCAGGGGATGGATACACATCTGCAGAGGTGCAAGGACAGTGGACGATCCTGTTGAGGACTAGCATTGTCTCTACAAAGGGCCTGCAAAGGCTATGGAAGCCATCAGTTGTGCTCACGCTTCAATAGATTTTATGGGACACTGAAGAAGTGCTGAATTTCCCTTGTCCTTCTTTGGCAAGCCAGAGCCAGTGTTTTGCCTCTACTCCATGTGGGCCTAATCCAGAATTGCTCCTGTGGAAGAGGTGCAGAGCTTGCTGTACCTCCGGCATCCAGGCCCCCTGTGCCAGACATATTTACTAGGAGGTCATGAGTCTGTCCTTCAGTCTCTTTGCAGAAGTCCTGCATGTCTCTGTGGGGATATAAAGGGTGAGGTCATATGAAACATCTCCAGATTTTTTTGGGGCCCTTTCGAAGCAAACCCAAAGAATAATCCACCTCGCCAAAATACATGGGCTGCAGCAATACAGCAGTACCTGCCTGCACTAACTGTTCATGTTAACTGGAGTAATTCTCTGCAAGTCAGCAAATTTCCCCGGAAAAGGACTGGAATTTTTTCCGATCTGTTGGATGCATTGTTCAGGGTGCCTGCACACGAGCTGGGTGGCTGCTTCAACGTGCTGTAACTACAATGCGTTGGAGCACACTTGATTACTCGAGTCTGCTGGAGCACGGTCATTACCGCAGTCCAACCAGCTTCCGCATCTCATGTATCAGTGTCTCTGTGTTTCAAAATGGCAGAGGGGGCACTTTAACCAAAACTCATTTGATTTTGAAGTGCAGGGAAGCTGATGCATGAGATGCTCCGGATACTTTAATTAGCCAGGCTTTCAGAGCCGCTCTAATTAAAGCACTCCCCTTTCCCCCCCACCCCTGGAGCATGTGTAAAAATGCCCTTAGGTTCCTGGCACTTTGCCCAATTTAATCATTGGTTAATTTTATTAAATCATTTCAGTGTAAGACGTGAAGCCAAGGAAAGTGCCATGGAGCTTGTGTTCTCTCAAGCTGATTAAGGTCTCTGCAGAAGAGATGTGCTTCTGACTAGGTAAAAATGGAACAAACGGGGGATTTTTGGGGAAGGGCAATAATAGGGGGTCTCAGAATTATGAAAAGCATAGGTGAAACTGCTTAATAATGGGAATACAGGCCATGATTCAGCAAGGTACTTAAACGGATGCCTACCTTAAGGCTCATAAGGATTCCTGCCAACTTCACAGGGTTACAATTTAGGCATGTGCTTAATGAATTGGAGGACACATGAGGATTACACCTTGGTGTTATCGAAGACTTTATTATTAACAGATCAGGTTTTGGTTTGGGTTATTTTTATCTGGTGCCTTTTTTGGTTTTTTCTTCTTTTTTTTAAAAAAAGAAAGAAATTAGGCTTTAAAGAAATATAAATCAGAGATGGAAAAAGACATGCTAAACTAGATTTTCTATTAATTGATTGTCTCTGTTGTACTCTAAAATACGCCTGTTTATTCCTAAACGTGAAAGAATCCCCAAATATCATAGGTAGCTGTACTTTTCAGGCCTCCTTAAAGGCAGAGGTCCAGTAGTGCACGGTTTGTTATAGATTTTTAGCATATGTTGATACTCGTGTAATCTAATCGCTATGGTATGCACGCAGATAGAGAAATGTAATGAATTGCTAGTTTATTTAATAGCTGGTTAATGAAACTAATCTTGCCTGCAGGTGGCCACTAACATAATTTACTCGCATAAGCAAATTGACCTAACTTTCATCAAGATATTAATGGGTCAGATCTTCAGCCAGTGTAATTGGTATAGCTTCATTCATTTCAGTTGAGCTACACTGGTTCCCATCAGAGATGTAGCAGTCAAGTGGCTCAGACATCTCACTGACATCCAGAAGTATGTATTGAAGCTCATTTCTATACTCATATTGACCTCTGCTCTCCCAGCTGTAAATTGGTACTTAGCCATTTGGGATATGGGGTCAAATGTGTTGGCCAGGACACTGGTGTTATCACATCCTTGTGTGCTGCTGATACAATTATGACATTGTCATATCATAACCATATGCTTGTGATGAAGCATTGTTTACTTTGATTTCAATTGATAAACTGGGGCTATAATTTAAAGAGCCCTTCTTCCCATATATCATGACTGTTCAGCCAAAACGTTGGCATGTCTTACATGCTGTTGTGCATATCTTTTTGAAAATAGAGGAATGATGTATTTAACTTGCATTTAACTCTCTCCAGCATTCACCTTGTCTTCTCTTCTTCACTGGGAGTGCTTCCTCAGTCCATCTTTTGTATGTTTTAAATGATATGAGTACAGCAGGAAGGTGGCACACTGAAATCAGGAAGGGAAGACTGAGAGGAGATTTGATAACTGGCCTGCGAGGGCAGTTGATGGGTAGCTGTTTTAAAGACAATGCTAATAGACTACTCTCTATGGCTGCCCATAACAGGACACGTAATAGTCTTAAACTGCAACAGGGGAAACTTAAGTTGGATATTGGATATTAGGAAGAACGTTCTTATTCTGATGGGATTTAGACAAGCATGACCTGGCATATTTATGACTATGCCAAGCATTGGTCCAGCTTTGACTTAGTGGAAGGGGTGTTGGTGCCTTTTTAACAATGACCTCCTAGTTGATTAGCCCCTTTATCACCTAGTTTGTGGGATCTGATGTAAGCAGATCAGATTCCATAAGGCAGGGATCCGATACAACTTGTGGGTCAGCTCGAGCTTGCAAGGTTGAGGGCTTTGGCCATCCCCTGCCCCTCTCTTCCCACTCTTTTGACTCCAGTCCCATGCAGGTGGGTGGCTTTCCCTGCGTGTCAGTGGTGGAGGTCTTCCCCATGCCCACACTGCAGCAGGGCCCAAAGAGCTGCTCTGCCATGCACTCTGGGACCAACGGGGAGTTTGTAAGTAAACTCCATGGCTGGGGCAGGGAAAGCAGGGACATTGTTGTCAAGGGCTCCCCAGTATGCTCAGTGCAGTGGAGGCAGGAGCCAGGAGAGAGGTTTCCCAGCTGCCTGTGATAAGATGGACCTAGAAAAGGGGGTGACCTACACCCACTTACCCAGTGAGGGCCACAGTGTGCACACAGAGTGCAGGCTGGGAACAAGATGTACAGTCCTGACGCAAAAGCTGGAAGTATGCTTACCATGCTGGGTGCTGAGCTCCAGGGAGCCCTTGCCAGCAAGTGTCCCTGTACCCCACTCCTGCCCCAGCCATTTCTGCGCAGTTCGGCATTTGTTTCCTGCCCTCCATCCCTCCTTGGTCTTGGGACACACAGCAGAGTGGCTCTGCACACCCTATCAATGCCCCGGTTCAGCCTGACACTGCCTCTGCTGAGGAGGCCTTTCCTTGCTCCTGTAGCGCTGCCACTTCTCCCAGCCTCCTGCTCCCTGGCTGTGGCGGATTTCAGCTTCCAGTCACTGGCGAACTAGGGATTGGATATCTGCAAACTGCATTCATATTGCTGCTGCCTCTCCCCACTCTCCCTCCCTCTGCTGAGGTGCGGGCACATCTGAACAAACCTCAGAGCAGCTCTCCATGGGCTGGAAGCTACCCCTGCACCTCATCTAGGAAGCGTGGGAGTGGGAGAAGTAGTGGTGGTGCAGGTATGGGGAAGGCCACCCACCGTTGTGCACTGCCCAAGCTACCCATCCCACATCGGAGCAAAGCCAGGTTTTTCTGGCCTATGGCTTCTAAAAGTTGCCAATCCCTGCCATAAGGCTGCTTATAAGAGCTGTTAGAATTAGGTCAAGGCTTCAATGCAGGACAAAGTTAAAATGAGGATTTTGGAAGGATCCTAGAGTGTGCTACAAAAGATCTGAGAACCTGTGTCTGCAGGTGAAGTGCTGAGGAAGCTGATCACTGCCCCGACAACTGAAAATGCTGGTGAGGCTAGATGTGGCTCTTTAGAATCAGCAACACAAGTGAAAAAGGAATGACTTTGGAGCGGAGGCTATCAAAGAGGTGCTGGTAGCATTGGACAACAAGGTTGTTGCTTACTGTAGTTGTGCAGGGCAGCCTGCTATCCACAGAGGTTATTTGGCACCTGACGTTGCCTTTTCTTTCATGACGCTGTTCCTTTTATTCCTTCTTTTTTTTAAAAAGAAAAGAGAGTTCTGTTGGGGTCTAAGTGCATGCATCCAAATTGCAATTGGTCCAGCACGTGTGGAACTGCCATTTTATGAAAGCGCAAAGGCGGTTTACCCAGCTCCATTGAAAAAAAAAAAAATTAAAAGAACCTGTTGCTATAGTCAAAATGGGGATTGCCAGACTGAAGTTGCCCAATACATGATTTTTCTTCGTATTTCGATTTTAGAGAGTGGAAGCCTTTAGCAGTTTGGAGATAAATGTAATCAAGTCAGGACAAATGTTTTTAATATCTCAGTTTCATTCCTAGAACAAAGTGTGTGTATCTGGAAATGCTGATCAAGATACCGCTTTGTTAGCTGTTTATTAGTTCTGCTTTATCAAAGGGCAAATGCAGATAAAGGGTTTTGTATCCTTGGGATGAAACTTTTGGAAGGATTCTTTTGATTTGCACATTTATACATGCCCTTCATGTGATGCAATATTACTTCTCTATTGCAGAGGGAGGTTGTGAGAGTAGAAAGTGAGATGCTCAAATATTTTGGTAATGGAGGGACAAAGAAGCACCAACGAGAATAAAAACAAGTTCAATAGTGTTAGTCCTCATTTTTCTCAATGAAGACTTTGGAATAGAGACTCTCTTTGCAGTTGTTACTGATAGGATGCCTAGCAGAATAGAATATCTGCACCGAGCCCCGAGGAACCATGGAATAAAAGTAATAACAGCAGCAAAATCACAGGGAAATCACTCAGGTATGGTGAAACAACTGAATCCACAGTTTTAAGAAACCATTTGTTCCCAGATGTTTGCATCCAGAGAGAGATGAGGAATTAAATAAATCTGGCTCCTAAATAAAAGGAATTTTCCAGTGATTTATTTTTGTCAGAGAATGGTAATTTGTCAAAACCAAAAATGACAGTGGGAAATGAAAAAAAAAGAAAAAGCTTTGAAATTATTAAAACAAATCATATATGTGTGTATATATATATAAATGAATGAATGAAGCTATATCTATCTATCTATAGCTAGATAGCTATCTATCGATATCTATATAGATCACAGAATCACAGAATCAATGAATCAGAAGGGACCTAGACAGATCATCTTGTCTGACCCCCTGCCATGGACAGGAAGGAGCATTGGGGTGGGGGCAGGGGTCATAAGACCCCAGCCAGGTGCCTATCCAGTCTCCTCTTGAAGGTATCGATAGATAACTAGATAGGTAGGTAGGTTCAACGTGACTTTTGATGCCAAGTTTTTCGTTAATTGACAGAAAAAACATGGAAAAAGTAAAAAAGGTTCAAATCAAAATGTTTCAAGACTGTCAATATATTTTGATTGACCAATCTGGCTTTTTTTTGGTGGGGGGGAGGGTTTCTGAGCAAAATTTTGAGATCTTGAGTTCATCCTAATTTAGCGTGGGGGAAAACGTGGATATCTCAGACTCTTACAACAAAGGGAAATTATTTCTCAGCCAGCTCTAAATGTCTCTCTTTTATTGTTATTGTATTGTTCATCTATTCAAGAAAGGACGTTTTTTTTCTTTTTGTGCATGCTGAAAAGCCAACTATCATCAACATTTCTTTTTCAAATACTGTAGCCAGCTTCTTCATCTTCCGAGTGATGATGTCTTGCTCATGTTAGGAGTGGTTAACTGGGCTGCTTTTGCTGTCTTGTTCAAAAGGTAGCAGTTCAGTGGTATCGGGGCAGATGACTAAATGCAGCTTACATACTGAAAGATGAAGCCCTGTCTGAAGCCCAAATTATTTGGATTCCTGCCATCTTTATTAATGATTCTAGCCATAAAAATCCATTGGAATAAAAGGAAGGTGTTGTGGGGGTGGGAGGGGGAAGCTTTATGGACTTTATTCAAAGTTGATTTAAAGTCAGTGGAAGAATTCTGATTGATTTGAATGGCCTTTCGATCTGGCCAACATATATATGCACAGCACAGCAGACCTTCTTTACAGAGCGTGCAGAAGTAAAATAAAAAAAAAGCACAAACCACAAAGGGCACAGCCCCTCTGGTTCTCCTTTAGCAATGCTTCGTGGTATTTCTAAATGCAGCCTTTGAACGTTCATGCATCATTGAACACTATTAAAAAAGAATTTAACCATGGTATTCACAGTAATTCTAAGAAAATTGGTTCCCTTTGTAAAAGTAACAACCTTAGAAAGGACATTAAACACATAAATAACATGAAACATGGTTATTTCCACAAGTTGAATGGTTTATATTTTTGTCAAGGGCTTTTAAGATAAAGATCCATCATATGAAATATTTTTGGGTAGTGCATAACATAGACATATATTTCTTTTCTTTTTTCCCCATCAAAATCCGCTCCATTCCTCTGCACAAAGTAGCACTTTTCCACCCTTTTCATGATTAAGTGATGACGGCTAGAAGTTCTCTAATCTCTTGCCTTTTACAAACAAGTCCACATAGGCTTTCCAAATGGAAAATAGAAATGCAACATTGTGATGGTTACAAGATTTTCCAGCTATGAACCACACTGTGTGTATGGAAACGTGTTCCATGCAGCAAAACCCAGTCTTCCAAAGACTACTTATTTTATCATCCTCACCCCTAACGAGCACTTGCAACTTTTGCTGCCACATTTTCAATTAATTGTTGCAAATTCCTAAACATATAGGTAACCAAATTCTACATGGAAGTAGAGGAGGAGTTGGCCTCTGGTGGAATTTGAGCAGGTTGGCATGGTTGATTTCATGCGACATTTTAGCTTGAGCCTAGGAAATAGAAATGAATATATATGCCCTAAGAAACACACATACACACATGCACTAAAATTTCCTCTTCGTGGTCAAGAAAACTGGTTTTGAGAAAGTATTACATAGTATTCAACAGCCCAACCTCCAAATCTTTAGTCATGTGACTAGCTCCTGTTACTACTTCTGTGGATAAGAGCTGTGGATGTGTTCATAACTTCTAATTTACTAACAGACCAATTTATCTAATAGATGTCTTATTTTCTACCTTCCATTAAAATCAATGGAAGCCTTTCATAATTGGTTTCCAATAGTTACCATATTTTCTCACATACAACATAAGACTTTCCCTCAAAAATCAGTACCCTAAAATTGGAAGGGGTGTTTTAAGCAAGGAACCTGTTTTCTTCATGGGAAAAGAAGTGAGCCTGGATACTTGGTGCATGCCATGTAGCTGTCATAGTGGCTGCTGCTTGCGTCTGCTCAGCCAACTGAAGGGGCAGAGTCTTGAGTTAAACCTCTCACAGCCGCAGCTATTGGCTGAGCAATGTCGCTTGTGCCTTTGGCAACACGTGAGATGTTGGTAGTATCTTGATAAGGTTTGTGATGTGGAAGCAACACCATATTTACAGGAAATTAGATAAAAAAACTACTTCCAGTAAAGAGCTAATGGTCTTGCTGCTGCCCTTGCAAAAGACTGGGGCCTAACCTTGTGTAACACAGAGTAAATCCTCCTGCCCAGAAAGTATGGTATCACAGGAGACAGTCTGCCACACCAAGAAGGTCCTGATGTGGTACTAGACACAAAAGGAAGATTTAATTTATGTTACAGTGTTGGCCATGGCTCTGGAAATCCTTTTTTTTTTTTACATTCTGCCTTCAAAAAACAAGGTGTGGGTTTTATTTGGGGGCATGTTGTATGCGAGAAAATACGGCATTTTAAAAATGCAGTGCTATCTTCAAAGGTGCTTTTCTGTGGAGAAGCACCAGAATATGGGAATTTGTGGCTTTCTCTTTAATACCAAAAAAAGAGCAGGTTTTGTCCTTGGCTTACAATACATATAGTTCGTGTTAGTGGCCTTTGCTGAAATTAAAGCTCAAGTTTATGCACCAACATGACAAGCTACATGCTTCAGCCTATTGCCACTTGCTATTGCGTCAATATTTGTTGCTTTCCTATATATTGTATTACATGCTGCTGCATAAATAACTCTACTGAAGCTAGGACATGACATCATGAAAGTTAAGGCACAATAGTTAGCACTGCACTTCCAATGAAATAAGGAAGTAAGAACTTCCACAATATAATACCCATGGGAGATCTAAACATTATATTAGAAATATGTTCCATTCCACGTACAATATATACATTTATTACAATTGTGGATCAGCTTCCACAGAGCTATAAAATAGTTCATAATTGCATCATGGGAATTAATATGGTCAGGAAGACAGAGCCTAGGACTCCCTGCATCCTAGATTTTAGCACTGGTAAGTGGCAAACTCTCTGCTGGTGTCACCCCTCTGTCAGGCTGTAGCAGATGTCATGCCTGGCAGAGCAGTTTCCCGTTGGAGGAGAAATCACAATGGGTATGATTTTTAGTTAGTTTTATTTACACATGCATAACACTACAGAAAAGAGGTGATCACAAGCAACAAGCATGCAATCCCTTCTTTCAGGGGTAAAACTAAGCCCAGTGTGTAGGGGCCAACTATACCTTGAGCATTGACCCTAATTAGAGACATTAGGGCAGAGAACAAATTCCTTCCTGCTTGTCATAGCCGGCTTGAAAAAAAGTATGCTTGTACAGCAAAAGCTTTGTTATCTGGCACCCACGGGGAACGTGGGGTGCTGGTTAACTGAGAGACAATGCCACCTGTTGACCCGTGCCCTAAAATTTGTTTCTGCACAAACCGACCTTCACAGATAAGAGCGCAGAATTTCTCTGTATTACTGTTATACAAATATTATTGCGTAACTGCAATATGTCAATTGATTATACACTTTAGTTTGCTATGAAAGACATAGTTTGATGCATTCTATTAAAGAAAAAAGCCAGAATTTAATATTAGAAGTAATACAGAGGGGTATGTGGTCAGACACTATGGGAAAAAAACAACCTTCTTTTGATCATTTTCAACCTTATGGTAGATGCTAGACAGCATTATTAGCCCTGGAGAACAAAGTCGTAGTGAGCGAGCAGTTATGGCCAATGGAGACTAGAATGATGAGTAGGTATCCTGGAGCCAAGCCATTTAGTATTTTGAAAATAAAGTCTTACTCTTGTTTTCTCAAGGCTGGTGTTCTCAAGAGTCAATAAATTGGTTGTGGGCACTCTGGATGGGAGATAAAAGGAGTGCAGATTATCTAGGGCAGGGCATCAGCATTAAGGATAGAGCACATTCTTCTTGCCAAGCAGAGAGAGCAGAAGATAATGTTATGTGGTAGCCCAGTATTAAAGAGGATTCCTGAAAAGGTCTGGACTCTAGACTGGCTCCTCTATCTTTGGGCGTGAGTCAAATAATTCACTAAAAATAATACTTATTTTACATTTGGCTTTTGGTAACTATTAAGTGTGAATGCACAAGTTTTAACTGACTATATCTGCTACTGGCAAGAGCCTGCTTACCTCAGATATTTATTCTTTCTTATGCGTCCTTAATGTTGTTTTGAGTGCTAGAGGAAGAGAGATAATCATAATGTAAGTATTGGGACTTCATTAATACAGGCATTTTTACACATGCTCCAGGGGTCGCAGGGAGGCAGCACTTTACTTAGAGTTGCTCTCAGAGCTGCTCTAATTAAAGTGCCACTGCATCTCCTGTATCGGCATCCCCACGCTTAAAAACAGTGGTGGGGGCACTCGAACGAAAGCTTGTTTGATGAGCTTTAGTTCAAGCGCCCCTGCTGACAATTTTAAGCATGAGGACGCTGATACACAAGATGCAGGAGGCGGCTGGAGGGCCTCAATTGCCATGCTCCAGCAGACTCAATGAATCAAATCTGCTCCAACACACTGGAATTCCAGTGTGTTGAGCAGCCTCTGTGCTCATGTATAGGCGCCCTATGGGTTCAATCCCAGCAACTCAACATACTTTCTCTGGGTGCATCCCCACGAGCAAGAATGTGTGTTTCTCCAGGGAAAAATAGCAGTGGCACATATCAGATATGACCTGAGCTGGCCCCAGCAGCCTTACCTGGGGTTTTGGAGGCCTCCTGGGACTCCAGCAGAATCTGAGTGCACAGACCCTGGCTCTGGGTCAGAGCATGGCTCAGGCTGGCCAGACTCCAGCTTTGGGTTTCGCACGCTGCAGCCACATGCACCACCCCACTTTTTTCTGGCACAGGTTTTTTTGTTACTGGGATTTCCCAGTGTCACAAAAAAAACCCCATGATGCAAATTAGCAGTTTAGTGATTGCCTGCATGTGTGATGCAAGTGGTCTGTGGCACCACAAACCACACACATGCACTCGTGGGGACGTGCTGTCTGTGAGCGAAGTACTCCATTTGTCTGTCCTTCCATTCCTCATCTTTAAAATGGAGACAATAATACTCACTTTCTTCTACTCTCTTTAGCTGCTTTATCTCTTCTTGATTGTACGCTTTTAATTGTAGAGACAGTCTCTTACTATATGTTGAGGTAGCACCCTGCATAATAGGGCACTGATCTGAGCTCAGGTCTCTGAGAGTTACCATAATACAAATAATAATGTGCAATGCAAACAATAATGTCCAATTGAATGGCTGAAACTTAAGACATAGAAAAATTGTTCCTGAATAATGCACAGTAACTAGGACTGAAACACTAACAATGTATTTCCAGTACTAATTTTTTTTATTAATATTCAATTGTGCTAAAGTTTGTGGGACTTTCTATAAGGTCAAGCATTTCCACAAATACTGCTCCTCATCTGAACATACACAAATAAATATGTGTTGTTCTGGATTAAAACTTCCTAAAACATAATGGTTTTATTTGCAAAAATGTTTTTTTTACCATTTTTTGTTTAATATATATCCAGTTCTGTTCCTATCATAGGAAGAAAACAAGCATGATTAACATCTGAATAAAGCTCTGCCAGCATGATTGCAATTGTTTATTTTTAAAAACACATCTTGGAAATTCTGAAGAAACTAAACTATATTAAAGAACATGTTCCAGAACCTGCACAAGGAATGAATTTATGGCTCCTGAGATGATATGCCATTAAACTTCACTCGGAGTTTACAGTCATCATTTCAAATGCTTCCCTTGTGTCTTGCTTAGTCAAATATTCATCGTAACATATTTTATGAGCCCCAGGGGGTACTACTGATGGAGAATGAACTCATGGGTGAATCTTGAATAATGCACATGCTTATTACAGGAATATAGTCTTTTTTTACTAGAGCATTCCCCAAGGAAGAGCCTGCCTTCTCCTTGATCCTAGGTTTGCAGTTCTCACCTGGGAGCAAAGGTTCTGGACAGGCACTGAAGGTTCCCCCGGTAGTTACAATTGCAGGATTAGGGCCCATGTATGTACAAAACACATCAAATATCTGGACCTTAGCATGTGAACCAACAAAGAAACCATGTCCCTTGCAGTGGGAGACTGCAGTTATTCTGCATGAATATTAGCCAGAGTCTCTTTGCATTATACTTCAAGGCAAACCCTCCCTAGTTCAATAAAAGCAAGATCAGACCCCTTATAGCTTAGGTATTTGGGGGCCATGTTCTATCTCTGGGTTAAATTCTCACTGGGACTTTTGCCTTGTCAAGGATTGCAATATTTGCTCCATCTTGCAGGCCAGAGAATGTTCCCTGGAAGCAAAATCATCTGAGTGATTGTGCTGTGCACTGAAGGGAATAGTGGGTGGGCAGGCCAAGCAGCGGGTGCATTATGGACTTCTTATCAGTGCCAGATTCCTGTACGCCTGCAGGCAAGAGCAAGTCTGAGGACCTGCTCCTCCTTGTCTCACAGCAGTGAGGACCACCTGCTTCCTTAGCCTTAGGGCTGTGGTAGCAGCTGCAAGTCCACCACCGCCCTGCCAGGGAATGCCAGTCCCTTCTTTCTGCTCTCCCGCAACCCCCAGCCTGGCTATGGGGCAAGGATCTGGAGCAACAATTTGACTGTGATGACTGGCTCCTAGTGGAATGAGGAATGCTGGTTCCGATTCAAGAACTAACTTAAGGACACACTTCAGTCACATGCCTTAACTTTCCCCATACTTGGACAACCCTTAACATTGGCACTTAAGTCTCATTGACCTCAGGATAAATGCAACGTATGCATAAGTGCTGTCCTGATTACAGATGTATTTTTCTGAACATAACTAGGATGTGCTCATGCACTTTATCCTTGTTTTTATTTTGCTGGTTACACTTCCAGCAAATAATCATGCCTGGGAGGCACTGGGGATGTGGAATCAATTGTTTAATCAGCTGCAGCGAGAATGCACTTTTTTTTGTTGGTATTCGTTGAACTATGAAAAAGATGAATAGAATATGTACATTTTCATGCTTCATATGAATAGCTTTGTCTCTCCTTTCCCCCTCCTACTGGCCCAGTACTCAAAATAACTTAAATACTTTGGAAGTCAAGCGTTTTACTGTTTCTTCAGGGTTTGTATTTTCAGGCTGAAGTGGTAATTATATCTTTAAAAAGATGCTTTCTTTTTGCTTTATCTTTTGATTGTCTCCATTAACAACAGCAAAAAATAACAGTCATATGCCAAATTATCTACTATGCAAGTTTTTCTTGGCTGAGTATATATTCACTCTTCAACAAAATTTTAAATGCAGACTATTCCAACGTATTTTCCAACTCTTTCATTCTAAATGATGAACACCCCGAGACACATTTGGTCTCCATTTTTAATTTTCTACTAATACAATAAAAAGGGTGGGGGGGGGAACCCTGACAGTTTACATATTCTAATTGATCAAAAATCATATGCAATTTCAAACAAATCAAAACGTAAAAAAAAAAAAAAAATCCGAGAAATATCGTACAAATTTCAGTCATCTGTGACAGTGTTTCTCAATCTGTGGGTTGTGACCCAAAAAGTGGGTCGCAAGAATATATGAAAGGCTCGCAAACAGACCTAAAAAAGGATCAACAGACTTTCAAAATGGATTCTTCTTCAAGAAAAACGTGGGAAACTGGCTTTTCCTTTGCAGGCTGGCAGAGGTCCAGCCTGCAAGGGGCTGCTTGCTCCCTCCTAGCCCCACACACATCTCCTGCCCCACACACTGCGGGGCTGGAGCCTGGGGGCAGTGGGACTGAAGTGGGGGGCACTGGGTCAGGACTTGCCTTTTATGTCTACAAATGGGTCCTTGTACAAAAAACGTTGAGAACCACTGATCTATGATACAGCGCTCTTTAGTTTTGATGAGTGGAGTATACATGTAAATGCTACGACTCCCCAATAAGTATTCAAAGCAACACTCTGAGCTACTAAAATAGACGGGGTCTTTCTGATATGGAATCAGGCATGTTTATTTGTGGATCCAGCTTGTTTCAAGAATAAATTCTCTAGCTATGATAGACAGGCGAGCTGTAACGGGCACAAATCTTACTGTAATTTGTTATTAGCCATAATTTCTTTAGTATTGACTACGGTCTCCGTCATCGGTTTGCTTTCATGGGTGCCTGAAATATTTTTCCCCCTCTAACTGTTAAGGCCATTTTTAAAACTGAATTGGATTTTCTTTCAAATAAATTGTGAGCCAGATTTTCTGATCCATATCTGATTGTCTTAATAGTAGCACCCAGGACTGAGCCAGATATTCAGAAAAGCTCTGCTCCATTTTAAATGCCCAAATAAGGAATGGGGCAGAGGTTTTCAGAGGAGCCCAGGACCTACCATGCGTTGAACCTATTGAGCTCTTTCAAGAAGTTGGTCCCTGTTTTGAATTTGCAGTTGGATTGTGTGTTCCTTGTGATTTATTTGTACCACAAGACACATAGGAGCTGAGTGTGATCTCAGTTACACTTACGTACATCTTAAACAACTCCACTGAGGTTAGTCGGTTGTATTTTGGCGTAACTGAGCTGTAAATCAGCGCTGATCAGCAGTTGCTTCACTTTGTTTAGTAACTAAGTGTTGCAAGACCACTTTTAAGGCCTAACGTTTTTTTTTTTCACCACTGAAATGTTTTTCTTTTTTCACGGCCTTGAGTAATCTCGTGATGGAACAAGTGGCAACTGGTTATTGACAAGCACAGTAATGTACAGGCACCGGGGAATATAGCTGTAGGCAAAGCCGTCCAGCAGTTCTATGTCCTCACTGTCATGTAAGTCCGATGTTGCAATGTTTGTACAAGGTTTTCCAGTATTTAATTAAAAGCTAATGCTGGGCTAACCTCAGTATGCTCTGAGCTTCCTAAATGTTTGCATAACCTCACCACCTAAAACACGGGTTATGAACCTTTTTCTGATTTTCCCCCCAAAGTTCTGCAATCTTCCCCCTACACAAATTCATCTAGTCTTAATTCCCAAACCCATCCAAGTTCTGTTCTCTTCCAAATTGCCAGTGGCATAATTGTATCAGTCTCAATTTAAATCCAGATTGATTTGCAATTGCTGTATGACTAGTTCTGCAGCCCATAATCATGACACCCAGCGCTGATATTCCATGCAGGCTGTATCTTTTGCATTTGTCTACCCTCATGATTTCTGATATGTACCCTTTAAACCCTTTGGTTAAAGTGGATAGATTTTTGTCTTGCTCTGCAGTCCTGTAAAAATGTTGCTTTTATAGGACATAGGACTAGAAGAGCTCTTACAGGTCATTCAGTCCAATTCCTTCCTGTTGCAGGAAACCAAGCCATATCATTCTGATGTCTGTTCACATATTTACCCATCTTCAGCATTTCATTTCTGGGTCTGGCATATGCACAATTGGAGTGGGTAGGCGAGGCATGCTCGAGAGTAGGGGTTCCCACAAAATGGTGTGGGAACCTTTAGTCTTCTTTTTTAAAACGGGCTTTCCATTACCCTGTCATCCTAGTAAAATCTTCTCCCCACCTGTTTCAGCCTGAATTCGTCTTTGTTCAGTTTATATGCAGGGTTCCACATGAGTTCTCCCCAGTGCCTTATCCAATGGCATTAATACTTTGCTATCTTTACTGGAAATGCCTTGCCTGATGCATCATATCTAACTAATTTCATATCTCACATCATGGTCATCCTGTGATCAACAGATACACCCAGGTCTTTGACTTCCTCTTGTCACTTCCAGTTGATGAAACCTCAACTACTAGCAGAAATTCTTAACATAAAAATAATGGTCCTGCTGGGTGCATGCTTTTAGTACGTAGCAATAAACCCTGGCACGTATTGCGCCAGGATTTATTGCTCCCAGGCATACCATTTGAACTTGCACCTGGGACTGTGGCACATTGAGCTTTGTCGAAGCAACCTTGGCTGGCACGGGGCCCAGGATCACAGTCTGCCAGCCCCGGGCTGCTCCAACCCAGCTCAACATCCTGTGAAGGGGCTGGCTGGGGCATGAGTGTGCTCCACTGCAGGGCTAGCTGCCAGGCAGCTCCTGCACTGTGCACCTTTTGCCCCAGCTAGCTGACTCAGTGTCTACACTTTCACTGTTGTTCATGAAAAACTCTGCAGCATGGTAGTACTTGCATTTATGAGTGCTTTCATTCTGCAGAGTTACCTTCTTGCAGCTCAGTAGGGCTGCATGTAAAGGATGTAATCCTTCAGGTGCAGAGGGAGACTATCCCAGTACGAGGGAAAAGGGGGAAAGGAGCCAAAAGCTTCCTTGGCTAAACAGGGAAATCTAGGGGAGCCTAAGGGCAAAAAAGAAGGCATATAGGCAGTGGAAGCAGGGGGAAGCTACCAAGGAGGAGTATACCTACTTGGCCCGTACTTGCAGGGAGGCCGTTAGAAAAGCGAAAGCAACTACAGAGCTGAGGCTGGTAACACAAGCTAAACACAACAAAAAGTCTTTTATTAGGTATGTAGGGAGTAAAAGGAAGGCGCAGGGCAGCATAGGACCCCTACTGAACAAGAAGGAGCAATCGGTGATAGACAGGGGGGACAAGGCTGAGCTACTCAACGAGTTTTTTGCCTCTGTGTTCCTGAACAGGGCTCAAGTTAAGTCTCCTAATGGGTCTTATATGGGCATCAGAGGACACCAGCCCACCATCTGTCAATGCTGACTTGGTGCAGAGTCACTTGGATGGGCTGGATGTGTTCAAGTCAGCAGACCTGGATGAGCTGCATCTCAGGGTACTGAAGGAATTGGCCGGTGTCATAGCAGAACCACTGGCATGGCTGTTCGAGCACTCGTGGCTCTCGGTTCAGGTACTGGAGGACTGGAAAAGGGCCAGTGGGGTCCCTATTTTCAAGAAGGAGAGGAAGGAGGATGCGAGTAATTATAGGCCAGTCATTCTCACCTCCATCCTTGGAAAGGTCTTTGAAAAGATTATGAAGGATCATATTTGTGGGAGTCTAGTGGGAAAAATAATGCAGCAGGGAAACCAGCATGGATTCATAGCAGACGGATCATGCCTGACCAACCTGGTTTCGTTTTATGACAGGGTCATAAAA
>NW_017728993.1:13543266-13550081 GCF_001723915.1 Gavialis gangeticus | reverse complement strand
ATTGCAGGCAGACCTGGACAGGGTAAAGAAGTGGGCAGTACACAATAGGATGCAGTTCAACAAGGACAAGTGCAGAGTGCTGCACCTAGGGCATAAAAATAACTAGTACATCTCCTGGCTGGGAAGTGACCCTCTCAGCAGTGCAGAAGTGGAAAGCGATCTCGGAGTCATAGCAGACTCCAAGATGAACATAAATCATCAGTGTGATGAAATCATCAGCAAAGCTAACCACACTTTATCATGCATCAGCAGATGCATGACAAATAGATCCAAGGAGGTGATACTTCCCCTCTATGCGGCATTGTTCTGGGCGCCGTACTTCAAGAGGGATGCTGATAGACACAAGAGGGTTCAGAGGAGGGCCGCTTGTATGGTTAGGGGCTTACAGGACAAGCCCTGTGAGGAGATACTGAGGGATCTGGACCTCTTCAGCCTCTGCAAGAGACGGCTGAGAGGTGATCTTGTGGCCGCCTACAAATTCATTGTGGGGATGCAGCAAGGGACTGACAGAGAACAGATTTAGGCTGGATATCAGGAAAAACTTCTTCCTGATAAGGGTGGCCAACATTTGTAATGGGCTTCCAAGGGAGGTGGTGCTCTCCCCTAACTTGGGGGTCTTTAAGAGAAGGCTGAATAGGCACCTGGCCAGCATTATGTAAACCTGTGCTCCTTTATGACTGTCTCATTTCCAAATTGCATTTAGTCTTTTGCTGCTTTGGCTATTGTAAATACATTGGCAAGAGTCAATAAGAACAAGCTTTGGCTTCTGAATGGAGAGGATACGGATATGAAAATTTTGGGTGGTCTGGTTATAAGCTTTACACTCTGCTGAGATGGTTGATTATTATATTAGCCTAGTCCTGGGCTTGGGCAGCAAATGTCATAGAAAGCTCATAAATGTCTTTCTTTTTAGACATGATACCAGGCAGTACATAAAGCTGTAGCTTCCAGATCACAGATTTTGTCAAAGTGAAGCCAGGTTTCTTCTTGTCTCTATTCAGAGGGTACTTAACATAAAATATTAATTTATTCCTAACAACTGTTGGATCAGGAATCAACAAAAGGAACTAATATATTCTACTTGCTCTTTTCTTTTACTGGAAGTAATAATACAGCTGCCCATAAGAAATGCCATATGGGCTTATACCACAGGTCCATCCAACGCATTATTTGTTTCTCAGGGTGCATCTACACATGCATTAACACACTTTAGTTAACGTGCATTAAATTGAGTACCTTCATTGTGAGATACTAGGAAAATGCTCATTAGCCTGTCTTAATGCACATTAACTAAAGACCACAGGGGCATTTTTACACCTATTCCCAAAGCAGTGCTGAGTGTTTTTAATTAGCAAGCCGTGCTAATTAAAAGCACCAGGCACTGTGTCAGGTACAGGTGTATAAGTGGCACAATGCGCATCAGCGCTGAGGAAATGGCAGCAGTGCGCTTTGAATTAAAGCACATCGAACATGTTTTAGTTCAAAGCACATAGCCTGCCATTTTCTCAGCACTGACACACACTGCGCTGCTTATACATCTGTACCCGATGCGGTGCCAGACACATCACTTTACATGCTCCAGCGGACTCGATTAATTGTTGGAGCAGACTCCAGTAGACTCACCACATATGTGTAAGTGACCCATGGCTTTAAGTGATGCTTAATGCACATTAAAATAGGCTAATGCACATTAAAGCACATGTGTAGATGAACCCACAGCAGAGATCAGATGCTAAAGGGGAGAATATTTATGTTTCCTAGTTCTTGTAGTTGTCTACTATATACATGGCATAGCACAGACACAATCAGTATAAAAAAGTTGTCTATGTCCCCACATCACTTTGAAATCACCATTCTTATGCTTGTATTTACCTCTATGCCCACAAATCAGTAGCCCAAGCCTTTAACTTCAAACTTTTCCTAGTTTTGCTTCCTGTTATTCCTTTTCAGACCCTGAATTTCTAGAACAGAGCTAATTTTGGTTTATTTTTTCACTAAATAAATTCCCTAGGTATGAATGCTATATCAGGACTTCTCTGGCAAGGAGTGGAACAACTCCATAATAAACAGAAAGAGTTCTGTTTCTCTCAGCCTTATTTAAACCAACAAAATGCTTTGGATGGGAAAGGCATGTAGACAAAATCTATCTGTTTATGATATGAGTCTTAACACACTGATCTAGCATAATAAGTGCATTTAGACCTACTGAATACCTTTATCTTCTACAATTTACCTTCTTTGACTGTGGGTTATGAAGGACTGGATGGCTTCAACATCACATATAGTAGTTGCATCACATAAAGGACTTCTGGAAAGTATTCATAACTACAGTGGTAAGCACACTACTAGAACCTGAATAGAATAAAATAGAGGACATGGAGCTATTTCTACCAATGGACATTTGGTTGAAAGTCAACACTGACTGACTGATTGACAAATGAAAAGGCCTTGCCATCTGATGAGTGCTTGGTGTAAGTGAACTTAAGAGGTCACATCACTCCAGTTGCTAGAGGATAACACAGAGTAGCAGCATGGTTGACAGATTAGTAAACCTAGTAATTTCAGCAATGTGAAAGACAGGGCCTTTTTCCACATTGCATTTTGAGCTGCTCAAATCTTGATTGTTGTTAGTGCTGATTAAAGTTTGGAGCAGTCACACCTTAAGACTAACAACCTTCTCTGACTGTTTCCCACCCGCACAGTTGTGACTTGCCACTAGAGGGCTTGTGAACAGGGGTCTGACTTGGAGTTACAGCTGTGAGTTGCCACTACAGAGCTTGTGAGCCAGGACAGGCTTCTATCCCTGCTTTAGGTGGGGGTGTGTAGGAGATGGGTTGGAAAGTTAATGGGAGGGGGGTGAGTGAAGAAATGGGAGGTAGAAAAGAAGTGGGTATGGAGGAAAGGTGGTGAAATGAAGGAAGTCAGCTATGAAATATAAAATAAAAAGAAGGAAAAAATAATAAAAAGAATTTTAAAAGAAATAAAGGTGAAGTAAATTAAACCAGGTCTCATGTTTTAATAAATTGGGATTGGGATTGGGATGTGGGGGGTGCTGGTCATGCTTCCTGGGGCAGCTGGGATGTGGGAGCAGTGACGGAAGGTATTTTTTGGGAAGCTACTGCCCCTACCCTTGGGAGGAAACTCCAGCTCCTGTGAACCCAATCCAGTACCTTACCTTGTCTCCCCCCAACTTCTCCGATGCCACTCCAGGACCCCTCCATGTCCTGTGACCTGGCTAGCTGGCATGTGCTCTGCAGATAGTTTGCATAAGGTTGCACTTGTAGGCATGGGAAGATCACAACACTGAAGTGAGAGGGGAGTTGGCTTGGTACCAGAATCACCCCCTGGGGACTAGACTTTACTTAGCGGAAAGCTTGTCCACAGAGAACTGGAGTGGGGGAGGGGGGGCGGAACACTGCATCCTGGGATGCTGGAGGACTGCAACTTGGGTGGCTCATTGGTGGAGAGTGGCCACACATTAATGGAATACGAGCTGGGTAACATGGATCAGAGATAAACCTCCCCTGGAGTAGTGTAACTTTATGTCGCCTAACATGCTTAAAAACAGTTTCAGGTGTTAATGTGTGGATAATCCAGGGGCTAATTGCTCTAGAAGCCACCTAAAATTAATGTGTAACAAGGTCTATAGAAAGGCCACATCTAAACTAAGCACAAGGAGTTTGTGGTATAGATATGACTCAGAGACCTATGGAAACAGATGCTTTGGTGCCCATAAAGCGATTCGAAGTAGTTCAACACTGAGACATGATAGTATGGCAGTAAGAGGAAATTAGCCCCTTTACTGCCTCTTTTGTGCCAGTCCTGTAGATTAAGAGCAGTGGAAACTCTGAGCAGCTCCTAAATTTTCACTAAGTTGAACAGAAACATGTTAGAACAGCAGTAGCAGAAGCATTGCAGCACATCAATAACCTGTTGTGGCCTGTAAAAGATAAGCAGCCAAATCAATACAAGACTGGTAAAGTGAGTAAGAACTAGCTACAAGGGAAACAACCATAGTTAATGCTGACCTCATCAAGCTGAACAAGGGTTACCAGTGGGGTTGCTCAAGGACTGTTTTGGGGATCCAATTTGATTTAGTATTTTCATTAACAACCTTGGCACAAAAAGTAAGAGTGCTGATGAAATCTGAGCGTGACACAAAATTAGGAGATATTTTTAATATGAAGGGGGTTTGGAATATCATCCAGGAAGAACTGGATGACCTTGAGGACTCTACTAATAGAAACAGGACAAAATTGAATAGTATAAATTGCAATAGTATGAATTGCCATATGTTTAGGCATATGGTTTTCTGCTATAAATTGGGAGTTCATTCATTGGAAATGAATAAGGATAAGAAAAAATGTTAAGTGGATTAGTCAACCATAGGATATCAATGAGCAATAACTGTAAGGCACTAGTGTACAAGGCAAACGGAGTCCTAGGATAAGTCAGCAACGTATTCCCAGGAGAGATGGGGAAATACCAACATCACTGAACAAGGTGCTGGTGAAATACTATGTGTGCTTTTCATCACCCATGTTCAGGAAAGATGAACGGGTGCAGATAAGGGCTATTAAGATTAGCTGGGGAATGGAAAAAATGCCTTATGCGGGAAGACTAGTAAAACAAAGGCCGAGAGGGGATATACCTGCTCTCTGTAAATATGTTGGGAGTGTGAGGGACAGGTATCCAGGAGGGAAGAGAACTATTTAAGCTAAAGAACACCTCCTTCACAAAAATAAATAGATATAAACTGGATATAAATACAGTTAGGGTGGAAATTAGAAGACGATTCCTAGCCAATAAAGCAGAGATGTTCTGGAAGAGTTGTCCTGTGTGAGTAGGAGGAATAAGAAATCTAATGGCTTGTAAAACGGTACTTGATCAGTTTATGAAAGGGCTTATATGACGTAGTTGCCCAAGAGCACAGGTGACTGAACTCAGTGACCTAGGAAGTCCTATTCTAATCCTAGGTTACTACTTTACTCCCCTTCACCTGAGCCCGCCCCATATACACACCTTCTTTCCCTTTGTTGCCTGTACAGTGTTGTGGTAGCAGCTAGGAGCCCTGAGCATGGACTAGCATCCCTTGGTGCTAGGCATGGTGGCAACGCAGAACAAAGAGCCAGTCCTGCCCAAGTCCTATGCACAACAGGTCTACAAAGAGCCAGTCCTTTTTCTCTGCAACAACCCTTTCTGCTCCAACTTAATGTAACAGACACCCGCATATACAGACCTGTCAGTTACACGTTAATATCACTGAGCTGGTCACCTCTGATTTCATTTCATTCCATCTTCTAGCTCCACTAGCTTCTCCCCCAGGCTCCAAGTCTTTTTCCCTTTTTGTGGGATTTCAGCCCAGGCTGTTTTTAATAAGGATGCAACCTAACCTTATTAGGCTATTTCCAAGGCATAGTAGCCAAGTTATTTTCTCCTATAAAGAAATTATATCTTTTTTGGACTGTATTTTTATTAGATTATTTGTTTGAGTTTGATGTTGGAGACATCGTCTGTGCCAGAAAACTTAATCAAAGTAACTGTGATGAAACATGCAGTAGCAACTTTCTGCCATTATTAGTCATTGGTCAAGAATTGATAATTGTCTAGGGCTGAAAATATGCTGTTCTGATAATATCCAAGATATTGGGAGTGTGACATCCCTGAAAGGGCTCTTCTGTGTTGTATAAGAGGAGTCTCATTCTATACAAAAATAACTTTCACTGAAGTCAGCAAGAATGACTCATCCTGCAAGAAGAGAATTGATGCCTGAGTCTTCAGAAAAGTAACAGCAGAAACATCTCCTAATTGATCTATTATAGATATCATCCAGCAACAAGCAAGGATAAGGTACTTTCAAAATTTTCACTAATTTGCCTGTAGGCATGTACAGAATACAGGAAAAATATAGTTTTATATTTTTACAGCAATGTACGACTGGTGGGGGGCCTCTTCTTGGAAATTCAATTCACCAGTCCTTTGATCATTCTAGTAATCTCTCT
Organism: Gavialis gangeticus; assembly: GCF_001723915.1. Taxonomy (NCBI): domain Eukaryota; kingdom Metazoa; phylum Chordata; order Crocodylia; family Gavialidae; genus Gavialis; species Gavialis gangeticus. Next base: position 13,544,079 of record NW_017728993.1, on the reverse strand, counting down.
TTATATCTCTTCTTGTTGCAATTTATCTCTCTGGAACATGGGAAACCAGAACTGTGCACAATATAGCAGATGAAATCTCACCAGCACTTTCTATACTTGATATATCCCTATCTCCTCTTCCTGTGTTAAAACTTCTTCCAGTGAAGCTTAGTTTTTTTTAATGTATTTTTTCTAGCTTGGCACAGTTATCCTTAATCTGTTCCAGTGGGCCTCTGGCTGTGTCATTTGGACCCCAAGAAAGAACAATCAGTGGGTTTCCCCCCATTAACAGGATCATATCAGCAACAGGTCTGCATCTCATCTCCTTGCTGGCAGACAACACATCATTTTTTTTCTCCCAGAGGCTGGTCAATTCTTTGTAACAATGAGTCCTCACTCATATACACCACTCCTTCCTGGTGTTGTGGAGCAGCCTTTCTTTTCTGTTGTTCCTTTTGTCTGCAATCGTCCTTTCCTCTGTCCTTTTTCTCAATGCCCTGTCTAGGATAGTCTTGTTCCTCCCTGCGCTCTGGTTTCTGAATATCATCATTGCCTCTTCCTGCGTTTTGGTACCCACTACTTTTCTGTTCTTTGTGGCCACTCCATTTTTCTACTGCCTGCTTTTACTCATCATGTTGCAGTGCAGCAAACCTGTCCCTCAACTCAACTTCTCCCTCATGACCCTGGGCTCCAATCAATCACACTCCTCATCTGGTAGCATGCCCTTCAGGCCCCCTTGTTCTTTCTACTTAACTCCTGGACATGGAGCCAAGTGACAGGTGACCTTCTCTTCCTTTCCTGAATGACAGCAGCTATTCCCAGCTCTCTTTTCAC
>NW_017728993.1:13537842-13538266 GCF_001723915.1 Gavialis gangeticus | reverse complement strand
TTGTTCTCGGGTATCTGCAAATCTTGTGTTGTCCCTACAGCCTCTTCTCTCTTCTCCTTCATGTATAACATTCTTGTCTGAAATCCACTGTCATTGTCAGCTCCATACCTAGTCCTGGTTAGGTCTATCTAAATGCCCAGTGGTGCAAGTATTCAGGAGCTTTAAATCTCCCAGGAGGTGCACTAACTTAGAAAGAGAAAGGGTTAACCCAATCTAGGAAAGGGTTAACTCAATCTCCCAAATGGCTGTACCCATTTGCAGAGCAACCCCGGGACTAGGAAAACTCAACTGTTGGCCCCAGCCTAGGGGCTGTGCTAATCTTACCCCTCAGCCCTGACTCAGCTATTTTTAGTTCTCCAGCCCCTTATGCAGACTCCCACCCCTCTCTAAAGACCTGCCAGCCCCCTCCAAACCCACAGACTTG
>NW_017728993.1:13521801-13537768 GCF_001723915.1 Gavialis gangeticus | reverse complement strand
TCCTCCCCGCCAAGTGTACCCTGCCTGTGGGAGTCCTGGGCAGGACTCCATGGAGACCCCACCTGCCTGCTTCCCCACTGGTGGGTGTGGGGTGGATGGGCCCAGATAGGATAAATTGGCATCTCCCCCACCCCCCCAGTCTGCCTGCCTGCCTTTCCCTCCCATCCCTAGTTACTTACATTGGGCTCCCTGCACAGGCCCCAGGAGCAGGTGTTAAGCAAGCCACCTAGACCTAAACTGTGTGCAATGAATACTTGTTTGCACCCACTTCACCAAGAAACATGGTCACACATTTCAGACAAGAAACAGTTTCCTTCTTCACCAAATAACAAGTAGACATCTTTGTCTTCTGCTCAACATTCACTGATTCCTTTGGTCACTGGAGTCTTACCTGGCCTAGTCTGAAAGTGCATTGGTGACCTAGGGTATAGTACAGAGCACTAGAAATACCCATTAGGATTCCCTTACTGTTCTGACGTTTATCCACATTTTTATTTTGCCTTGGGCAGTTGCAGGTCCCATGCACTCAGAGAAGGTCTAAAGCAAAGCTGAAATGCCTTTTCTTTAAATCTGCTAGGAGGTGCACTAAGTTAGAGATTTAAAGAAGAGGCATTTCAACTTTCATACACCAGGACATTTTAGGGGCATGGGTGCTCTTTTCTGTGGGGCATGCTGAATTAAATGGTATCAGTTTGATTTAGAGAACACCTTTAATCTCTCCTTGCTTCCACTTGGTACATGTTCTTGAATCTTAGTCTTTGTTTGATGCCTAAAAATCATCTTTTGCTGGAACTAGGTAGGTTTACTTACAACTATACTTTGCATATCTTCCCATTCTTCTTTAGCAGCTTTCTGAAATCCCTGCAGGAAAGATGCTTTGGGTAGATGTGATATCTTTACACCAACTGAATCACTGGGGGAAAGTTCTTTGCAAGCTTTCAGACAGAAACACCGTTCCTCAGACATTGGGAGAACTTTTTTCCAACTGTTTAGTTGGTCTAATAAAAGATATCCCATCTATCCAAAGAACCTTCCCCTCTATGCGGCATTGGCGAGGCTGCAGCTGGAGTACTGTGTCCAGTTTTGGGCATTGCACTTCAACAGGGATGTGGATAACCTTGAGAGGGTCCAGAGGACTGTCACTTGTACGGTTAGGGGCCTGCAGGTAAGGTCCTATGAGGAGAGATGGAGGGGCCTGGACCTCTTCAGCCTCCACAAGAGAAGGCTGAGAGGGGATCTTGTGGCTGTCTATAAAGTCATCGGGGGCAGGGGGAGGAGGCAGCAAGAAATAGGATATTCTTGCTTACCAGAGTGCCCCTCGTGGTAACTAGAAACAATGGCCATAAACTGACAGAGAGCAGATTTAGATTAGACATCAGGAAGGACTCCATGGTAAGAATGTGAGTCTGGACTGGACTTCCAAGGGAGGTGGTGCTCTCCCCTGGACAAGCACCTGGCCGGGGTCATCTGACCCCAGCGCTCTTTTCTGCCCAGGGCAGGGGGTCGGACTCGACAAACTACTGAGGTCCCTTCTGACCCTAAAAATCTACAAAATCTATGAAATTTATGAAACCTTGCCTGCCTATGTCCTTAGAGCAACATGGCTACAAGCAACAACCCTTTAATTTCCTGCTGTTTTTGATTTGTTGGTGTTTCTTTTTTCACTACTGTTTTTCAGTACTCAAAGTCTGATTTTAAGTCCAAGCTTCTTTTGCCAGCTAAGTTTACATGCATTACGTTGTTTATAGCCGACATTTCTCCTGTAGTTTCACTTAAAGTGTAGCTCCAAGGGTGGTCGTTTCTAAGTTTTAAATCACCTTCCAATCTCCCATTAAACAGGGATCACTGCCACTTTCTATTTGCTGTTATGTGGGCAGCCTGATTTGTGATTTGACTAATGGCTGAGGTCCCAGTTCAGCTTCACATATCTCTCTGAGGGCAGATTGTATCTCCAAGGGAGAAAGAAACTTCAATTTCAAAACTGGTAAAGCCCCCTAGCCACAGATCTCATGATATGACATAAAAGGAACCAATCTAAGTGCCAATACCCCATGCTACAGATCCAGCCTACTGTCGAACATGCTGCTTCTGTTTGCTTCCAAGAGACCCCAGAACAAAGCAATCAGTGAGCAGTTATTACTTCTTTTAATTAAGGGGCTCCAGAAGAACCCCAAAACAAATAATTACTTAAATTTCAATCAGACATACCTTTATTTGAGTTTTCTTGTCTGTGGGATATAATCCTTTCAATGCCTGTATTGGTCTAGGGAGCTAATAAAGCAGAGGTAAAATTATCTTTGCACAGTGCTTTCTTTGAGCATATGCTTTTGAGATTCCTTTTGGGGAAAAAGAGATCTCTTATCTTTTTTTTTTTTGCTTTGTCTTCGAAAGACTTTAAATAATAAAACTATTATGTTATCAGTGGATGCTGTATGCAGAGGTGGTATTTTCTTGTTTCTCTTCTGTATGATGGATTGTTTTTTTTCTTTGATGCTTTTATCCAGTACAGTCAGTAAAGTTCAGATGGCTGTAAAGTCTGGAGATCCTTACCTTGATTTTATTTGCAAAAGGCATCAGACCTTGAAAGACAATGGAAGGAATCCTACTCATTTCAATGAGCTCAGGATCAGCACCCACTGAAGAGACCCCCGATATTTTATTCCCAGAGCTCAGAAACCAATAATTCTATGATGTGGAAGAAGTTGATAGATATATGCAGGCATTGTTTTTTTTAATTCCTGTATTTTTCAGTTGAACTTGACATTACTTACCCAGATCTGTAACCATGGACATATGCTTCAGCTTTCTAAGGAAATGTGATGTGTAATCCACCTTCGTTAAGGCTAATCAAGGAAAGGTGATATAATGAATACAAAGAAGCATAGCTTGGCAAGACTTGATTGACATAAAATTCAGCTGAGATCATTTTTTTTTATTAGCTTGAAAGTTTGGTCGATAAACATATTGACACAGATTTCTGTAAGGAAGTGCTTTAGTATTAACCATGGCACCTTGATTAATTAATTAGGATGGCATGAGAAGATGCACATTAAATGAGTTTTAATTACAAACAAGGAGTCAGCACTGAGTGATTGTGTTTCCAGTGGGGTGCTGCAGGCACTGGCTCTGGGCCCTAAGCCAGTGATCCTCAACCAGGGTGCCACGAGATTCTTTTAAGGGGCACATGTAGTATTAAGACTGTTAAGTGTGCAAACACCTACATAGGATTCACAAGATAAGTCCAGAGATTTCAAATAGAAATCCACGATCGCAAACACATTCTGACTTGTCTTTTGGAGTTCTTTGCAACAGAAAACTTGTTTTTCACTCCAAAAAAATAATAGAGCAAGTGAAAACTAAGAGCTGGCATCTTCCACAGGGTGCCTTGAGTCTAAACTGGTTGAGAACCACTGCCCTGTGCTAGTTAACATTTTTTTTATCCTTTTGTCTTCCAAGACTTTTCCTGGAGAAAAATGTAAAAGCATCAACTGGAAATTTTCAGATGACACAAAGATTGAGGGAGATGACATAAATAATGAAGTGTGCACATCAATGGTATGTGCAATCTAGTTCATTGAATAAGTTGGTGGCAATCAAATATGTATTTCAGTGCAGCCAATGCAAGGTCATCAAGAAACAGTGGTGGTGACATGCAGAGGCTGGCTGGATAACTCTTTTTCTGGGAGGTCGTATGGGAAATAAACATTTGAGCATACGATTGCAGTATGATGCCGTGGCTAGAAGGGCTAAAATGATCCTTAAATGTATAAAAATGGACATATCACAGAAAATTAAGGTGTTTTATAACCTCTGAATGAGGCAACCTTCACAGGAACATTGTGTCCAGTCCTGGTGTCCATGCTGCAACAAGGATGGTGAAAAACAAGGTGGTGGGGGGTCAAAAAAGAGTCACAAAAATTAAAGCCTGCTTAATATGGAAAGACTCAAGAAGCTCAATTGCTTGAGCTCATCAAAGAGAAATGTAAAGTGTGATTTGATCACAGACCATATGACTATTCCATGGCTAAGGGTTTTTTTAAATAGATGTCTCTTTAATCAAGTAGACAAAGTACAATATATTTATGGTGAGGGTTACTTACCATAGCATCTGCCCCCTCTCTCCCCCCACCCCCTAAGATTTCCACTGGATTTTCCATCACTGAAATATCTTTAAACACCGGGGGTTTTTTGTTTGTTTGTTTTACATATGTACTGTAGTTTAAGGACAGCTATTGGACTTGGAGGAATAAATTCAGGGAAGGCCTGTGGATCATAACAAATGTCCTTTTCAGCGTTAAAAGCTGTGAATTATTTAAGGCAGATGTTCATCTATGGACAGTATCTGCTTCACTTTTCCAAGGCTTGTATAAATGATATAGGATGTCACTCAGATCTGGTATATAACTCATGTTCACGAAAGGCTAAACAAGGAAAACCTTTTGCAATCTTTGCTTGTAAGGACAGGGCTGCATTTTATAATCTGTTTGGCCTACACCAGGCTAGGCAGCTGATTTATTTTCCCACAAGGAGCCAAGTTGGCCCACCCACATTTACTGCCCTTCAAACTCTGAAACATGGAAAACTTACTGGGGCACCATACAACCAAGCTGCACAACCTGCACTGAATTTTATTGGCTGCTTTGCCAGGTTGGTAAGAGCTAGCAGGTCAAAACATGCTGTATGTCTTGTCTTGGTAAATTTTATTGCTGTGTTACATGCACTGTGGCTACAGGACTTCTTTATCTCTTTAGGGGCCTTTGCACAATACAAAAAAAAAAAGAATGTATTACTTTGATGTCAGGGTTGCAATGACATTTTCACTCTTCGATAATGCACATCTTGCCACAGTTTGTCAATAGAAAAGCTTCTTCAAGGCATTATTCAGTTCTTTTTGTGTCTGTAGCTATAGAGGAAGAAATACATCTGAAAGCAGGTGAATAATTTATGGTTCATCAAGCATTTGTAATGCTGATTTACTTCTACTAAAAACATCTACAACCCTTTGCTAAAAAAAGAAGCTGCTTATTTGTGTTTAGTAATTAAAGAATGCCACAACTCTATCAAAGGCGATCGCTCCTTGGTTTTAAGTTCTCTCCCATTCAGTTAAACTCAAAGTGCCCAATCAAAAAGCTGCAGAAGAATTAAATATCTATAACAAAACGAGGTGAAACGATTTCTGAGTACTATGAAGCTGGTGTATGCATTTTTGCACTTGTTCTACCTGAGTATTAAACTACAACAAATTTGTCTTAAAACATTATACAGGCTGTTCCCTTCTTGTGCTGTGCACTCATCAGAATGAATCCCCTCTTGGTTGCGCTGTGCTCAGGCAAGAGTAACTGTAGCTCCTCTCAGTGCCCTTTGGTGGTTGATGTACAGGAGGTGTGAGGATGTGATGTATGTCCTCTGTCCCAGTAATCTGGGTCTTCCTACCAAGCAGCTGGTGTTCATCTATTGATGGCCCCTTTCTGGCATCCCATGGTCTTCTACTCCAGCTGGGTATCATGAGACTTGGTAATAGCAACAAGCCTCCAACTGTGATCAGAAAAAGTAAAATCTCTTTCGAAGCCAGAGCAGATTCTTTTCTTTCATCTACAATAGTCATATGGCCAGGCTAGTTTTGCCTAACCAGGATCACAAATAACAATCTCATGGTTATGCCTACCTTACCTGGCTTTACTTGACCATGGGCAGTTAAAACAGTTTTCACAAAGCGGTACCCAGACATTTCTTCTGTCATCAGGAGGTAGTCATGACGAAGTTTTGTTCACTATCAGAATGGATGGATGTCTTATTCATGGTAGCCCTTGTGGATAAATCACATTGGGGCACTCTGGTGTCACAATTGCATTTCATGTGGCTGCATTGTCACCCCATATGTGACACCCCACTTCCTTGCTACGGCAGCAGCAAACTTTCTTTCCATCTCAGGTTCAGTGCAGGCAGGTCAGTTTGGTATTATAGTGCCCAGGCTATATTTCCCCCTCTTCAGAGGTTGAGGGGCAGTAGATGTGGGTCAGTGCGCTTGTCATGGGCTGTGGCCACCTTATAATTCCTGAGGAAATGAACTGCCTTGCCTTCATGGGGTGAGTCTCCTAACCAGCAATCAGATGAGGTGGTTTCCACATCTGCTAGGTTGACTGCTTCCTTCAGGGTCTTGCCTGGCTTTCTCCATACACATCCTCAGTCTGCAGATGGCAGAACCTGGAGGAAAGGTTCCAAAACTTAGTGGAAGGTTTTGTCAGATACCAAATATGATATTGCACTTGGAGGACTGTCCAAGTAATGGCCCTCAGGCCACACGTGGCCAATAAAGGGCTTCTTGGCAGCCCTCAGGCTCCCACCTGGACACGGCTTCCCATATCATTACAGTTTCTGGTTTCTACCCCACCTCAGGGGGCAGGTTTGGGTGGTGTGGTACAGCCCATGGTGCCAGGGGAGCCCATAGCCCAGGGTGTCCATGTGGTATGGTGTAGCTGGGAGCCCACAAGGGTGGGGGCCAGAATGCCCACACTGCATGATGATGAGGATGGGGACTGCAGCACTCATATAGCATGAGGCTGGGACATGGGTGAATGGTGCCACATTAGTCGGGGGGGGGGCATGTGCCCCCCGCCCAGCGACCAGTCAGTGACCAGGGCAATCTTGTGGACCGGAGGGGGAGGGTCCCCCCGTGGCCAATATCACCAGCTGGGGAGGGGGGTCCCTCCATGGCCAATCGCACTCCCAGAAGCTCTCCTGGTGTTCTCACTCCCTGGCTGACAATCACAGGGGGGGCATCGGTGCTCCTGCCTGCCCTCCCCGCCTGTCACCTAAGCAAGTAAAGCAGCTTGCCAGGGGGTACACCAGTGCTCTTAGAAGGTGCACGTGCACCCCCGTGCATCCCCTACCTGTTGCCCCTGGGCTGGGACGTTCACAGACATGCTGCAGCATGTGGCCCAGTGGTGATGGCTGCTGCTCATGAGACTCATGGGACATGCAGCCCTTGGGTTTTTAGATGCTGGACAGCCTCATGTCTAGTGTACAATGTACATAGTAAATAAGACTTGCTGCAATCTCTTCTCTTTATTTAAAATACATAGATTAATGCATTGCATTAACACACAGCGCTTCATTAAAATATACAGTGGAGTATCTGGTATGCAATGTAGCAGAATAAATGTGTGTAATACTGACTTGAAGTTTTCTATGCCTCTTTCACCCTATTAAGTAGGATTTAGAGTGGAGGAGAGCGGTAGATCTCAGTGGATTCAGGGTGGAACAGATGGCATCTTTTCCTGCTACTTTTTGTTTTGATAATTGTTCACAGGCTGTATCATCTCATTAGTTGGTTTGAAATGTTTACTTGGGAAAGTTCATTCCCATTCATAACTTAGCTAGTTTCTATGCATACAGGATGTACATGCTTTGTTGGTAAAGAAAAGATCTCACACCAGAGAGAGGTCAGTTAAAGGGCTAGGACTGTGTTTAATAGGGATTGTGAGTTATCTATGGAACATAGAATAAAAGATCATTTGGATATGCGAAAGCTTCCCTGCTTCATTCAAGGGACAATAAGAGCCCTCTCTAGTCCTAGTTTCAGTAGAAGTTCTGATGGCAATAAGTGCTACGATCCCAGTCGCTGTGTGTGTTAAAGACTCAGATGGAACGATGTTTTTCTCATAGATTTCTAGGGCCAGAAGGAACCTTGAAGATCATCGAGTCCGACCCCCCTCCTTATTTCTAGAATTAGAAATAATTCTAATAATTATTAGAATCATTTTCTAATAATTTAAAAGAAAAAAGCTTATCAAGCTATGAAAATCAATATTAATTTTACATCCATTTTACAATCCTCCATACACACAGTTGCACTTGAAGTTAAAGGGTGCCCTCATTGTTCTGAAGCTCTAAAAACTCAGGCTACTCTGTTTTCCAAGGAACCGGGGAATGTTAATTCTCTCTCTTTCATATTAGGTGGGGATAAGAAATTGCAAACCTTCAGGCCTTTAGCTCGCCTTCCCCTCAAAAATGCAATTCTTCTTTCAGCTTTTCTCTGGCCTCTATTCCAAGCCAAGTTTTCATAACTCTACTGCCATTCAGGCTCAGTCTGGTTTGAATCAATCCAGTGCTTATCCCTTTTTGCTGGTGTTGTCAATACTGTCTTGTAATTCAGGGATATTCTGCTTTCCAGTGTACTCTAAAACAGTGGTCTCCAAAGTGGGGTGCATGCACCCCAGGGGGTGCGCAAGATGATCCATCGGGGTGTGGGAAGAAAATATTAGAACTTCTATTTATATTTTTTATCTAAAAAAATAAGAGAGCAATTAAGCTTTACTAATATTTAATATACGGATTGACACTGGCACCCTCACTCGGTCCGTACATCAAATAAATAAATATACATATAACGGGGGTGCATGCTCAAAAATTTTTTACTGATAGGGGTGCGTGATCAAAAAAGTTTGGAGACCACTGCTGTAAAGGATAGTCAAGTTTAACAGAATTTACTTGGAGAACAGAAACTTGGTGATGTTGGAGGGTTTATATCTTTATCTCAGATTTCTGGTATTTGCTCCAAACAATACAGGCCCCAATCATCCCACCTTTACACAGGCAAAACTATCCATAGCTATTATTAGGCATGTTGCCTGATTACAGACCCAGGGCAATTCAACGGCATCCAATGTCCACGTCTTAGGATCTACAACTATCTAATTGTGTTGCTATTGATAAAATGATGCCAAAGACCTTGACAGAGTAATTTGCAGGGCTAGGAGTGAACATGAGTCACCCAAATGTCTCCTCCTAACAGGAACAATGGGGACTTGATACTGCATCAAACATAAAAATAAGAGTAGGTCAAACAATGATACCAACAGCTGGTGGGATACAACAAAAACAAGTTTCAAGCATCTTCTAATTAGCCCTTGAAACTCATGGCTGCAACGGGCCTTTCAGACAAATAGGTTGGTCCAAACTTCATTGTCTGCTCTCACACCAATCTTCTAGTTCTCTGAGTAAGGACTGCAGGGTTTGGACATGTGACTGGATTTAAGGAAAGACTGGGGCAGTGTATGACCCAATAATAAAGTTTTGAGTATATTTGGGAAAATAAGAAGGCTCATATGGTTTGCTCATCTGGAAACAAGATGGGAATCCTAACAAGGTAGCATCATGAAACTTCCACAGGAGGCCAAACATATTGAGAATGGGATTTGCACACCAATCCCTGGCATATCACATATAGTCCAGTCTTGAAATCAGTGGTGAATTAAACCTTCAAAGGGCCCAGGAGCCAGTCCATCTGTCAGGTCTCCTTTACAAAAACATATGTCTACTTCCTATCTAATCTAACTGGAAGTTTTGTTTCCTAGATGTATTAGGTATTAATTAACGACTGGCTAACAGGCCTTTTAATCTCTGTGGCAGGCTCTCTCTCAAGAGATGGGTCTGAACCATCTGGAATTTCTTGTGGGTCAGTGGATCTCGTTTGAGATTGAGATCTGTGAATCAATAAATTCTGTCCTACGTCATCTGTGAGTGGCAGCAGGTTGCTCTGATTGACCAGTGAACTTCTTCTATTATTTTGCATAGGAGAAAATCAGCAGGACCTACCCCAGACTCTGTACGTTGATTTTTACAGACCTAGGTATACAGACAGTTCCAGCAGACTTGGTCTGCACTTCTTCACTCATGCATGTTTCCACAGTAATGCCTCATTTTGATGATAAGAGAAAATTGAATTTCTAGCTGTGTCACTTGCAAAGCTTGGCCTGGGAATTACATGATTAAAATGGATCCATGAAGATTTCCATGGCATTATATAGGAAGGGGTATCTATACAAAAGTCGGATGAAGGTGTGGAACACCTTCTTTTACCTCATATACATGCATGAAATGCCATCCTACAGCTCATAAGATGTAATTGCATATAAAACCCTGGTGGCTGAAGAGATGATTTGACCAAACCAAGATTTTGCAATAGAAATGACCCATGATTCACTTCTGATTCCTAGATATTTTACAGTTTTTTGGAGCTATCACAAAGCAATGAGAAATACTGGCTGTAATGTTTAACGTCATTAATTGTACAAACCCATTCACACATCGTTTTAGACACATTAAGGGCAAAGGGCTTGCCAAACAATTGTATCCTGGCACCTCTCTATTGGCTGAAAATTGACATACGCATGCTATTCTGCATCACTTCCTTTGTATGTCGCACTCATTATACTGGCTCTGAATTTGCTTTTCCCCCCGGACATTAGCACGCAAGTAACTCATGTGTACAGTTAAAGCTGTCTCTTTGGAGATCTGCCATCACAATCAGGGAGATCACAGGGATCTGGTATGCATAAAAACATGAGAATCTGGGTAAATCAACAGCAACTTTAAATTTTAGCCCAAAATTTATTTTGTATTACAGTGATCCACCGTAAATCCTGTAAGTTCATGCCTAAATTTTATAGGGCACAATTAAGGTTCAGAAAGTGTATATATTCTATAAAAGGCAAGAAAAAAGTATTATTGTGACATGATTAAAATATTATATATTTTTCCGTTTGTCTAAACCAACTAAATCAGTTTAAACATTAGTTGATTTTCTATTTTGGGCCTTTTTCCTCTTATTGAGTGAGTTTTTATTTTATTTCATAGAATCATGAATCACAGCTTTGGAAAGGACCTCATCTAGGCTAACCACCTGCACCAATACGAAATGCCCTGTTCCAAAATCATCCCAGACAGATGCCTATCCAGGCTCATCTTTATTGTTTTACTATGCTTGCATATCTATCTATCTATCTATCTATAGAGAAAGATAGCATGGCAGATCTATCTATCTATCTATCTATTAGATTTGATGTAAACTGGCTTTGTTGAAGTTCAAACCAACTGTCACCTTCCTTGCCTTTTGTGGAAAGGGAGAACTAGCTTTTGGCATTGTCTTCATGAAACACTGGCAAATATTTGAAAGTGGCTATTATGTCCCATTCCTAATCTCCTGTCTCCAGATTAAGCATTCCTAATTCCCTAAACCTTTCTTCATATGGTTTGTCCTCCAATCCCCTTATCATCTTTCTTCTGTTCTCTCTCTCCAGGTTTTTTACATCCTCCTTAAAAAGCAACCCCTCTGTGTTTTTGACATGTTGTCTAGGTTTCACACCCATACAGCAGGATAGCATGACATTACCCTGTAGACAAGCCATTTGGTTTGGGTTCTGATGTCATGATCATCAAAGACACAATTTCTGAGCTGTCCAAAGGCAGTACTCATAAATTTAATCTAGTGTTGAATATTGACATCTATATTTACCTTTTTGGAAAAGGTGAGTAACTTCTCAGGGAAAATGCTCTTCTTCTCCAAAGATTGTCTTCTAATTACGGAGGAGCAGTTGGTTGCCTTGGGGTGGGTTGGCTAAAGTATAGTTTTTATGAAGTTGACAGTGAGTCCAAGCATTTCATATATTTTATAAAAGCAATCAGGAGTGACCTGGAGCTCTTCAACTGGCTGAGCACACTTGACACAATGTCAGCATATTAAAGATCAATAATGGAGGTGTTAGTTATCTTGGATGTGGACCCTTACCAGTTGATGTTAAAGAGCTTTCCATCCATGTAATGCTGGATGCTGGCTCTGGATGGAAGCTGATCAACAATGAGAGGCATAGTCGCTGCAATATGGATGAAAAAAAGCATTGGTGCAATCACATATCCTTGCTTGACTCCAGTTCAGATAATGAAGGGGGCCGTTTACAAACCATTGTTTAAAACTGTTGTTATGTTGTTCTGGAGTCTGATGATGGAAACATCATATTGTTGATTTTTGTTTAGTTTGTGAGCCACCAAAATCCCTAATCTTTCTACGTATTGCTCCTTCCAGCCCAGTTTTCTCTCATTCAGAAGTTTTGCATTTACTTTGTCTTTTCTCCATGTTGCATGTTATCTCTGTCTTCATGACATTTCATTTTGCTGTTGTCTACTGCCAAGTTCTCCAATTTATCTGCCATTTATCCTAGCCTTCAAATTGTTTACAAACAAAGGAAAATGAAGGCACACACCAAACTAAAGAGATGTAGAGGCCTTTAAATATCCCATGGAGCAAAACATCCAAACACCTCAAATCAAATTATTTGTTGAATTTCTGTAGCCTATGTTGTACAAGGGCAGACTAGATGATCTTAATCATCCTTTTTGGCCTTCAGATCATTAAATTTATTAGTCCTGCTCTTTAAACTAAAGCTTCTCCTGGTGCATTATAAACTGAAGTTGAACATCAGCAGCTGGTTCCTAGATTCCCTCCCTGCCAATATAGCAGATGAAACTTGTCTCTTACAAATATGATTATGAATCTAACCCAAAGACTGCTCAAATCAATGGGACTCTTTCTACTGGCTTTCACTGGTTTTGGATCAGGCTCTGAGTATACACACAAAGCTTATTGAAAGTGTTTTGAGCTTGGTGTTTTAACCACCACTCGGCATATTGAACATGACTGAGGTTTTCAGTAATTGTTAGGATGGTAAAAACCAGAAGAAATACTAATGCACCAACACAATTGCTCTGCTTTGATAGTCTGGGTTTGATTAGAGGGCTTTGTAGATTTTTGATAATCAAATCACATACTTTGCTTCAGCGACAACCTTATAAAATATATTTAGCGTCCCACTGAGTGTTGCACGGATTTGATTTTTGTACTTATTTTTAGTCACAAGCTCAGCGGGAAGCTGTGTAATTAAAGTTTCAATACACACACTCATACACAAACCACCCACACACTCACACATAAGGCTTGTCAAGCAACCGGTGTCAATGTGGGTAAGTCTACTTTAAACACAGAGTCTGGACAAAATGGTTTAAATACAGAAGTTAGCCCTGATTCCTAAGAAGATCAAATTTTGATGGAATGACTGCAGCGTGGGTGAAAAAAATGTGGACTCATGTTAGAGTTGGTTAACAGCGATGTTCTGCTCAGCTTGAGATACTGGAGTTTTTCATCCATTCGGTTTCCACCAGGCATCACACAGTCAACGGCAATAAATGAAATACCCTTGTATGATGCATAGACATAATAAGGCAGACTGCCAGGTACAATCCAGTTTCTCGGGAACTGCAAAGCACAAAGGAATTACACTCTGCTCATAACTCGCCAGCTCAGAAGTCCACACCATCTGGTGCAAAGCTGACAGAGCTGACTGTTGCCCATTCACCTCCAACCCCTGGTACAAGGGAAGCATCAGGGTAGAAGGGGCAGAAAAGTCGTTTCCAGTTGAGAGGAAATTAAATTTCCTGAGAAACAGGAATTCCAAGCAAATGTTTGTCCCAGATGCATCAAAAAACACAGTGTTTCTGAAAGGAAATACGCTTTCCAGACCCTGCAGTTCCTCGGTGAAATTGATGTCCTTGGCAGTTCAATTAAGATGGGATGCAAGAATGTCCATTTTACTGAACAGCTGCAGGCCTTCCAGGATCTGCCGCTCCGCCATGAGAAGTGTCCTCCAGCTGGAGACCCTGGGAGTCCGTTGTGAAGCCAAGACTTAAGCCCCATTTAAAGCCAGGGCTTTTTAGCCTTCTGGCTCCATGGCAGAGAACTTGGAAGTTCTGGCTTGGCTGACTGTCCTGGAGCTACAGACCCTGAAATCACTAGGCAGACCGCAGTGTCCATGGATGTGTGGCTCTGCTATAGCTGAACTGCCTCAGAGCCAAGGACTCCCAGGCAGACCAGGCTAGTTGTCCCAAAGCTAAAGACCTGGCTCATTCTCGGCTTGCAGCTCCAGGACAGACGTGTACCAGGTTCCTGGTCATGTACCCGTCTACCTGGAATCCAAGCAGGGAACCCTGCTGTTGGCTTGAGGAAAATATGTCAAGCTGAAGATGTTTTGAACAAAACATTTTGGATTTGTTTGCGGATGGGAACCTTGTTTTGTAGGAAATAGCCTGTTGCCTCAAGTTGGAGAACAGGGAAAGCTCTAATCTAAGCAGATGACTTTATTCCCTACATGCAGACTATGCTAGAGATACCAGGAACCATATCTAATTTCCTGATAGCCCCTTTCCATCCTATCCTCACTTGGGGATCTCAGACACAGGACAATGCTAGCACAGCCCATTCAGTCAAAGGACCGTGTCTCTTGTCCCTTAGCAAATGTCAGTGACTTAGCCGGCAGCCAGAAGCTGGAAATGTTGATGCACTTAGTGCTTGGAGGGCTCTTACTTTAGCTGGCAGAATTGGAGACAAATGTTAAAAGAATCTAATGATAATCTTCACTGGGACTTTCAAAGCAACCGTCAGAATAAAGGCTCGGTATGCACACCAGTCGCACAACAGTACTTCAAGGTGAAGTACAGTTCCTGGAGACTATTGACATGCTGCAGTGAAATAAATTATAAACTTCATTACCTGTTAGTTTCCAGGAAATGCCCGGTGCCACAGTTATTTTTACTATTATAAGCAATAGGACAGATACTTCAGTCAGCTTCAAAAGCACTCCAGGCAAAGCAGCTGTTAACTCAGTTTGAACTGATCCAAGCTGCCTTTTCTGTATTCTTTGTTTCCTTGTTGGATTTTGTGTGCATGCCATGCCTGCTATTTGAATTTAATTGAGTATTTGCCTGTTGTGTTGACCAAACTGATGGCCTAGATGCTTTGTCAGATTAGAAATTTGCATAGGAGAACGGTATGCTAGTTTCTGAATACAATACATTCTAGGTGGGAAACTCTCAGACTAATTTTGGAAGGGCAACAATGATAGGTACTAAAACCAAAATGACTTTTAAAATAGAAAGTATTATTCATAGGAGCTTACTTAGAATGCAGCCTTCCAGCTCAGTAAATGAAACAAGTTATAGTTATTAGGCATGTGCAAAGCAGGCCCTATTCGATCCGGATTTGACCCAAAACAGGGACAACGATTCGATTTGTTGATTTGGATCAGTGTCCCTGATTCAATTCGGCCAAATCCAAAAATGCAGATTTAATGCTGATTGGGCGAATCAGCAATTTGGCCATAGACACAACTTTAAAAGTTTTTTCTACATACCTTGAGGTACCAGTACGGCTTGTGAACGCTGTGATGCTGGGGTGCACGGAGTGTCCCACAGGAGCGCGGAGGGCCCCTCCACATGCTTGGTGGCGAACCTGGAAGTAGACTTCTGGTCCACTTCTGGGTCTGTTGGGGAGCACTGAAGGGGCCCACCCCCATGGCCCCCAGGCTCAGTGACCGGCTGCAGGGGACCCCAGGTTCCTCCCTAGACCCAGGAGGCACCAGTCGCTGAGCCAAGAGGTGCAGGGGGGGCCCCCGGCATGCTCCAAGGTGGACGCAGAAGTGGAGCAGAAGTGCTTCTGGTCCACTTCTGGGTCTGCTGCCAAGTGCCCTGGGGGCCCCCAGCACTTCTATGGGATGCTCACAAGCCCCTGCCACCTAGAGGTATGTAGAAAAAACATTTAAAGCTGTGTCTATGTCCGAATCACCAAATCTTTCTGAATCTCTCCAAATCGATTTGGAGGGTTCCGATTTGATTTGTAGAGATTAAAGGGTTTCCTGATTGGATTTGGATTTGGAGATTCAGCCACCAAATCTGGCTGAATCTTCAGTGAATGAAATCAGGGACCGAAGCTTTGCACAGTCCTAATAGTTATTAACACAAAAGAAATAAGCATGGAGAAAAAGAAGTCAGCTGTGTGGCTTGGTTACATCTCTCACAGCTAGTGTCCTTGGCTGTTTCTTTCTGTTCCCAGAGCATCATCTGTCCTCCAGTTTATACTGAGGCTCTGTACTTGCTGATCAGTCTGTGCCAAAAGGGTCTGAAGATAGGTCCTAGCTGGAAAAGAGTTTCATAGTTTCATAGTTTCTAGGGTCGGAAGGGACCTGAGCAGATCATCTAGTCCAACCCCCTGCCGTGGCAGGAAGAGCACTGGGGTCAAACGACCCCAGTAAGGTGGTCATCCAACCTCCTCTTAAAAACCCCCAGGGTGGGAGCCTGCGCC
>NW_017728993.1:13493398-13520781 GCF_001723915.1 Gavialis gangeticus | reverse complement strand
CTCCTTAGTGATGACCCCTCCTTTCCATTGGGAGTAAGCCTCCTTTTTGGCAAGGAGACATTCCCGGATGTTTTTAGTGAGCCATGGAGGCTTATATGCTCTCCTGCCCCCTTTGACCCTCCTGGGGATGTGTCCATCCCTTGTGTCCACATGAGTTAATGTGTCCATTTTTTTTACCAGCTTTGGCTGGATGCAGAGGGATATTTGTGCTGTCCTTGCTGTTCTATCCAAGGCTTTGGGGCCACAGGTCTCACCTGGAGAATTCACACCTTCATACAGTGTCCCCCAAATGCCTTTAAAGCACAGCAGAGCCCTTGGGTGCTAAGCATTCTGCTTAAACACTACTAAGAGCCTCTTTTCTGTGACGTTTCCTTTGTTTAACTGAGTAGCTACAGTCAACCCTACTCCCAAATTCATAATTACTGCTTGGTTTGACCATCTAGTTGCATGTTGCATATCGATAAAGCCTGACCACTCGGTCCTCTGGGAGCAACTGAGTGTGACCACTTGTAAAATTCAATACCAATCTCAAACTTACTCGTATCAGGGCACAGGGACACAATAATTCTCCCCCAGCTACCAGAAGGACTGCAACCCCTCCCTCCCCTTTGAAGGGGGAGATTCAGCTGCAGGGGCTAGTGCAAGGCCCTCCGATTTCGTGAGTTCTGTATAGTGGCTGCAGGAAGAGTTTGTAGATGTACTGACTATGATGAAGCGCATTGCAACCTAATACACTATGAAGGACATGACATGGAGGCAAGCTGGTGGATGGCCAGGGAAACATAAGGGACCAGATGTTATTCCAGCTATTAGGCATCTTAGTGAAATCCTATCCCAACCTGCTCAAGTGCTAAAAATACATTAAAAAAAAAACAACAACAACAACGCCAGCATGTTACTGTTAAGACAGAGTCACAAAAAAGTAGGGAAGAGGAGGAGCATGCACCCACCTATTGTATTAACTCTTTTTCAGGGACTCAAGCTGGGTGCGACAGAATTGTACTTAGGTGCCTAATAGCTGGACCAGAAATTGGCCCAAAATTGTTACTCGCACAGATCCCCCTACTACAAAGTGCTGTGCAACAGGCCAGATATGGCTTGCAGCTTCTAGCCACGTGGGGGCAGCACAACCACCACCTGCCAAAGCCCTCTGGTGGAGCTGGGAAATTTCTGCTTTGCAATGCTCCCATTGCCCACTGAAACAGGCAACGCTTCTATGCTTCTTCAGTGGGAATCGCACACACTGAATAACTAGGCCTTCAGAGATAGATAGATCTTGCTTTGGAGGAAAGGTTTCAGAACTTATGAGAAGAGAGATTCATACTCTTCTATGGTGTCTCTAGCTTCTTTAGTTCATAATGGAGACAAAGTCCTTGATCAAAATGAGTCGTGGGTTCTGGGTGGAGTTTGACTTTTAGGACTGTGGCTCGGGCGGGCCATGAGAAAACCCTGTCACTACGCCTAGTCTGTTTTAGATCATTCTCAGTACAAGTTAACCACTCGAACATGACAACTCCTATGTAACGTGACATAAAACAATTCGCCTGACCAACATGGGCTGCAGTTCCCAGTGACTTTTCTTTCCCCTTCTCCGCTCTGATATCCTTAGTGGGGAAAAATCCAATTACATGGACAAGCACCCCTAGGTGCAGGCAGGGAGCCCTTAATCCTTTCCTGGCTGTTTTACCTTGTCACAGAGTGACTTCAGAAAAAAATGACAAATCTATGCTTCCAGCTTTGCAGCTTTTGGCGTCATGTCACTTTAAACAAGTATCCAGAAGTTTGAAGCTGAACTATCCTAAACTCTTTTGTCTACCATTTTCCACTGTGTTCATGGATTTTCTAGCATGTCTCCTTCTGGCTGCAGCTGGGGGTATTAAGAGACAAGCCTTTTTTGTTGCATTTTGGCATGGTTGACTTCAATGCTGGCCAGAGCAGGGAGTAAGTAAATGAAAATGTACTCAGACATTTCAGAACCTTAAAAAATAGTGATTGAAGTTTGGTTTGGAAACCAGATCATTTCACTGGTATATTTTGCTTTTTAATTTTGATCCAGTTTGCACATGCTTATCAGGAATCAGTGTTTCAGTGTATTTTGAAGATAGAAAACAGGTGGTCCATTTTTTTCCCCAGGCTGTGCTCTCCAGAAAGCAACCAAGGAAAGTTTATCTGCTAGCAGTTCATTGCTGAGAGGTCCAGACACGGCCTGGCAATTGTTCCAAAAGGTGTTTCATTGTGAACGTGCTGTAGCCGAAAGTGCTAAACTCAAGAAACGCACATACAAGTGGCAGAGAATTACTTCTCTTTCATTTCATGTATGTACCTGCAAACAATCCTGGGCATTCCTTCTTCCATTACAGAACACAATAATGCCTATAAAAGACCAGAGCAGGTCTGCTATATGCAACATTTCTGCTTGTTTAAACAGAAGAAAAAATGTATTGAATTTATTATGGTTGGTTTGGGAAATCTGTTTTTGGCCATTACACCCACTTGTGGCTTAAATCATGTGCACTGTGCTAGTGGCATGCCTTGTACCTGAAACACTTTCTGCTGCAGAGCTTTCCTGTAGCCTGACCCTAAGCAATCATGTTTTTTTTCCTGGCTTTACAGAGATCTAATTGTTCCTAATTTCCTGTCAATAAATGGTACAAGGTGTGGAACCGAACCCCTAATGTTAAAATTTCAATCATTTGTCTGCCTTAATCGACATTAATAGCTTTTACAAATGTAAGTACATGAGTTCTGATAGGTGGGATATATTTTAAAAGCCCGCTGTAAGAGGGTCAAATCCTTATTCATTCAGATTCCTGGACAATATTTTCTCTTGTTTTTCTGTTCTACGAAAGCCAATGGCACAGAACTCAGGTTAGCTGATGGCTTTCTTTAAATGTTCCTGAAGGGATTTATTTGACTACAATATTATTCCCCCTGAAGATAATGAACATGTTTCCCCATTAATTACCAGACCATCCAGTTACATATTATAGCTGCTAGCCTGATGAGGCAGTTGGTGCGTATTTGGGAATCTACACTGTTAGCAGGTACGCAGACTAAAACACTTCTTTTGCAATCTGGCATGCAACTTATATACAACCATGGGCTTGAAATGTCAACAGTTACAGGAAAACATCTCAAATAAGCACTAAGGATTAGTCTGTGCCTTGATCTGCATATACAGGCAAGCACACTGAAATAACTTATCTGGCCTCCTAAATCTTGTGGGTGTGATTTTCACAAAGGCTGAGATGCTACTGCCTTTATTCTTGCTGGATCAGCACCTTACTGGGCGAGCTGTCCTGAGTTCAGACTGCCGAAATGCTGACCATAGGGCTCATTTCACTCTACCCACTAGCTGGGTTTTTTTCCATATATTTTTAAAAGGAGGGGAGAACATTTTAAGTGCGGCACTCCCTGCTTAATAAAACTGAGGCTCATGTCCATGGGAGGTCTCACTTCTAAAAAGTAGGTGATACCCTTGCTTTTTCCCATGCGGTCAGTGTAGGTGCCCAGTTAGCTGTTTGCATGGGAAAAAAGCCCCACGTGGCAAGTCTGTGCGGACAAACTGCAGGTGTAAAAATAGACCCCAGCCTCCCTTTGATCCAGTTTCTTTTCCCCCTTACCCCAAGTAGCATTTTACTCCTAGAGTAATCCCATTGAGGCTGTTCACACAGTAAAGTATTGTTCAAGGGAAGTAAGAGCAGTAGCAACTGGCCTTTTCTAAAAACCAGGTCGACAAGATATGGAGATAACAGAAGTTCCTGACATTATTTATCATCTCTTCATTTAGAGCATGAATTACAGTGTCGGGCTGCCTAACCACACCTGGCAATGCTATAGCTCAAATGAACATCTTCCTTGTCTTACTTATCACGTGTGTCTCGGTTAACACTGAGAGGGGACAATAAAGCAGAACCCAGGACTATCGAATACCTAGAATAGACCTGAAGAATAATTAGCCATCGTATCCATTCATCTCGCTGTCACTGAAATAGCAGTCACCATGAATCTAGAATACTATTGTTCGCTGCTCTCCTAACTGTGGGAAACAAATTGCTTGTGGTTCTACAATAACAGTCATCATAACTCCAGAATACCATTATTCACTGCTAGCCTAACCGTGGGAAGCAGTATGACATAATATAAAAGCACCCAGAGTGACTGTGAGAGCTCGTAAGTATATTTTAAGCTGTGTTTAATTGTACACATCCAGTGATAACTGCAGGCCAGAGCCTATACTTGGTGGCAGAATAGATGGGAACTACACCCCAGCATGGATTCCTGGAGCCATTTTGCTTCACACAGAAACATCACACGCTACTGTTCGTTGGGAGTAACTGTCTTGTGCCAACTTTTGACAGGAAATGGCATGTGGCATTCCAGTAGCTAGTGCTGGCCGGGGTCAAAGCCCTGGCCTCCTCCTCCCTGCTCACATTGGGCGTACATGCCTGGAGCAACACTTTTATGTTACAAAGTGCTAATAATCCCAGCCCCAGTACAGGGGTTTGTGGAAGCAAGGAAATCTCCCGTTGTATGCCGAGGTAGGCTTTACTGGCCTCCACTCCAAGCTTCTTTGACTTAAGAGGTGACTGTTAGTGAGCACCAACATGAGGCCAAAATTCAGGGGACAAATTCCCACGTTCTACAATGCAGGAATTTAATATCCACAACACTTATATTATTGTATGCCAATGTACACAAAGGATCTGGGGGACCTGTATTGCAACAATTCTTCAACAGCTCAGTCACTGGCAAAGCGTACGGGGTGCACACGGGTGCACATGCACCACCTGAGTGTGGCAGCGCACCCCCAGCAAAAGGCATCGCCAACACTGCCAGCAGTGCCTGCAGGCAGTCACCGCTCGACACCCCCGGCCCCCTGCTGCCGACAGCTCCGCGGCTGCCTGCAGGAGCTCCCTGCTTGCTACTGCCACGTTCCCACCACCACCAGCACCGCCGCCGCCTGCGGAAGCTCGCCATGCCCCCCAGCCTCCAGGGGCACACAGTGCTCATGAGCTCAGTCACTAATAAATGTATCCCAGTCCATTAGGGTGGTGTCATTTCCCCCTTTTGAACGATAGGTAAATGAGGGTTTCATTATGGTGCAGTCACTGTTACGCCTATGCTTTCTTTGTGTAGATATGCTCAAGCAGGCAATAATTGAGCAATCTCACATGCTGCTAGGAGTGTAGCCATACCAGCCTGGAGCGCCGAATAGGTGGGGAACCATTAGCTTGCTACTATGGTTTCATCACTACAGATATGATTACAGGTTTCCCTCATTTTCTGCGGGTTCTGTATGTGCGCATTCGCTATTATGTGATGACTTTTTTATACCAAAAATGTGTTATATGCTAGGTAAATTCACTCTTATGTGATCAGTGTGGTGGAAGCCCACCATCAGCTGCTTTGTGTGGTGCAATGTGGGAGTGATGCACACCAAAATATAGTCTCCTGTGTGCATGGGCGACTGGTGCCATCTGAGTTGGGGGCATGTGCCCCCCCAGTGGGGTGGAGGGCACCTCCGTGGCTGATCGTGCTGACCACGAATTGCGAGTGGTGCTCCCAGAAGTGGCTGGGGAGCTCCCAGAAGTGCCAGCAGTGCTTCACCTGGTGCCAGCACTCGCAGGGCGGGCACTGGTGTTCCCACCTGCTCCCCTGCCCATCGCCTAAGCGAGGAGTGCTGTCTTTCAGGGGGTGCACCGGTGGTCTCAGGGGTGCATGTCCACCCCCTATGAACCCCCTATGCATTGCCACTGCCTGTGTGGATCTGTGCTCCTCGCTTGTTGTCTGCAGCATGTGTTTCTGTAGTTGCCTTCCCCATTATGATAGTGCCCTGTGCATGTGTGTACTGTCTGATGTTGGTGAGTACCAAAATTGTCTTGTAAAAGTGGTAGAAATGGGTCTGGTACTCACCAACATCAGTCCAGTCGAGGTCTTGGAACGTATCTCAATTTGTTACATTGTAAAGTGGGTTCCCTTTATGTGAATTCGAGTTATGCACTTTTTTCCAGGAATTCATGTACAGCATAAGTGAGGGAAACCTATATAACTCAACAAGAAATGCGGTGTCAGTTGTCCCAGAGCTTAAAGGTTATCATTTGATGAAGCTGAGAACTGAACTTGGATTTTTGGAGAGTCAGTTCAGTGCCTTAATGGAAGATTGTTCTTTCTTGGAGTATCTTTATCTGAAGCATCTGGAGAACATGCTGTTCTGATCTCTCCGTTTTCTTACCTGGCCTAGGGGAGGCTTTATTTCTGCAAACCTTCCAAAGGATTGATAAATTTATGGGGAATGTGACTTTTGAACTTTTATGAGGCAATTAAAGGTTTGGGAATGGGATTTGCCAGACTAGATTGAAAGAAGACAATTATTAATATCTGATAAATCAGTCACAACACAGTACTTTCATATGCAAGGTAACTACCTAATGGTGTTCTAGACTTCAGCAATACTTTCAGTGAAGTCTGATTTAACTGCAGTCATTGTTTCAGTAAATGACCTATGGCCTTATAATAAATTTCCATAAAAGCAATCTGTGGGATTACAAAACACACATGGACATCACTCATGACATTCAGCCACTCATGAATTACAATAATTTTGATAATTATTGCGATGTTAGCATCCTTTATGTTCCATCAACTTATCAGTCATGGAGACCCAATCCACTCTTACAGATGCTAGTGAAATGGCTTTGCTGGATTTAATGGCATTGCTGGAGATTTATAACTTGACTCAGTCATCATAGCACTGAACTCTGAAGCTTGGTGATATTTCCTCTGTGAAAATCTGTGTATGCCACAGGTCAGTAGATCTCAAACTTTTTTTTTTCGTGGATCACTTGAAAATTGCTGAGGGTCTTGGTGGATCACTTAATAAACTTTTTTTTGTTCTACAAATCAAAGCACACAACTCATATTTTAATATCAGTAGTCCTACCTTTCTAAGGCGATGGATGTGCCTGTTTTTTTGGGCATCATTCTGGAAAGTCAGGTGTAATGTTTGTCAGCTTTAGCCTTTGGTCACCTTTCTGTGGACCACCTGAATGGAGCTTGAGGACCCGTGGTGGCCCGCAGGCCACAGTTTGAGAAAGTCTGCCATAGGTTTTCCCTGAAACTCAGGTATTTTTTACAGTTATGAGTTCATAACTGTTCTCCTGCAGAGATAACATTTTATCCTTGCATTTTGCTCTCTGAATTATTTAGCGTTTTAACTTCAGTATTGGGTTTATATCAGGTTACCTCAATTACATAGCTCTCTTGTCTGTTTTATATGACTTCCAGTCGTTTTCAGGGTATCTGTGTTTCAAAATTGGCTTGTCTGCTTTCTCTCTCGGGACTACATATGTCTCTGTTATGTTTAAGTATCCCCTGCAACCTGTTAATATAGCGTAATGGGTTTGCAAAGATAAAAACCTTACCAACAAAATAAAATGCTTTTCATGATAAAATGGACCCTGGAAAAAAGATCTACAAAATGAAAAATATTTCAAGAGAAGAAAAATCTAGGTCACAGCTTTTCCCAATTTTTGTAATTTAATGCAGCCCGGAATGATTACTGCATGCATTCTTTTCAAATCAATTCCTATAATGTTCATATTGCTCAATTCCCATTTTCAAATGTTCTTGGTACTGTGTACTGTTTTCCAAACAGAACACTGTAAAAATGGTTTAAAAAGTAAGTTGAAACAGAGTTTAAGCAAATATTGAAAAGAAATGTAGCTATCCTTGTCAACCTTTTAGCTCTTAGCTTCCTTGGATGAAATTCATGTGATTGCTGAAGGCCTCTAAATTAAGACCACTTGAAACTTTATTAGGGTTACCATATTTCTAGTTTCAAAAAGAGGACACCTGTCAGGGGGAAGGGGTATAAGATTGTGTGTCTGTGGGGGGGGCAGTGATATGCCTCTGCCCCTCACCCCCAAGCCAGAGTGCCCCCACCCCTGCTACTACCCCTCACTCCTGACCCACAGTGCCCTACCCTCCCAGACCATGCTGGTGGCCCTCACTCCCAACCAACAGCCCCCCACCATTCCTGGTGATACCCCTTACTCCCCACCTGCAGCCCCCTGGCCTTGTCTGTGCCCTGCACTCCTGACCCTCAGTCCCCACCAACCCAGTGCCCAACTCTCAAGCCACAGGTCCTCCAGCCCTGCCAATGCCCCTCACTCCTGACCCACAGCCCCTGTCCGCACCCCGCCCCCCCCGCCAGTGCTCCTCACTCCCGACCCACAGCCTCCTGCCCCCTAGCCTAGCTTCCCACACCGCTCCCTGCTGCCCCTGAAGAACCCCCTCACCCCCTTCCCCTGCTGGAGGGTCAGATATGTCCCCTGCCTCCCCGCCCTGCTATAGCCACAGCACTGGCAGGCATGCACACACGCCCACATCTACCCTCCAGACATTCCCCAGCTCTGGCCTACATCCCTTATTCCCCATACACTTACCTGCCTGCAGCTGCCAGGACTGCATGCAGGGCACGTGATGCCCCTGCATCCAATTGCCCTGCCCCCACTCCCAAGCAGCTCGGTGCTGGGGCAAGCTGGGAAGTGCCAGGAGCACAGAGGCAGAGCAAAATCCCAGACTTTTTTGATATTTAAAAAAACCCACCCGGATGGAGATGGGAGGACTGGGAAAACCTGGGCATATGGTAACCCTAAACTTTATGGCCCTGTGATCAAGTAGGGCTGGAAGGGGCCTCCCAGGGTCTCTACTCAAGGCAGGATCATCCCTGACAAACCATCTTAGTCAAGTGTTTGTCTAATCTGCTCTTGAAAATTTCCAGGGATGGAGACTGTAACTTCTCTAGCTTGCCTGTTCCAAGGCTGTCCTAACCCTGTTGAACAAGGAGTTGCAGAGCTCCTACGTTGAGTGTTGAATTCATGACCCCGAAGGCTGAGTGACCTGCTTTTGAGTGTGTGGGCATGCACAGTCAGCCCTAGGTTATATAATCTATTTGTGGCAGGAAAATGTTACCAGGCTTGGGTATGGTACCAAGTACTTACCTGAGATAACTGACCCCTGGATTGGTCAATGGAGTGATTGGCATGTGATTGACACCCTTCTTGTCTGAGTGATTGGTTGAATGTAAGTTTGACAGAAGTAGAGTGACCAAAATGGTTAAATAGGGCTGAGGGTGAGATGCTCATAGCGAGAGTGGGTGTGACCTCTGTGCACGGTGTGAGTGGGTACGAGCCAGGGGAGTTAATCCCCTCTCTGTGCATGGTAAGAGGCTGGTGAGGGCCGGAGCGGCCAATATCCCCTCTGTCCTTGTGAGTCCTCTCTTTGTGTATATGGTGGTCTCTGCTGCTGTGTTGTGCATGCGCTGGGAGCTGCTGTTGTAAAGCAGTTGTGTGTTGTGTTGAGGCCTGGATGGTATTAAGCTGCACTGTGCCTCTGACAGCTAGCAACACAGTTGCTGTCACGAGGCTGAGGACAGAGCTGTTTTGCTCTCTAATCCGTGTATATAGTATTGTATGTAATTGTATTATTGTTCTTTACACTTACCTGTTGTTTTGTATGGCTTAATACAGTCTAGTTGTTGAACTGTTAATTGGAGTCTGTAGTTTTCATTTTGGTAACTAATTCATATTCGGTCAGCTAGAGCTGAGCTGCAAGTTAACGGCTGGCATTTGAATAGACCCCCACCAATTAAAGAGAGCAAATGAATTTGCATAATTTGCGTAATTGGAGTCTTGCTCTCAACAACCTCTCAGTCAAAAAGTTCTTCCTAATTTCTAACTTAATGTCGTTTAAAGCCATTGTTCCTCGTCCTGTCCCTTTCAGCCAGAAAAAAACCTGATCTCCATGCTCTTTATAGTTGCCCTTCAGGTAGTTGAACTGTTATCAAATCTCCCTTCAGTCTTCTCTTCTCCAGACCTTGGAGTGAAATTCATTCTTATGCCCTCTTTTATTGAACCAAGTAAGATTTAAGTAATGCATGGACTGTTTGCTAAGCTGAATTTTATCTTCAATGCAACTCTCATTAGAGAAACTAGGTCATGGAGCACTTTCAGGGTTCATGTCTTTTTAACACCTTCCTTTTGAAATATGTCGACAGGGTTAAAAGCGCTAATGTCTTTTAGGAGAGTTCCAGTGAGATGGGAAGGTCCAGAAACAGGCATTTACTAAAGCGCACACATAGTATTCTCCAAATAGTTGAAGCTTTGCAAACATATATTCTGCAACCAATTACCAAATGAGAAATTATCACGAATAAAAATACAGTTTTCCCTGTAAGTGATGGAATGTGGGGCCTAATAACCTCTGAAGATTGCAAAGAGTATCTGAATATCTGAGATTGTATCAGCAAACATTCTTATCTTTTTCCTTTTCACAGAAGAACGATTCAGGCTTTAACTATTCCTTTTGTCCCTATATCACCTGTGCCTTCAGGAATGCAGTGAGAAGAATTTGGAAAGGGTGCAACAGAAAAAAAGAAAGCCCATCCCAGATCACTTTACTCAGTAGATAAGAGGCATGTAATGAATACCTGAATACCTTCTGTTTGAAGCAAGAGGACTTTTTGTTGTGTTTTCTTTGCCTTTGACATAGTATTTCCTAGCCATATTGTATTGGGTTGTTTCACATCACTTAATGTGTTGTCAGATTGAGTTTTTAAAGGGAAAAAAAAATGGAGGATGGGACTATCAAGTGACAGGCAAATTAATTACTTATCACAAGAAGAAAATGCCATATTTTTATCACCTACAACATGTAGCTTCACTCAAAAATCAGCCTTCCAAAATTGGGTTACGTGTATTAAGCAGCAAAGTGGATTTTCTGGCTGGGGATATAAAACCCCTGGTATTACTATTCAAGCAGCTAAGATAGTCAATTGATTTGAGGGCTCATTGTTCTTCACTCCTGAAGTGTTAATGATTATCTCTCCTTTTTAATAGTCTTCATGTTCCACCAACCAAGCTAATCTTTCTTTCTGATGTCTTCGAGCTTGTCCTGGAACCTTCTGTTTTACCACTAAGCTCTTTTCAAAATCATAGATCCACCCATGGAGACCAGTCTTCAGCAGCAACTAGGGTTTTAGTGAAGCAGGAAAGGGAGAGTGAGTCATCTGAAAATTAGGCTCTGTCCCTGGACTCTGCAGCCATAACTGTGCAACACCTTTTTTGTCATTCTGCCTTTCAAAAACAAGTAAATGATGTGTTTATCTTCCTGTGTAGATGTTCTCATTCAGAAATAAACTTTTCATTAAGTTCATGGTTTTAGTTGATTCATCTGAAGTGCCACTCTTTTGCAACTGAATAGCTTCTTAAGAAATATGTGTCTTCCTTCAGGGAATTTTCTTTAGATTGGTTTGCAAGATCAAACATAAAAGCCATCAGGATCAAAGTTTGAACAGGAGACTCAAAAACAGAGGGTGTTCCAGCTAATCATTATTTATCTTTCTTCTGAGTCAGTGCTCTGAAAACTTGGTTAATTGTCTGAACCACTGAAGCCATAGATCTTGTTCTGATTTGTTCAAAGTGTGCGATTTGTACAGATGGGAAATTCTACTTCTGACCATACAAATGTGTTAAAAATATATCAGGTATTTCTGAATAGTGAATATCAAAGCTCAGGTAACATTAAATAATTTAAATTTGTAATCAAGACAATGTGCTTTGACACAATTAATTACCATTCCCCTTTCCCTCCTGTTATTGGTTTAGAAACCAGCCTCTTACCATATATAGTTGCAATAACACCGAAATAGTCAACCTATCTGCTGGCAAGGATCACCATTCAAGTAGTATTTTTTGTATCATTGCAAAAGAATAGTATACCCTATACAATTGTAATCCTGGACTCATTTGGTCATAGTAGGAATGTCTTTTTTGAGGAATCAATCTTGTCTGTGGGGCTGCCTACAAAGTTTGATTAATAAATATTTGTTCTTATTTAAGATTTTTTCCTTCTCCTCCTTTTTCTTCTTCTCTTTGAGTTTTTTCAGTGATAATGGTGGCTGCTTTTTTTTTTTTTTGACCTGATTTCAATTGATTTGGGTTTGTAGTCACGCTGAAAATTGATCTTACATGTCTAAACAGCAAAATGAAGATTGTATTATTTGGATTCATCGGGGCCTAACCAAAAATCCACTGAAGTCAATAGAAAGCATCACTTGAGCTTAAGTAGCTTCTGCATCAGGCATTTTATCCTTAAAAAGTATCACTTCAGAAGTTGCATCTTCATGGACAGCATCACATTGTCCATCAATGAGGTACCATTAAAGAAGTTCAGTACTACTTGGAAGGGCTAGGGATGGAAAATATAGGTTGGATTCTCAGTTGGTATAGGCAGTCATATTGCCATTGCAACCATTACACTGTAGCCAGTGCGGATGACAGGCCCTATATGTGTGAATGGTAAAGCTTTCCTTGCCTTGTGTTTGATAATGGTTTGAGTAACATAATCCTCAATATGTTTAAGCCCCACAACTTGCTCCAGCATATCTGCACTCTGGCGGAGTGGTATGGCTGTTCTCAGCTTTTGGTTATATAGTTCAGAAAATATATAGGACTTTAAACTTTTCATTGATCAGATGAAATAATTCATAATGAAAAAATCCTTTCATAAACTTCACCAATTTGGAGTTCATTAAATAAATGTGTAAGATTTGTTTATGCAGCGCTCAATTCTCTTAAATATTTGTTGTTCAAAATTACTTTATAAATATTATTTCTCTGTAGATGGTCCATTGTGTTCAATGTTCAAAAGCCAAGCTCTGGCTGATGACCTGTGATTATATTTGAAGACAGTGTAGTATGATTTTGCTGCTCGGTTGGATGAACATATCTCTAAGTGCCAAGTTTCCAGTGCAAATTCTTGTGTTTATAAATTTCTTTCCATGGACGTTTTGCTTCCAGAATCATTCCTGTCAGTAAATTTGTTCATTAAAATAGCAGGGGAAAGAAAAATGCAAAAAGAACATAAACACAGTTAAAGTGAATTCAGTAAAACATTAAAAGGCATATTCCTGGGAACTATTTTTGTAGTATTTTCCCAGCTCCATTTCTTTCAATGGATTGCTCTACTCAAAGTGAGGAAATAAAAGAACACAGGGTCTTTTTCCACGAAAATCCTGGTTCATATACTCCAGGGTCTACAAAACTGGATACAATTTGACAAGAAGTTCATCATTAGATGAAGTTTACGTATTTGTGGGAATACAGTTCAACTGTCTGCTTTTTCTAATTATGAATAACATCATCCTCCATTTAAGGCACCAAAGGAAGAGGCATGCTTGAAGCTGAGCTGTTTTGCAAATCTGGCCCTTATTTAGCTGCTAAAATAGGATCTCTAAGCTCCTTTGGAAATGTGGGCCAATTTTTTTCTTGGAAGTACCTATATACTCCGTTTGTTCTTTATGAACATCCCTATATCATCAGCTACGATCATGCACAAACTTTTGAGATGCCCAAACGTGAGAGAGCATTGTTCACCCTGAGGGCAGCGAAAAGCTATCGTAGAAAGGATGCTCTGATTTTTTTCAGTGTGGACCATAGCTTAAAGGAGAGACTGTGGACATTCCCTCACATTCCTGATAACACAATCGCATTTTCTCTCCTATTCACAATCCTGTAATTTCTTTGTGGTGGCTACAGCAAGCAGTCACATGACGAGGGAATGGCAGGAAATGTATTTTTAGCACTGGCTAATGCAATTTAGCAGCTGAAATGGAGGACAAGTCAAAAGTATGCAACAAGTCAGCTGTGCAGACCACCAACTTGTGCTCCATGGGCCATTTTGAGGTGACTGCTTTAATAAAGAATATATTAGCGAGGCCCTGGTCCTGGCCAAAATGTCATTCTTTTGGCTTCACCAGAAGTCTTGGGTACACCAGGAATGCAGGATTAAGCCAAAGAGATGGGTTTTTGTCTAGTAAAATCTATTTTTAACCAGCACGTGGGATCTTTCCACTCTGGTATAAGTTTAAACCACACATGCTATTATGAATGAATTAGATCAATGTAGAACAGTTAGCCGGGCTCTCTAAATTTAGCACATCTTGGGGAGCAGACCAGTTCCTCATCTGTCCCCAGCGTAATCATATGTGCACTCACATATGCATGCACACACAGAGCATTTATAGTCGTTAGCTGTATTTCCTAGAGGTAGAGAACAACCCTATGGCTTGTGTAAGTGTTTCAATTTTCTAATCAGAATTGTCCAGCGTGCTGCAGTGTCTTGTGTATTTAGTGTTTCAAAATGGCAGTGGGGGCGCTTTAACTAAAACTCATCTAATGATTTTTACTTAAAGCATCCCTGCTGCCATTTTGAAATGCGGGATGTTGAATACATGAGATGCTGTGGACATTTTAATAAGGGGGCTCCCAAGAGCCACTCTATTTAAAATGCCTCTCTCAACCCTCCACCCCAGAGTACATGTATTGCAGGGGTGGGCAAAATGCAGCTGGATGCAGCCCGCCAGGCCTTTCTGTCCAGTCCGCGAGGCACCTAAGAAATTTAGAAAATTAATATTTATCCCTGGCTGCCTGTCATGTGGCCCTCGATGGCTTGCCAAAGGTCAGTAAGCGGCCCTCCGACCAAAATAATTGCCCGCCTCTGATGTATAGGCGCCCAGGAAGACCACCAGCTGTATATGGGGACCTGGTTAGGCAGCCTGAGGAGTCAAAGGCAGCCAGACACAATATCCTCTGTGTGCTATTGGCTACAAAAATTGGCAAGCCAACACTGTGCTAGTTCTATGGGCCGTCTTAGAGTGAAACCTTGAGCTTTTTTGGCTTATCCAGCAGGTTAGCAGCCTGCACCTTGGAAAGCTCCTGCTTTTCACTGTCATACTCTGAAGAATAACAATATTGTTCACAGGAAAAACATTTGTTTTCCTCTTCACAAAAAATAGTTTCCTTGAACCCTGCCAAAGTTCCTGAGTTAAGACAGTGTCAAAAGAAAGGAATCACTGCAACCTTTGGGAGGAATCTGAGTTGTTGCGATACTCGGTAAGTATGGAACCATTTTAGTGCTAAGAGGTTCTAAGTTCCTTGGAAAAGGAGATACCTTTTATTAGACCAACTGGAAAATGGCAAGAAAATTGTCCTTTTCTGCAAGCTTTTGGGATCAAAGTCCCTCTGTCAGGCTCTGGGAAAAGTGTAGCTGGTACAAGACGGTAAAAAGCCTGCTGATGGGACTTTGATCCCGAAAGCTTGCAGAAAAGGACAATTTCTTGCCATTTCCCAGTTGGTCTAATAAAAGGTATCATTTTGAAACTAAGAGTTCTAGTTTTTGTATGTCTTCTTGTCTCAAACCAACACGGCAACCAAGTACACCCCTGAAACATGGAAGATGCAGAATTTTAGCTGATTTTGGATTTTAAACCTCATTGCAGAACAAGGATTTTTGTTTTTACCTCCCTGCCTGCTTTCTGACACTTCCAGGGAAGGAATCCTACCTGATCCACACATCGAAGTGCTACTCAACACAGCTCACAAAGATGCTCTCGAGAGACAGCCTTCCATCTTCAGCTCCCTCTGCACAAAAATGAAGTTTTTTTCCTACCTATGGGGACTTTTTACCATCTTGTACCATCTACACTTTCCCCAGAGGCTGACTAAGGGACTTTGATCCCAAAAGCTTGCAGAAAAGGACAATTTTCTTGCCATTTCCAAGTTGATCTAATAAAAGGTATCATTTTGAAACCAAGAGTTCTAGTTTTTTGTATGTCTTTTTGTCTCAGACCAACACAGCTACCAAGTATACCCTTGGAAAAGGAGATGCATTTCACTAGATGGGTTGAAATTTAGTGGAACCCCCTGGAAGTAATTTTGAATGCATTGTGCTCTCTGGAATTAAATTCTCCTTTTTTTGCTTGACTGCGTAATGCTTTTCCAGCGAACCCTATTTTCCTCTAATAGTCTTGTCTTAGAGATATTGTACTTCTGTGTAAAGCATGCAGGCTGTCCTCTTTCTTTCATTCATAGCACAGAAGGAAGGGTCAAACTTCATGGGTGCCTGTAGACGTGCCGGGAGACTGCTCCGACACGCTGTAACTACAGCATGTCAGAGCAGACTCGATTAATCGAGTCTGGTGGAGCATGCTAATTAACACTCTCCAGCCAGCCTCCACATCTCATCTATCAGCATCCCCGCACTTCAAAATGGCAGCACAGGTGCTTTAACTAAAGCTTGTTAAGAAAGCATCAGTTAAAGCACCCCCATTGCCATTTTGAAGCATGGGTTTACTGATACATGAGCTGTGGTGCTTTAATTACAGCTGCTCTAATTAAAGCCCCCTCCCCCCCCCCCCCCCCACAAGCATGGCTAAAAATCCCTCATGATACCATCCTCAAAGAACAAAGCATTTAGGGGACTAAAAAACCATGCATCTAATATGGGATTTACTATCAACTTGATTCAAGAGAAGATATCTGAGAAAATTAGTTCAAGAACATTTCAATTAGGAGGAAAGAGATTGGTGCTGTAAAATATTTCTTCTTAAATAGTATTAGAGAGTTTTAATTGGAGTTGCTTTTAGTTCAACAAATTCCTGGACATGGAGGTGGAATCTACAAGATGTTGAACACTTTTCTCCCCCTACAACAAACTTCAGCATGTGCTTCATTTTAAGCAGGTTATTGGAGAGTAACTTAGTGACAAGCCATGAGATCAGGGATAAAGCAAGAGCAGGAAGTTTTAACACCAAACAAGTGGGCAAGGCAAAGTCAGAGGAGAGATTGAAACACCCTCGACCAATGGTGTTTTGGAAATCTGAATTCAGAAGTTCAGACACAACTCAGATGCCCTGATGTTGATGGGAGCTTTGCTTTCCATCTGAATGGAAGCATGACCAGGTCCTGGTACAACAAGCTGTCGTTGCTCACATGGAGAAGCAATCAAGCTGTTTTTTAAAATGATTTAGAAAATGAGCAAAGAAACCCCCCCCCCAATTCCTGGAAATATTAGAAATGCAAACCTCAGCCCCTTAAAAATTGTGCAGACTTGCGGGAAGATTACAACCAGATTTTCACACTGCAGTATTTGTGTTTACAAACGGAGACCAAAATATGCAACCAAATTGCAACCCCTCATTAGAGGGGAATCACTAAAACTATGAAATGTAGTGTACAGTGCTGATGGGCTGGAATTATTTTGTTATGCCTCCACTAATTGGCACAGACCCCAGGAACATGGGTACCTAACCAGTCATTTTATACACAGAAACGTGTAATTGTGTGAGTATTTCCACTCGCTCTTAATTCTGGTGATGAAAATGCACAGATGTGGGGACAAAAGGTTGTGTGAAATGTAGGATGTAGCCAGCTCTTTCTAACTATCCCTATCGGACTATTCAAATATTATTCTAATAATAATGTTTTAATTAATTGTTATATTTATGCCATGAGAGAGAAGGTAAGACAATCAGGGCCAAGATTCTCAGCTTGTGTCCAGTATCTACTGGGTGCAAATGAAAGAGATTCAAAGGAGCCATTTGCAACTCTCCCTGGTCTGGGACCTGGTAAGCCAGCCAAAAAGTGCGTTTGTGTTTAATGTGGACCCCTCTCTGCCTCCCCCTCTGCCAGCGGTAGTAATGGAAGGAGGCATAACAGCTGGCAATGTCACCAAGCCCTTATAGACAATAGGGAGAATTACTGCCAGCTTTATGTTGCTTCCTGTCACTGTAACACAGAGGTTCGTGTGAAGAAAAAGAATCTGCCTCTACATTTATGTTCGCCATCTTTGAAGCCAGATAGCAGGCAGAGGACTGGGGGCCAAGAGGCAGGGGTCCTATTCCCAGTCTGCCATTGGCCTTTTTTGTACCTTTTACATATAAGCATATTTTATGGGGAGCAAATAAGGAATTTAGATCTGGCAAGTGCTTCAGCCCCGTTGAGTAAAGCGTGCCATAAATGCCTAAAGTGATCTTATTAAAGTGACGAGGAGTAATGGTAGTAATGATTGTTTTGCTCAAACCATGCTGACTCTGTCCCCTTTCTAGACATGTGGGATTAGACTTCTTTACTGTTTTGTAGACATCTTAAGTCTAGCAAGGAAAGTCTGGGATACTGACATATGGTTAAGATAATAAAGAAAAGAGCCCTTTCCAAATGTCAGCTGAAATGCATCCAAAATGCTATTAAAATCCATACTGAAGTCATGTGGAAAAAGAGGAATATTTTGCCACTTATGCGTTTTTGGTGTCATAGTGTCATCATGACTCTTAACCTAAATTCCTAGGGTTTGCACACCCTGTGCAAACACTGCATTCATTTGGCACCACAATTCAAATCTATTCATGGAGGTTTAATATCACAGCCCCTTAAAGCTGGCACTTCCACATTAGCCCCAATTGTGGTTGGTTTCTTAACATGCAGTCTCTTTAGATATTTATTTCTGGCTGTACGCAACTGCTGAAAGGAACAATGTGTCAGAAAGATTCAACGCAAAGCTCACGCTGGCAAGCAGTGTTGCAGGAAATCCATGTTTTGACAGTATATTTGGCAGTGGTCAGTTATCTGTGGGCCTTTTAGAGACGTGTCCCATGTTCTCACTCCTTGAATCCAGTTCCTTTGTGAAGGATGTTAGATTGACCAGTCTGCTGCATAAACTGAAAGCGCTTCCCCCCATCCCAAATCATTTCACTAATTACCATACCATATCCTCTAAAATGTAACAGGAAATCATGCTGTCTGAAATGCAGCAGTGGAGAAGAGTGCAGAACTTGTCAGATCTTGCATGTTGAAGTAGGATGAATTTTGGTCTTGGTTTCTATCACAGACTTCCAAGGAGTCCCACAGTGCTCCGAGCTTTGGTACAGGCAGAAGGCATCATTATTTGACTTCAGTGGAGTTAGTAAGGTATTTGCCAGCAAAGATGTGTCCTCAGTATTTCCATAGTACCCAACATACCACTTCATATGGGGACACCAACCTGGATTTCATAGAATCATAAAATCATAGGAAATTAGGGTTGGAAGGGACCTCAGGAGGTCATCTAGTCCAAGCCCCTGCTCATAGCAGGACCATCCGCTAGGGCTGTGCGAAGCTTCAGTCTTTGATTTGATTCGGCAGAGATTCAGCCCAATTTGGTGGCCGAATCTTCAAATCTGAATTGAATCAAATCAGTGGACCGTTTAATCTCTTTGAATTGAATTGGAACCCTCCAAATCAATTCAGAGAGATTCGGAAAGATTCAACGATTCAGACATAGACACAGCTTTACATGTTTTTTCTACATGCCTCAAGGTACCAGGCAGCTTGTGATTGCTGCGATGCTGGGGTGCATGGAGCGTCCCACAGAAGCGTGGGGGACTCCCCAGCATGCTTGGCAGCAGACCCATAAGTGAACCAGAAGCACTTCTGGGTCTACTGGGGAGTGTATAGAGGCCCCCCTCCTCACCCCCCCAGCTCAGCAACTGGTGTCTCGTGGGTCTGGGGGCACCCAGGGTGCCCCCATGGCTGATCACTGAGCTGGGGGGGGGCTGGGGGGGTGAGCAAGCTCAGTGGTGGACCTGGAAGTGGACTGGAAGTACTTCTGGTCCACTTCCAGGTTCATCGCTGAGCACATTTCCCCCCCCGGGACACTCCATCCACCCCAGCATTGCAGCAATCATGAGCTGCCTGGACCTAAAGGCATGTAGAAAAAACATGAAAAGCTGTGTCTATGTCTGAATCACTGATTTTCCGAATCAGCATCAAATCTTCAGATTCGGATTCAGCCAAATTGAATCAGGAACAGTGATCCAAATCAACAAATCAAATCACTGTCCCCGATACAGGCTGAATCCGAATCCAAATCCAAGTCGAGTACGGCCTGTTTCTCACACCCCTACCATCCACAACTATATCATCCCAGCCAAGGCTTTGTCCAACCTCCAATTTAAACATCCAATCATAAATAATCCCAAATCGGTGTATATTTGTTGTAAGAGATAAAGTTATTAAAGCTACGCAAACAGCTTGCCATGGAGTCTGTGGCTTTAGGATCGGCCTTCTTAGCCATCAGTGAACTCATTCATAACCCTTCACTTGACCCATGGGAATGATCATCCTTGATCATCCTTGTGAGAGATCACTGCTGCCACTGCCAATAACCTGAGCTTTGCTTTGATTTTGAACATAAAATGTCCTCAGCTGACACCATCCAAGTTCACCTGGTTTCATGTTGGGATAATTTGCAACTCTCTTTCTCAAGAGGAGACTAAAAATATACTAATGCAAAATATACACAGAGGATTTGAATGACAAGGAACCACAAAAGCCACCACCCAGGCTTTAGTGATGTGAGGTCATCTTAGCCCTGTTTGTATTACAATAGCAGCTGAGGCTCTGATGGCAGTGCCTGCACCAAAGATCTTAAAATCTAAATAGAAAAGGCAAAGGTATGATCTTGATTCCTACAGAATGATTTACCGCAGTTGCAGTAAATATACTCTGCACCCCTTCTCCCTAGCTGGGTTCCAGCAGTTCTTGCTATTTATTACATGTTTGGATGCTGGGTGGATGGGGAACTGGTTTGCATTCAGCAAATTACCTGAGGATGTAATTATCTAGGGAAGTAGGCACATGACTTATTTTGCTTGATAACTTTCCCATATAGTAAAGCTGCTACACGTTTTTCAGCTACCCCAGATACAAGTAATTTACTGCACTCCAGAACTGAGTGTCATGTGTTTGCTCCCATTTTTTCCCTACTTAATCAGGTCAGTTGATTACATTGTAAATGTGTTGTGTGGCTACAGCGAAAGGATGGGAAGAGACATGGGCATAGGAGAGGCAAAATGATTTTCTTGGGGTCAGAGATCAGAAATGAAACCCAGGTTTCCTGGTTCTTAGAGTGACGGGCTGTCTACTTTACCAGCCTGCCATACACAGCTTTATTCGGTTGTCCTCTGCTGGGTTTCTCTATATGCGCTAAAGAGCACTTAGTTTGTTGTTCAAATAGCTATAGATATATGCATCTCCATCTTCCCACTAACCTTTCTGACCTGTGAAGAAAAATGTTAACTATTACTTTAATCTTAACAAATATATTGAAGATTTTTTTTTAATTTTAAACTTTAAATACTCTGATTTTCTTCTGCATAAACTTTAAATGATTTTGGTATTTTGATATGATTGGTTCAGAAAAAATAGGAAGTTGATTTAGATTGCTTCTGGTGTCTTAAAAATAATATATTTCCATCTTTTAAATAACATCAGAGAATATAGATGTAAATAAATATCAGTGAAGTTTTTACTGGATTTTCAATCTAAAAATAATATTAAATCTGGCAGGATTTTTTTTTCTGGTGAATTGTACATTTTTCTGAAACAATACAGTTACAAAATGACTGAAACTATTTGCCAATATTGACCCACATTTGTGACACATTACATGGTAAAAAAAAATGCAGTTGTTGCAAATTCTGTTTTGGCATTTTGCAAAACAAAATGTTTCAACTATTTGTTTTGAAACTATATTTTTCAAGATTGACCTAAATTTAAAATGGTTAATAAACAACACTGACATTGGGAAAAAATCTTTATTTTGGGTAACACAATATTATAAATCTATATCCATATTTATAGATATAACACAATATTCTATATCTATAGAGATAGACAGATAGATAGATAGATAGATATAGGTTTTCCCACCAAATTAAAACATGGTTCTTTGCATAGCTCTAAATAAAACAATAATCCAAAGGATGGACACACAGACTCTCTTTCAGTTTTCAAGTTATTCAGTGAAGGAAAAAATGGGAACATTCTCCAAACTTCCCTTTGCTGTCTCTCTCAAAACAAGGGAAAACATATTTATGACCACATTTCATGTTTTATTTGGATGCTTCCAAATTCAAGACTTCTATTAAAACAGAGCATCACTCAATTCAAACTCAAGCTAAGGCAAAAGACCAGGATTTTTGGCAACGCAATAGAAGTAATTACTCTCTATAAGCAAGCAGCGTGGCATCATGGAGCATTATTTTTATTGTATTACTTTGCTTGAGATATCCCTGAATTCACACATACTGGGATCTAATCATCCATTCCTTATGGAAGCAGATCTTCCGCTGGGTGCCCAAGGAATATAGGTTAAAGTGCATAGGAGTTAGGACTTTCATTTTCTCCATTTTCTCCACTCTTTCACACTGATATTAGGCCTAGCAGAAAGCCCACTGATGTCTGTGGACAGCTGGCAAATGACCTTGTTGAGTTTGGGATCAGGACCATAATTTAAGGCTATATGACACTGGAAAAATCCATTATATTTTTCCTCACCTGTCTGTTATCCTTGGTGGAGGAAGCTGTTTTAATAGTTACTTCACCATCCGCTTGACCCTGAGCCTTGTAGTACTGAAACCGTGCAGCCCACCGAAAATCTGGCTCTCTCTCTCACATGCACTAGGATTAGATTTCCAAATGGAGTCATGTACCATTAAAAATAAAATGCCAAAAAATGCCCTTTGTTGTAATAGCAAAGACCCTTCCCAAAGTCATGCCTTTATTCCTTATGTCTACCCTACAGGCCCATTCTCCAGTTTGTTTGGATATATGAACCCCCTTTCTCCATTCTTCCTTTCTCTTTTGTCTCTAGGGGAGGTTTCCGCCAAGCCAAGTGGAAGATTTAATATAAAACAAGACAGATAACTGCCTTCAGAACACTCTATTTTAAACAGCATGTGCGCGTTAGTAAATTTGTGGGAGTTTCTAAACAATATTGACTACCAGCTAGCCTATTTTCTGCTCAGTTTGAAGGAGTCCTGTGTACTCCAGTTTCTTGCACTAGCAACTGGTGCAGAGGCATAGCAAATACTTCCCCTTTCCTCTTAGGTTTGGGGTGCAGGTTTCCCGAGGCCTTGCCTTTCACCGATGGCCCTCAACAGTGAGGCTTGGGTGAAGTCAGTCTGTGTAGGCGTGTAAATTTTCCAAGGATTGGTCTTCCTAGAAGCCTCCTATGAAGGATTATACAAACTTCCTAAAATAGGCATCTACTTCTAATTGGTCTCCAGTTAGAACTGTGGTTTTCACAGTAGCTAGAGACACTGATACCTCTTACCACTGTTGACTAACTACCTGAGAAGTCAGTCAGACTTTGGGATCTAGCAAATTTTTTGGTCAGAAAAAGAAACTGAAGTTGGAGCCAGGGTTTTCTATGATGCAAATTTGTTTCTTTCCAAAGAATGAGCAGAATTCAGTTTCCTTGAACACAGCAGGGATCAAATAGGAGTTGATTTCTTTGCTCATGTTTTCAAGGTCTTCTCCAGCCACCACTTGGCCTGGAAGCTTGCTCAAGGCTTTTATTGGGGGTCACACTCTCAGTACTTGTCCTGGGTACTTCTTTGGCTTTCTTTTGCCTCTGTTTCATGTTATTTAATGCTTCTCTTTCTTCTATCACAGAGACATGCGTTCACTTCTCCTAGAACAATCCCCAGCAAATCCTCTCGTGTGTACCTTCCTGCGCCTTTGTTGCGAGCGGTGATATTACCTTATGCTTTGAGTGGAGGCCGCTGTTGTTTCATTTCATAGAAGAGCTTCATTGTTTCTTACACTTTTCAAGAGTGAAGGGTGACTTCAACCATTTCAGGGATAATTAACTCAACTCATAATATTATTTTACAATGTGAGAAACAAGTTGCAAAGTCAGTATGTATACACCTTATACATTCTTGCGGCTGTAAGCAAGCATGCATCACATCTAGCTTTTCATTAGTGAAATAAGATAACGATAAGAGTTGGTTGAAACTGCACGTACTGAAAGATAAGGTGAAGTTGGATTCTCGGTACAGATCATTGACTAGGTACTACTTCTGGGTCTTCTCAGTCGTGCATCCAAGAGGTTTCATTGCAGTTAGCATGATTTTAGTCTGTTGTCTCTTCAAGAGTATCTATAGTCGTCCCTCCATTGGTGTTAAGAAAAACCATGTCTCCATGAGGAGATTTACCCATTGTTGACAACATATGTCAGCTATCAGCATAGCTAAAGGGGGATTAATCATGGTAGGCTCCAGAGAACAATAGGGCCCTGTCCATCTGACTTTATAGATAAGAGGCAAATCAAAAAAGCCAAACTATTGCATGACAAACAGATCACAGAGATGTGTGAATTAATAATTAGGGGCTCAAGCCAACAAAGCTACATGGTATAGGACTTGATTTTAGTAAGTCTATTGGATGTTCAGTAATATTTACACACATTAGAAAAGAGCAATGTTCTTGGTAATCTGTGCGCTGAGCACATTTCATGAGCGCAGCACTAGAC
This sequence comes from Gavialis gangeticus, assembly GCF_001723915.1. Lineage (NCBI taxonomy): Eukaryota > Metazoa > Chordata > Crocodylia > Gavialidae > Gavialis > Gavialis gangeticus. Next base: position 13,496,583 of record NW_017728993.1, on the reverse strand, counting down.
ATGTAAGAGTATCAATTATTTGTACAGTTTGGGGCTTCCTCTCTGAAGAGCCTGGAAGCAGCGTATTTTGTGTGTGTTTGCTTTTCACAGAAATGTGTTTGCCCTATGAGTTTGTTCTCGAACATGTGACAATAGTCTGTGGAGAATGTCTTGAAGAATAATTTCGGGTCACAGTGTTGAATCCGCTTACCTTGGAGCTGGTACATGGAAGTTCAGCCTTAGTAAGGATCTGATACTAAATTACAGAAGTTACCTACAGCAGAAAGCTTTCTAACACAACAACTAGGTGAAGAGTGCTAAAGTAATGGTGTGCAGGGGCGTGGGAATGATAACTTGTGGTTTTAGGTCCAGCTCCATCTCTGAGTCACTGTGCATTTTGGGCTAGGGACTTAAGCTTTCTGGGACTCAGTTTACTCAATTCAAAACAGGATATAATAATACTCATTGGATCTCATTAAAATAGTATGTCTCATCATTAATAGTAGTAGTGTTCTTTGAGATTCCTTGATGGAGGTTGATACATGCCTACAAAATATTATTACTATACTCCATGGGGTTGACTGAGATGAATATCACAGCCTGAATTTCCAGAAAGCCAGATGTCTTATAACAAAAGGACATTGTTGCTAAATAAGTACGGATAGGTTCAAGCCATGCTATTCCACTAAATGCAAACAAAACTCCACCTTCCATGCTGTGTGCCAAATGCTGAAGTCCTGCTAACTCCTTGCTCAGGCAAACTCCCACTGAATTGCCGGCAGTTTTTCCTGAGCCAGAACCTGGCTCTCTGTGAATAACCCAACACAGCCTGTTGACTTTTAACCCTTAAATTGTCAAACTCAATTATTTCCAATTAAGCAGATGGCTGAAACTAAATAACCTATAAAAATATGGTTTTCTGGCTCCAGCTTTAAGTCAAATTGAAGCTTGTTAAACATAAATGTTGCACTTAAATAACAAAAGGGGAAAAAATTGCCACTGAAGCCAAAATTCATTTCTTCACAACCCCCCCCCTCCATAAAGGATCAATTTCTATGGTTTAGTATTACCGAACTTGGCAGTGACTTGCATTTGAAGTATAATGATGTCATCTGGTTGGCCTTTTCCCATCACAAACAGTAAATCTTAAAATCTGGAGAGATCTTTTATTTGGTTATTCATATTGTACTGCATCAAGGGGTTACAGCACATGTGCTGGGGCTTATTAAAATCATCTGGAAGAGAAGAGCTCATTATTTAAAGGCACGGTGCTTGAACCTGTTTTATTTTTGGTGGTTTTTTTCTTCATTGTCTGTTTTTTTTTTATATATCAGACTCCTTCAGAGTCGCATACTTCTGCAACTTTGGGACAGAGACGGGTTTTGTGTGGCTCTTAGCAGCATCTAATAATCCATGCTTTTGTACATGGAACATCGATGAGTGCAACATGTAAAGTGTGGGGAATATACGTTCCCTTCCTTTTCCTTTTAGAAACAGGCCTTAGCAGGATAAACCTTTTTGTAGGCCTTTGAATGGAAAGTTATTACAGTCTGGCACTGCTGGCCGTTAGAAACTTCCTATCTGGGTAAGTTGTGCTATACCATGTACGACTTTGTTGTACTATACCATGCCAAATCCTCAATTCACTGATACTACTCAAGAGTTACAAGGCCTGTTCTTTTGCCGTGGTGCAATAGATAAATAGCTGCCTGGACTTTTTGTGGGTTCTGTGCTCCCATAATATCATCTGTTTCTTTCCCTGCTTTCCCAAGTCTCAGAGGGCTTCTTACTCAGTTAATTTTTATTTACGTTTCTGAGGTTTACGTTGTTTGGGGTTTGGTTTGGGTCACTGGCTGTTTTTCTTGGACTAGTCACCCATTGACTCCAGGATGTACATACTATGCTACTCCATGGAATTTTCCTTCATTGTGGATTGTTCTGTGTTTCTGCAGGGCACAAAGCCAGTCTACGTAACCTGTTTTTCCAGTCAGTGGATTTCTTGTCAGATGTCCACATGATGTCTGATTATCCTCTGCTTAATAGTTTATTCTCCTTTTCTCAGCGTTGCTGCATCCATGCTTGTATGGTGTATTGCAGACATATTTTGTCCTAGGGAACTGGCTAAGTCTTTGGTGACTCTGTAGTGGCTTGTTTATACAGCCTATGTGTTTAGTGGTTTCATTGGCTTCTTAAATCCCTTCTTGCTATGGGATAGAGGCACAGCCTGTAAATGTAGGCAGGGTTGAAAATTCAGGGTTGAAATGTTCTGCTGTAACCTTACTAAACTCTGTTATATCAAAAGTGTTATTTGAAAACTTCCATTCAATTGTAAACACTCAACACCAAGCAATGTTCGGAAACAAAGCAGATGGTGCCAGGTATATAAAATTATTATGTGGCTGAAGTTACCAAAAAAAACCCAAACCCCAAAACAAACAAGCCCATAACAATACATTCTTTTCACAACATGGCTTGAAGAAGAAACACGGTTCAACATTTGAAAAATCAAGATAATCTCATTTGGGAACACAGTGTTTTTCTAAATGCTTGGCTCATGTGGCAAATAAGATAACCTTGCCATTATTATGAAACATTAAGAGATTGCTTTTCTCATTCAAAACCATTGTGAAAGCAACATTTTAAAGTCTAAGAAATGGACTCTCAGCTGGTTCAAACAGTTCACTGCTTCATGGCAGTAGCTATGAAAATTTGTACTATATTTGTACTATATTTACTATATTTTTAGTACAATACTAAATTTGTAAATTTAGTAAATACTAAATTTGTACTATATTTTTAGTGTTTTTTGATGAAACTCCTCTTTAAAGTTTAGATCCACTCTGAAAACTGGCAAAGCAGGGTCCTAGATATAATAGCACTGAGTGGGCATGTCTACACGTGCTATTAACAGGGAGCAATAAACTCTGGCACATATTGCACTGGAGTTTATTGCTCCTGAGGTCACCATTTGAAAGTGTGCTCAGGACCACAGCATGTTGAGCTGGGTTGGAGCAGCCCTGGCTGGCAGGGGGTTGGGGGGGTCAGCCTGACAGCCCGGGGCTGCTCTGACCTGGCTCAATGGGTCTTTTTCAACCTGGAGGGAAGTGGGCAGTGGAGTCCCCCAGGGCTCGGTCCTTGGGCTCGCACTGTTCAGTTTCTTTATTAGTGACTTGGATGACGGGGTGAAAAGCAGCCTGTTTAAATTT
>NW_017728993.1:13479519-13493360 GCF_001723915.1 Gavialis gangeticus | reverse complement strand
GTGGGCTAATGAAAATAGGATGGGTTTCAATACTGACAAGTGCAGGGTGCTGCACTTGGGCAGTAGGAACCAGCAGCACACTTATAAACTGGGAAACTCCCTTTTTGAGAGCATGGTGGCAGAAAGAGATCTTGGAGTCATTATTGACTCCAAGATGAACATGGGCCGACAATGTGAGGTCACAGTCAGTAGGGCTAACCATACCTTGTTGTGCATCCACAGATGCGTCTCAAGCAGGGCCAAGGAGGTGATCTTCCCCCTCTATGTGATACTGGTCAGGCCGCAGCTGGAGTACTGCGTCCAGTTCTGTGCACTGCACTTCAGGAGGGATGTGGACAGCATGGAGAGGGTCCAGAGGAGGCCACTCGCATGATCGGGGGCAGCAGGGCAGGCCCTACGAGGAGAGGCTATGGGACCTGAATCTGTTCAGCCTCCACAAGAGAAGGCTGAGGGGGGACCTGGTGACCAGCTATAAACTCCCTAGGGGGGACCAGCAGGGTTTGAGAGAGACCTTGTTCCCTCTAGCGCCCCCCGGGGTAACAAGGAATAACGGCCACAGGTTGTTAGAGAGTAGGTTTAGACTAGACATGAGAAGGCACTACTTCACAATCAGGGTGGCTAGGATCTGGAACCAACTTCCAAGGGAAGTGGTGCTGGCTTCTACCCTGGGGGTCTTTAAGAGGAGGCTTGATGTCTACTTGGCTGGGGTCATTTGAGCCTGGTTTTGTCTCCTGCCCAGGGCAGGGGGTTGGACCTGATCATCTACAAGGTCCCTTCCAACCCTACTTCTATGAATCTATGAATACAGAGGGGCTGGCTGGGACACGAGGGTGCTTCAGGGAAGGGCAAGCTGACAGGCAGCCCCTACACTGGAGCACCCTCATCCACCAGCCAACCCCATCAGCATAAGGAACTCTGCTACAGATAGTACTTATTTTTAAAAGTACTATCTTGTGGCAGAGTTAATTACTTTACTCCATCCTAGTAGTACCACACTTTTAGATGGTGATGTTTTGCTGCGGAGCTGATTAGGCAGCTCAGTAAACTTCTTGTGTAGATGCGTCCAGATGCGTCTGATCAGATCCACATAGTTTGTATACAAGGTAAAAATTCTGTCTGCAAAATTTGTCCAAGGAAACTGAGTGATGTCATCCACAACTTGGTCTTAACTGTCTTCTGGACTGAAATTTGTTGGCAACCTAACAAATTCTCTGCTCCCCCTCACCCCATGTTACCTCCAAAGTTCTCCTGTCCCTTAAACATCTTAGCCATGTTGACAATGGTGTCCAAAACATCGATAAAGTAGAAGTGTGCAGAGTAGTAGATTCTGAATGGATTTGCAACAGCAGCATTACTACTATAATAAGAATCTGGCTTTAAAGGGCTCCATCAATTTTCCAAATCCTTGAAGCAGGGACATCATTCCTTCACCGTGCATTTAAAATACATTACGACATCAATCCGAACTGCTTTATTTGTCCTATGAAAATAATGATGGTTAGAAAATTGGCTTGGTAAAGCTTAAATCAGTAATAGATTTTCCTCAAAAGGAGACTGATGATTCATTTGTTTTGTTTTGTTTTGTTTTAAAGAGGTTAATAAAAATATCCGACGAAACTTGTCCAGGGGAACATCTTCATCTGGGGGGATCATTACACAAGGGGTTACAATGTTAAATGATGTATTATTATATTATAATGCTTTATATTATTATTAAGAATTATTAGTAATGATTAACTATTTATCCTGGGCTGCTTAGAGAGCTGCCAGATGCATGTGACACAATGCTGGATGTGGCACTGACTCCATTTCAGGGTACTGATATTCATCTCCAGGGCCAGCCCTCCAAAACTAGTTACAGCCCCTGTGCCATTCAGGAGCTTCCCTAGCAGAAAGGTTCATATCTGGCAAGGGTGGGGCAAGGAAGGGCTGTGTGGCAGAGGCAGAGCCGTCCCTTGGGTAGAGCGAATCAGGGTGACCACCCCGAGTCCCGCACTTTGGGGGGCCCCGCAGGGCCAGGCAGAGTGGCTGCGGCCCCTCCTGCAGGGCCCACCTGGAGCTGGCGGCTCAGCCCTGTGCTGTGGAAGAAGTGTCCGGCTCTCACCACTCCACCCCCCACCTCCCCAGCCGTGCACTGCCAGCATCATGTCCACTGAAGAGCGGCTCATCCAGAGTGCATGGGATCTGCTTGGCCCTAGGTGCCAAATTTCATTGCTACAGCACTGCCTTTGCAGGGGTCCCAGGGTCCCGCACAGTGTTAAAGGGGCCCCACACCCCCCTTAGGGTCCGCTCTGAGCAGAGGTGTGCTCTGCTATTCCTACACTCCATTAATCTTAAAGACTTTAATTAGGAGCTCTATGTGACATCAAGGCTGAGAAGCAAACAGCCCTGATAATACCTAGTTTCATAGTTTCTAGGGTCGGAAGGGACCTGAACCATCAAGTCCAACCCCCTGCCCTAGGCAGGAACGAGTGCTGGGATCATAATACCCCAGCCAGATATCTATCCAACCTCCTCTTGAAGACCCCCAAGGTAGGGGAGAGCACCACCTCCTGTGGGAGCCCATTCCAGAGCCTGGCAGCCCTAACTGTAAAGCTGGCAGCCTTAACCAAAAATAACTTACTTCCTTCATACCACACAACTAGTATTGACTAGAGGCTGGTGTGGTATTGAATTTGTCGCCTGAAGTCTTCAATGGTTTGAGGTTCTGACATACCCGTCCACCCTCTTCCTATGGTGGGCCATGATACCTGGGAGTCAGCTTCGATGTCAGAGCTAAGAGTCCAAAGATTTCAGGACAGCGGGGAATCTTCAGTCCTGGAGTCAAATGCCACATTTGTCCAATAAGCCCAATGCTCTTGACCTTCAGGACTTCATCTGCCCATGCCATGTTTTCAGTCCCAGGGTAGGTATAGAAATATCAGGGAAGATGGAGTGCTGGTCTTTAACTACAAGGGTCAGTCATTTACCAGAGCTGATGGCAACTGCTATATTTTTGGATGTGTGTACAGGTGGAGCAAGAGATAAAGAAACATGCATGTTTGTAAATAATGGAAAAAATACATATGAAAGAAATGGACAGCTGGACAGGACCATAAAGTTCAAAGATGAGCATTCTCCAAGGGGAACTGCCTTTTTAAAAATGTCATGAAATCATACCACTGGGAAAGAGTATGAAAGGGCATTGAGGATTTTTACCTGTGCAGTATTTTGCCTTGGCTATTGCTTCAGTTTCCCTGTTTGCTTTTTAAGACATTTTACCCGTCCTGTCCTTTCATTGTCCTTAGCTAGAAACAAGGACAGGCAACCCCAAGTACTCTTCAGACCCTGATAATGCAGACTGGGGAGTCCTGCTCATTCTTTCTGTTCATGTAAAAGTTACCTGTATAGGGACAGTTATGCATAAATCAGCCGAGCAGGGTATTCACTGGATTACCTCAATTGTTGCGTTGCACTGTGAAAAAGATGTCATATGCCACGCCACGTATGACTGTATTTAAGAGCCTGGCACAAGTTACACTTAAGATGTGATTAACAGGTTAAATACTAACCCAGCCACAAGCGCAGCTCAATTTAAGGTGTGAATAAGCAATAAATGACCCACGACGTTTTCCACATGTAATAACTTGAGTGGCACACAGGGTTTTGACAGGTCACAGTGTATGGGGAACTTGCCATTGTACTGCTGCAGTCCAGTGCCCTCATGCATGGGAGCTGTACAAACCCCACGTGCCACCCACCTGGGCTGAACACATGGGTTTATGTTCCTGGTGCATGGCAATAATGAACTAATGGCTGGGGCCAGGGACCAGTTTGGTTTCTGGCTCCAAGTGACAATCAGTGATTGGTTTCATCTTGCCGGTGAGAGAGCTCTTGAGCCTGGGCTCTTCCTGTGCCTGCAAATAAGGTGCGACTGGGATCTAATCCCTGTTCCCAAAATTATATGCCCTTGTAAAAGCACATGGCTTGGCCGGAGGCACGATTGTTGAGATCAAGGATTAGATCCCATCACATCTTCAAATGACATTCTTCCAGGGACCTGTGTGGGAGATGAGTGGATTTTATGGTTTAAATGACAATGTGTGTGTGATGTTGTGGCGTGGTTGAAAAGGCTTTATTGGCAAGCAGTTGGTATTGCCACATTACCAACTTCTCCATTTTGAGGACTCTTATTCTCAGGGACTCACTCTTCCCTCCTCCCCTACTTTGTCTGTATAGTTTCTATTACAGCCGGGCTCTGCTTCTGGATCTAGGCCTTCAGGTGCTCCTGCAATGTCAAACGATAAGAAGAAAGAGTGTATTTATCTTCTTTCTTTCATCATTTCACCCACCTGCCTTTGCATTCTGGACTGACTGTAGCAGCCACTGCAACCTCCTCGGTGCTTCAGTTTACTCATCTGTAAGATGATGGTAATAATCTCATGTTAGCTCACACTGTTGTAGTCAAGCCCAATTTATAAGTGTTGTAAACTCATTTATTACACAAAGGGTGCAGACAGAAAGCACTCCAGAAAGCAAGACAAAGAAATTCCATCAAAACTCTTTTTGACAGATTATTGAATTTCCAACCAAAGGGCTTTTCTTTTTTTTTTTTGCAAAAAGTGTCTGCTTTCCATGGAAAGCAGATTCTAACTAAAAACCACAAACCTTTTGGCTGCAAATTAAAAACCTCTTCCCTGAAAATTGAAGACTCTTTTAGATTCGGGGCTTTTTCATGAAAAATTGAAATTTTCTGTCAAAGAAAACTCCATTTTTGACTGGCTCCAGTCTGTCCTAGCTTTACCCTGTGGTGTACTTGAACACTACTGGGTTTGATTTGCCTGTAGCTTTCAAAAAGTGTAATGATTAACATCATTGCACAGTGCTGGTAAATGACAGTGAATATTTTAGAGTTATTATACCTGAAGAACATGCTTCCAATTAATGTTGGTCTGTACTGTTTCAAAATAAATATGTAACTCATTATCAGCTGGTATCATGGGTTTTGAATGCAAATACATCCCAAAGGAAATGTATAACAAATATTTCATATCAGTTGCATAAATCAGGAGGAAATGTGCAGTGTGCTGTTCTTTTAGTCTTAGATGCTGTACTACGTGAAATACTCACAAGACTATGTGCCAGTTTCCTTCTAGATGACAAAGCTCAGTTACAGCAACTCTTTTACCTGCACTCCTGAACAAAATCCATTTTGAGGTTATAGTTTTATAGTGAGCCAGCACCAGATTATATCAGTCGTGAATGGCTCAGAAGAAGTGTTGCAGAGCGCACTGCAACAGGAGATGTCCCATAAGGGCTGTTTGCTCAGGGGGCAAAATTCCTTCTTCCAGCTTGCTTGTATGCTCAGGAAATGCCCAGTACATTATCCATGTAAGTGAAACAGCTTTTGCTGGCTAGATCTTTCCATGCCTCTTTAGAGGCAATTTGTGTCCCTGAGAAGCTCCTTATGCACCCCTCTGTATCTACATACCAGTCACTCCAAGCTATAGTTGGGTTGAGTAAGTTCAATCAAAATATTTTATAATTATATGAGGCTGGAATATCTGCTTAGGATCCCAGGAACCCTTCTTACAGAATTCAAGTCTTGTTCATAACAGGGAAGGTTCTTCTTGTGCAGGTCTTTCCTTCTACTATGGAGATCTTGATAACCTATCTGGAAGAAGGCAAGTAGTTATCACTGCCTGATGGCCCTCAATCTTATTACATGACTGGAAATCCTATTCCTGTGCATCACACCTAGAGAAATCATGTCCCAGCTATAACATTCCCCCTACCTCTTTTTTTTGTGGTATGAACATCTCCCTGCCACCCCTCTTCTGCAGAACGCTTTTCTGAACCCTCTTCATCACCAGCCACCAGCTTCCTCTCAGTTATCTCCCTCCCAAAAAATCCATTGCCATTGTGAAGACAAGGACTAAAGAGATTAAATAGATAAACCAAAAACCTGTCTGCAGAGAACTCAGAAGGGAATAGCTTGAGTAATTTGTTGGGCCTCAGACTTTCTCTGACTTAACCAGATCAGCTAGGTGTTATCATCCTTTCACATAATGCCAAGGCTGAGGTGTGTTGGCCTATCCCCTGGTCAACATAGCAATTCCAGGAAAGCCTGTGCTCTACTTACCAGGCAGGTACATAGTTACCGATGCTGGTGGTAGAAGGGCTCTTTTGCCATCAAAATTCACATTTCCACTGGGAGGCTCTATTGATAGTCGAGTCAGCAAAGCAATAGTGGCAGTGACTCCAACTTGTACAGCCATTATAGTCATCACATGAACTTGTTTTTAATAATGTTTTTCTGCCCTCCCTCCATCTCTTCTCACCCTTACTATGCTGTGCCTTGTCCGTATTTTTAAACTAAGGTCTTTCTAGCAGGGCCCACGGACCCTAACGTACTTGGGTGGGTATAGTAGCAAAAGATTGCTGCTGCTGATTCTTCTGTACCATAGGTTAACAAGAGAGATTACAAGAAATCTATTGCCCTGCCTCCTGGAATTAGCCTGGGAGAAAGGTTGTGATGGCGAGGAGCTACCATCTTCCCCTACTGCTTTGGAGAAGTGGGAGTAAATTAGGCTGGGTCTGTACTTGGGAAAGCATATGCCTTTTTTGACCTCTGGCCCATTATGGGAAAAGAGGAGAGTACCTCCTCTTCTGCCCCAGCTGTTCTGTTCATTTGTAGCCACCTGCATCGGTGGACAGGGATGCTGAGATATTGCAGAATTTGTATTACCCACTGTACCGCCACTCAGGATGTCAGTATTTGGTGCCGGTGCACTGGCCAGCTGTTGTTTGCTTTCTTATTTTATATTTTTCAAAAAATCTAGTAGCATTTGCTGTTGTTCTTGTCCCACTTTCCTGCTTGATGGCTGTTCAGAACCCCGATCCTCCCAATACCGACAAATCATTCCCGTTTGACTCACTGATATCATTTTTTCTTGCCACGTCCATCCTTTGTGTTCTCCAGATCAATTAATTTTTATTTCATTTTAGTTTTGGTCTTTTTTACAAGCAGAATTCCTTTCTCCGGCCTTTTTTTCTCTGGGTGGAGCATCAGGCAGGAACAGCTTCTTCTCTTCCTAGAAAAAGAAATGTTTTGCTTGGTTATTTTTAAATCCAGAAAGAACATAAATATTCGACATGGGCAAATAACTGTGAGTAATGTGTAATCAGATGCAAGCAAGACACTCAACATGGATATCTTGATCACTTCCCAAAAAAAGAAATGCCAGCTACAGAGGGTGAGATTCTTTGCTGATGTGAACTGACACAAATCCACTGGCCCTGTGAGACTGCACTGAAGGCACATAGAAGGTGGCATTCTTCACATTTGATGGGGCAACGTGGAAAGCTGGAATCTCTATGTATAGTGTTATACAACACTAGAGATACAAAATCAACATAAGAAAGAAGAAAGAAGCCTTTGAAAAGAGTTATGGCTTTATGCATTTTATTAGCCTGGAAAGATGATGGTGGAGAAGGATGCTACACAGACACTCGGCACAGCTCAGTTGCTGTTAAAGGCTTGGTTGACATTCCAGTATGCATGTTCGGTTACTCAATGCATCTTGTAACCATATCCAAATCCCAGAGTATCCCTATTATTAATTTATCCTTGATTCTTAAACAGTCACAAGCTATTCTGATGAAGGGAGGGGAACTATTGTGACTTTGCTTCCTTTATTGCTCCTCCCAAGATAAAAAGAACAGGATATTGTATAGCATTGTGCCAGGGGTCTATATCATCTTGGAAAAGGTGCTGGATTTCAGACCCTGTGTCTGTAGCCATTGCTTGCTTGTTGTTTTGTTTAATGGAGGAGGATTGACTAAGGGCTAGATTTTCAAGGATTTCCTTCATGTTGCTAATACGATTTAATGAAAACTTTTTCTTTTAAAGGGTATTGTATTATTGACAGACAGGGAAGGCCCTGATTCAGCCAAACAAATATCTGTTGATTTTCAAACATGTGCTTAAGGAATTTCTTTTTCAACAAAACATTTAAGTATTTACTAGATAATAGCTGGATAGTACCTATACTCTGTTAATTAAATAGGGGACCTTGGATCAGACTCTATAAATTATTCACAAAGAATCATAGAAAAGTAGGGCTGGATGGGATCTCAGGAGATCATCTTGTCCAATTCCCTGTCTAAGCCATTCCAGCCAAGTGTTTGTTTAACCTGCTCTTTAAAAACTTCCAAGGATGGAGACTACATAAACCTGCTCCAAAACTTAACCATCCTGATAGTGGAAAAGTTCTTCCTAATATCCAGCCTAAACTTCCCTTGCTGAAATTTAAGTTCCTTTACTCCTTGTCCTGTCTCCTGCAGCCACAGAGACTAGTCTGTCATTGTCATCTTTATAGCTACTCTTCAGGTATCTGAAGATTATTAAATACCCCCTCAGTCTTCTTTTCTCCAAACTAAATAACCATAATATGAGGCTGTAATAGCTACACAGGATCCTGCAAGTCATGTTTTCTAGATCAGTAATAATTTTTGTTGGTCTTTTCTGACTTCTTCTACTCCGTTCATGTCTCCTGAAGTGTTGGGCCCAAAACTGGATGCACCAGTCATGGACAGAGCAGAAGAATGACTCCCATTGACTTGCAAGCTGTGTTTCTATCAGTGCAACCCACTATGCTGTTGGATTTTTGTTGCCAGCGGCAGCACACTGTTGACTCATATTCAGCTTGTGGCCTCCCATAAACCCCAGGTCCTAGTTAGCAGTACTAAAGCCTAGTCAGTTGTTCCCAGTCTGTATTTGTGCATGTGATTATTCCATCCTAAGTGTAGGACTTTACACTGGGCCTTACTGAATTTCAGTCAATTAATGTGGACCATTATTTCAGTTTATCAAGATCATTCTGAAGCCTAATGGTATTCACCAGAGCATCTGCAACTCCATCACATTCCCTGCAATTTTGATGGTAGGTTTTAAAAAATATTTTATTTCTAAATGTCAGTTGTTTCTTCCTTATTCCGCCCCCCTCCCCCCCAATGTATCTGTGACCACAGTTTCAGTGCTGTCACTGGGATCAGCCAGAATTAAATTAGAAACTAGTGTCGCTGCAGAAATAAGATTAGATGACAACCAGGCCTCATACTGGAAACTGTGAACATACTTTGAACACTTGGACGGCACAGTCAGCAACACCCCCAGCCCTCAACCTCTGATAAGACTAGAATATAAATTCTCTTAGATATTTTTTTGCAAGATGCCACTGTCCAAAGTGTTGGTGGAAGGCATATAGGAAAGAAATAGCATGCTGTTCCACTATAGCCATAATACAGCCTTGTCCAGTGAAAGATTGTCCCAGAAGAGCACTGCTAAGCAGTTTTGTTAGAGGATCATTCTGCCCCACTCCTTTAGCAAGTACATTTTTTGTTTCTAACTTCTGTCTTATCCTTGTTGCGACTCAGCCTACAGCTTTCATATTAATTTTAAGTCACAATGTTTTCACTTTTAATTCGCTCTCCTTTGCCTTCTCTTTTTCATCCACATATACTGTGACAAAGGTTTAGCCCAGGTATGAGACAGGATATGAAAACAGCTGCAAGAAAAGCCCTAATCTTCTCTGAAGACATATAGCAAGCACTGTAAGATTCATCACAGGAGTAGTAAGTTAGAAAGAGTTTTTATGCTAGGCTTGCAACTAATGACAAGAAATGATGTGATAAAACTTGGGTGATTTGCATGGCATCCCCATGAAGACTTTCTCAATGGCAGAAATTGGTACAAAGAAAATAGATTTGTAGCAGTAGTTACTTTCAAGGATGCATTGCAAAGTGACCAAAATATATATAATATATAGGAAGGATGTTGAGGAAGCCCCAGAAGGAATTGTGTGGAATTACCTGGAGATAATGGCCTGGCTGAATTATTTCAGTAGATTCAAGGTGAAAGTCCTCACTTGACAGGTCCAGGGTTAAACAACCTTAATCATATGCATGCCCTTAAAGGCCAGGTACGTACATTACACTTCTACTGGTATGGGCCATCGGAAACCAGTCTATACCTGCGACAGAACAGAAGTTAGGCACACACAGACTGGTTTAAAAATGGCAGAAACCCAACTAAGATTTTCCCTTCCCCCAAAGGGTGAATGTATGTTCTGTTTGCTACCGATCAAAGCTTACAGAAAATCATGTAACTTTTCTCAATTTGCCTTGGGCTTTTTGAATGTCTATACCTAGCCTTAGGGCCCAGCCCAGCATTAGTCAAGTTTTTGGAATTTGGGGGTTTTTGGTAACGATTCCAAAGGGGCCCAATCCTTGGTGCAACCCTGCAAGGTAGTTAACACCTAGCAGAAACCTGCACACTCTTGCCTTGAAGCACTGAATCTCCAGGACCTCGATGAGATTCAGTAGGGGCACTTACTTAGAGGACCTCCATGACAAGCTCTGTGTCATCTGAGTCTCTGATAACTGGCTTACTGACTCTGGTAAATGAACTCAGCCCTGGGTAATAACAGGCAGTACTTGCAAAATGAGAAAAAACAAAGTGGACTGTGTTTAATATCTTTCTACATTAGAGGCCCCGCTTTGTGGCATCAGAGGGACAATGGGACTGGTACCTTGTTTTCCTTGGAAGTTTGAATAAACCCAGTTCCCTCCTAGGGATAAACCACTCAGCCAAAATGGATTATTGCCTCATAAAAGGGGCACCTGCTCTATTATCCCTTAAATGAAAAACAGGCTTAAAAATATATGAATCAGCCCTGTTGTTTTAATGAGGCATGGAAATTAGCTATCCTTGCCAAAACACGACTCTTTCTCAGCCTCCTGTTCTGATTACAAGAGCCGTAATTTGTTAGCTCCTGGTTTCCTGTTATTAAACCAATTGTTCAATTTTCAGAAAGATTTGGGATTGTAATCTAAAGCCAAGGGATTGACATTAGCACAGCACAGACCTTGTCCTACTTTAATAGCGCACAGTGAAAATCTGTGAAATTGGGGAAGTATTAGTATTTATACAGTGATGTGGTAGGTGTTCTGTATAGACAGGCAAGGAGGTGAAGCTCAGGCCATGAAGAGAGACGTACTACACAGGCACGTCTTTGTCACAGAATAGAATATGGAGAATGAATTACACTCTGAATTTCCTTAGAGGACTTATCACCGCAGCCTTGGACTTGTTTTTTCCTTAGAGGCCTGGAACAGCTCTGAAAGAAGCGCTCTGTTTAGAGGAAAAAGCTCCGTGTTTTCTTTGTATATTTCAGACGTTTGTAATGAAAGAAATAACTTACCTAGCATAATGAGATTAGTGGCTGTTATTAAATATGCTGAAAGAGAGAATACCAGTAGGAAAAAACTTATAAGCCTGGCTTCTATCATGGCAATGAGCAAAGATCTCTTTACAGGAAGAAACAAGTCTTTTCTTCTTGTTATGTCATATCTTTAATACCACCAAAATAACCTGAAGAAAAAACCTGAGCACGGCTGGGTCCCAAGAACTGCACCATTTTCTTAAACAGAGATGCTCTGACCAGTTTCTGGATGTTTGTAAGTGCTACTAGAGGGTTTGTGAAATATTTAAAGAGATATTAACTGATTTCTGATGTGCCATACCCCCCAGCCGTGAATAGGCATAATAAGAAAAACGTGCACCAGGACATATTGTGAGTAACAAGGCATTGTTAATATAGGCAAGGTTTCAAGGGCATGAATAGCAGTTGGGCTCTTTGTTCCCATTGCTTTTTCAAAGTCAGTTGGGCATCATGTTACTTTTTGAACGCTGACAGATACGCAGGGCCCCAATATAACTTGTGGCGCTCCGCATAAAGCGTTCACCTGATGTGTTGGGCGGGGAGGAGAGGAGATTAAGCTGCCTGCCTGTCCTGCAATTGGGTGGGCTAATGCAGCCTCCCCACCCCACCCCCAGCTCCAGTGCTATCTGCAGGAAGGGAGTGGAGAGGGAGCTGCGGGCTGGGATTTGACCGGCCCGAACTGAAGAAGTGGGGGGCTGCAATGCCTGGGTGGTTCAAACCACCCGTCCCGCCTCTAACTCAGGCTGGGCAAACCACAGCCTGTGGCTCCCTCCCTCCCTCTTCTCCCCCGCTCGCTTCCTGCAGACTGCACCAGAGGCAGAACTGGGTTATATCAGTCCAGCCCTGATCATGCTGACAAATTGACCCTAGGGAACAGAAATGAAGTGAGTGTTCTCAACTCTTGGCGAAATTGGTAATAGTCTGCAACACTCATCCTTTGTCCTGTAGGAACATTTCAAATGTGTAGCACATTGCATCTATAAACTTAATGATTAGTGCATGAGCTGTAACATTCTTCCGATGACAATGAGACCAAAAATGGTGTCTGGGCAAATATTTGCTCCTTTAGTGGAAATTAGGTGTGCTAATTAACCCTTTCAGTAGCACTTCAAATATGTCCGAATATATGGGACAGATCCTAGACATATTTACAAGTAGTCACACTGACTTCAGTCACATTCTCTGTTGTGACTTAATTTTAGAAGTTCATATCCAGGCCTGTTGCTCAGCTTGGATTATAACTTTTCCTTTCAGTCGAAACATAAGATAGACTTTTGAGAAATATGAACTTGAAATGAAATATTCGAAATATTTTCAGCCCAGTAATGAAGTGCTTTCTGTTGCAATTTTGTTTATGAATGCTTTTTGGCATAGGTAGAATGATTCCTGGCTCATACATTCCTGCTATGAAATATTATAGGTTTTCAGAGGTATACTGTCACAAATCTTCTCTGTATTAATCACAGTTCCTGACCCCGGACGATATTTAAACTGACAAAAAAGACAAGCACAGAATTTTCTTTTTTGGGCAGGGATACAAAAATTTTAACATGAGTAGAAGGCCAGATTCTTGGGTAAGTATCTGGCCGACATTTTAATTCTGTGTAGAGGTGCCACACACCGCCTACTTTGTTGTTTGTCTTTCTAAATCATATCCTACACAATGCCACATTCCTTTAATAGTGTAATGTGAGTCTATTGATTACCTCCATGTTAAAAAGAGCGGGTCAGCTATAACTTGTGTGTCAAACCTCTGTTTGTTTACTTATCTGGACAGATGTTTGACTACTCTCTCCAACCTCCAGTAAAATATTGCAGACAACTGTGAAGTTTACTAGCCCCTTGTTAAAGCAATCTCCTCAACATAATTAGTTCAGCACAAAGTAAACTGCCCCACTGTGACATGCTCCAACTCCCAAGCTTGAGACTTACAGAAAAGATCAGAAGGCCATTTCCCCCAGCAAATAGAGATCATGGCCATAAACTTCTGCACTAGAAGGCCTTGCATCTCTGTTTTAGATCAGTATCATTCAAACAAAGGCAGGCACATTTTCTCTTCTGCTTTCTGAGATGGTGGCTAATGGCCTTTCTCATCACGCATGTTTCATAGATCTCATAGATTTCGTAGACATTAGAGCTGGAAGGGACCTTGCGAAATTATCAGGTGCACCCCCCTGCCCAAAGGGCAGGAGTGAGCTGGGGTCAGAGGACCCCAGCAAGATAAGCATCCAGGCATTTCTTGAAGGTATCCAGAGTAGGTGCTTGCACCACTTCTGAGGGTAGTCTATTCCAGACTCTGGATACTTGGATACTTCTTCTACTATTTCTCGTTCTACTATCTTTTTTTATGAATGATGGTTGGCCTAGGCATTCAAAAGGGTTCCATATTGCACCTAGTGACAGGAGATGTAGCACAAATTCACTGAAGTGCAGAGGTTAAAAGGTGTGTAATCATAGTTTCATAGTTTCATAGGTTTGGGGTCAGAAGGGACCTAGTAGATCTTCTAGCCCGACCCCCCGCCAGGGCGGGAGAACAACAAAACCCCAAAACAAGAAACAGGACTCAAATGAGTCCAG